>NC_080751.1:23885217-24195967 GCF_020826845.1 Diceros bicornis minor
TTTCTTTCTTCCCATTTTATCTTTTTCCAGAAAGAATAACAGGCTACTTGACAAAACCACACGTGTTACAGTAAGATGAAATATTAGAGATTGAGGAAACTGGTATTCCTGGACATGCAATCAAGAAATTCCTCTAGGTTTAGCCAAGAGCTAGAGATCAGGACTGAGATAAGCCCAAGCACGCATTACCGCAATCTCAAAATATGCCTGAAATGTGATGAAAACTTTATCTGAAGTTCAGCTATTCCATATCATTCAGTTGGCTCTTCTTTTGTTAAATTAAAATTAACTCTAATAATTTTTTATTAACCACTAGCTGTTGTATGATCCAATTTTAATAACATTATTTATCTTTCTGTTTGACTAACCTTTTATCTGTGTATAGGCATAGAGAGATGTCTGGAATAATATTCACCTAAGGTTAGCAATGGTTATTTCCTGATGATAAGAGGGAGTAATTTTTTGCTTTATTGTTGTGCTTTTCTTAATTGCTTGCATTTTTTAAATGAGCAGAGATCTTTAAAAAAATAATAAAAAAAAGTTGTTAATCTTTTGAAAAATAAAATCAACCAAAACAATGATTTCCCACTTATCCAGCTTCTAGTTAAAAGTGACAAATATGGAATGAGAAGTTACATTGTTAAGCCATTAAATATTAAAAAAAAAAAGTATAAATATTGTAATTACCCAGGTGAACCAGCAAAATTTAATATGCAAAGTATTGAAGCCAGAAATCACTCAAAGTAGGCAAGCAAAGAAAAGAAATAAACGTAAACTATAGTGAAATACAAAAGACTTTGATTCTGCTAAGGCTATTTCCTGCTCAATTAAACAACTAAATGAAACATTTATCTATAACACTCGATTACCAGAGATTCTGGGGAGAAAACCAGCCTGCAAAAAAAAAAAAAGAAGGTCCCAGGGACCAGAGACTGCCCCCCAAGCTAATCGTTGATGGCACCGCAAAAGTTATCCCTATTAGTGCTTTGTCTCAGTATTTTTGAAGGATCAGCTTATAGCAAAGTAAGAGGGGTTGCATGTTACTGATCATTAGAGTCAGCCTTTGGCCAGAAAATGCCAACGTTCTTCCCCGTGGACAGAGTTACTACAAACAACAGCTGTCAGTCACCAAATGCGAAGTACTGTTGGTTACACCTTTAGATGACGGCTGCAAACCACAGTGAATAATCATATTTTCCCATAAAGAATATACTTTGTGGCTTATAAACAAACAGTAGATAATACATGGCAGGAAGGAAGTTTACTTAGATAGCAAATTCACTAATTTAAGGTATCTATTTGCAATTGGTTGTGAAGCCCAAATATTTATTAAAGAAAGATTTATGCCTCCATTGCTTGAAAGTGACAGAAGCTGTGCAGTGATCTCAAGATGTATCAAATGAAGACACTGATGACTTAAATTTAGGCAGGCGTATCTTTCTTTAAAGCGTGAAGTGAAATCTGAAGTATTGAGGAGAATGTGGAGAAATGGGAACTTTCATATATTTCTAGTGGGGGTATGAATTGGTACAACCACTTTGGAAAACTGTTTGGCAGTATCTCCTAAAGGTGAACATATGCATACCCTATGACCTAGCTATTGTACTCCTAGGTATTTACTTAACAGAAATGCACATATATGTGTAGCAAAAGACATACATGAGAATGTTTGTAGCAGCACTTTTTCTGTAGCCTCAAAATGTAAATGACCCAAATGCCCATCAAGAGTAGAATGGATATACTGTAGTATGATCACACAATGGAATATTGTACAGCAGAGAGAATGAACAAACTACAACTATACACAACAATGTGAATGAAGCCAGACACAATGTAGTACATACTGTGTGAGTCCATTTGTGTAAATTACAAAAACAGGCAAAGCAAATCTATGATGTTAGAAGTCAGGATAGCGGTTACTCTCAGGGTTAAAATTATGAAAGGAGCATGAGGGGGATTTCTGGGAGGTGGTGATGTCTGTGTCTTGCTCTGGGTGCTAGATTTGTGTGTTTAGTTTGTGAAAATTCAATGAGCTGTATACACTTAAGATGTATGTACTATTCTGTTTATCTGTTATACTTCAATAAGAAGTTAGAAAATAAAAATGTAATAAGTATTTATCCTTTATGTCTGCTTCAAATTGCCCTCACTTATTTCTATGTCTATAGCTATGAGTATAATCAATATTTGATGTTCAGGCAATATTTGGTCTTTGACCAAGTTAAAGATTAAAAATTCAAATATAGGGGCCGGCCCCATGGCTTAGCGGTTGAGTAAGCGAACCCCGCTACTGGCGGCCCAGGTTCGGATCCCAGGCGCACACCGACGCACCGTTTGTCCGGCCATGCTGAGGCGGCGTCCCACATACAGCAACTAGAAGGATGTGCAACTATGACATACAACTATCTACTGGGGCTTTGGGGAAAAAAAGGAGGAGGATTGGCAATAGATGTTAGCTCAGAGCCGGTCTTCCTCAGCAAAAAGAGGAGGATTGGCATGGAGCTCAGGGCTGATCTTCCTCACAAATAAAAAACAAAAACAAAATTCAAATATACATATGCTTGAAAAATAACCAGTTATTTCTAAAAGTGACATGATTAAACATAAAGACAAAAGTTAAAATTCTGTCTTATTTATCACAAGCATTCTGGCCTTTCTCATTTCCTACTTCTGGACTGAGCTGATCTCAAGCAAATCTATGTTCCTTGTGGGGAGAGGGGGTAATCTCAAGAATAAGCAAGTGTCAATAGTAGCCATAATAAAAAATAAGAACCTGAGGAATAGAAGTACCATTTACTGAACATTTTGTTGTGAGATTATAGATAAATGAAGTATTATAAGTGAAGCAAAGTGAGTAATACAATCATCTCCATGAGTCAGGCTGAAAAAGGGGCTTCACCTGAAATATTGAGACTCATAGAGCTTTCGAACACAACAGCTAGGCAGGTAATGCAAATGAGTAAAGCAAGCCAGATAAAATAAAGTGGGTTCTGGTGGTGGGGTATGGGAAAACTACAGAACCCATAAACAGTGGTTCTCAGAGTGTTGCTCGACCAGACGCACATCAGGAACTAGGTAGAAATTCAAATTGTCAGGCCCCAATCAAGATCTACTGAATCAGAAACTCTAGGGGTGGAGCCCAGTAACCTGAGTTTTAACAAGCTCTTCAGTTTTAACAAGCTTGATTCTGATGCACGCTCATGTATGAGAACCGCTGATCTAGATGTATTCTAATTTAAAAAAAAAATTTTTTTTGATCATGTGGGCTTTAAAAAATATCCTCTGGCCAGATTTGGCCGCAGGCTGCCAATTGTAACTCCTAATGAGAATCAAATGAAAAAACAAAAACCTGAATTATTTGTATGGCAATTCTGTATTTCCCTTGTCTAAGATAGAGAAAGATAGTTTGTGGTAATGCTTGAACCTAAGTTTCATCGTCTCCAGGAATCAGGCATATTTGGGCATGCCTGGGGTCTGGTGGGAGTGGGTCTTCTGGAGTTCTATTTTTTTTTTTTTTTTTTGGAGTTCTATTTAAAGACAACTCAAGTTGTCTCTGGGAAAAAAACTAATCCCAGTGGAAGAAAGAACTCAGGTATAGAGGTTGCATTCAGGGCAGCAGATGAAAGTTGAATATGTCTGAGTACATTATGGTGTCTGCCACTCAAATTGTACGAAGCCCAGCCTGGCAGACTCATTCATTCTTTCAACAAGTATCTATTGAACACCTAACTAGTCTGTCCCTGAGCCCTGTGACCCCAAGGTGGCTGTAATATAAGACCTAGTAACAGCTAAAGAAGCTGTTTTTTGCTAATCTTCTTAGGACATGGAGAGTGTAGCTTGACCATGGTATTATGCATATTGTTGGCACCAGGACCATGATATTATGCATATTGTTGGCACCAGGACCGTCAACACCTCTGATGCCCTTGAAGTTGGACTTTGGGCCTTGCAGGCTTTGTCGCACACATCAGCAGCTGCAACAACAATGACAGTGGGCAGTGGTGATGTGGCTTGGAGGATTGGCAGCAGCTGCTTACATCAGACAGGGAGATTGTCAACACCATTTGGCAGCTGAATGAACTGTTCTTGGAGCTCACATGAGACATCCCAGGGTCCCCTGACCTAGTGGAGGTAGAGAAATGGTATTTGGTAGCTATGGTGTTACTCTGTGTAACATAAATTACACATTGAAGAACACTGAGTCCTTAAGGGAATCTATGGCTTTTTTTTGTCTTGGCAACATTTAAAGAAACATGTTGTTTCTTGTGATAAGGTTAAGGTAATGTGCCTGCAGTGAACATGGTAGACTCAAAGGTCTAATCGCAAACATTTCGTTTCCTTTTTTAAAATAAAAAGCAGCAAGATTATTATAGGCTTTGGGACATGAGGTTTAAAAAATCACAACACACATTCCTAACTTTTTTTCTCTCTTGAAACCTCCCTGTAAAACGAAACACCGTTGCTGTCGAGCTGTTCTTTGGCACCTGCAAGCAGCTTGCAAAGGAAAAAGAACTTTGGAAGCAGCCACTCCCTTCCTGCCAGAATTTTGAGAGACTGATGCCCTTTTCTTTCATTTCTGCAATGCCTATAGGCTGTAGATTTTCAGTTACTTCCTGAAATCCCAAATTGAATTCTATTAAAAACATATTTGTTATTCTCTGCAAAAAATGTTTGGGAGTTTGGAGACCGTAAGTCTCTGTAAGACTTAAGGAATTCCCCTAAGTAAACAGAATTTTCCAGAGTCGAGTAGTTATACTGCATTTAACTCAGTGTTTTATGATACTTAATGAGCAAGGTATGTGGTATGTTAGTATTCCAACCAGATAACAATATCTTGCTGTTTCCAATTTTCTGGTGGAGCCATTTTTTTTCTTGATTGCTTTTTATTTGAAACCAGCTTTTTAAGGCCAAGCAAACTTAGAGTCACTTTATTTTGATACTTCAGTTCTAGCCAACCTGGAATATCCACAGTGGAATGTGAGTTAGGGAGTCAGGGCTGACATCAGGAGATTTGCGTTCTAACGAGCGGTGTTGCCCTGGACAAGTCAGTTCCCAGTATGGGGCTCAGTTTCACTATTGGTAAAATTGGAGGTGGGGCAAATTGGCCCAGAGTTCTGTGTCTAGAGTTCTGTGTTCCTGAACCTCTAGATTATGAGAACTCTCCCTGAAGAATCCTAATGATGGATTAAGTATCTGAAAGAGAAATATTCACCTTGAGAGGAATCTCAGAGGCTACTGATATTATAGATTTCTTCTTTATAAAGAGCTGGGGTAATTTTCTGTGTACCTTTGGGTACAAGTGACTAGTATTATTACCAGTCAATCAAAGGCTTGTTTCTATATTAACTTAATGGAATTTAGTTTCATCAAATACAAATTAATAACAGGAATATGAAATATTTATTCAATTCTGTTTTCATAATGTTTCCTTCATGCCATTCCTTCTGACTCTCACCTGACCTCTTCCCTCAACTCTTTTTACACAGATTAATCCCAAGAACAGCTCTTCTCACATTATTTTCCTGCTCAAAAACCTTAATAGCTCTCTGTTTACCACAATATAAAATACAAACTCCTCACGGCATACAAGGTCCCATCCCAGCAGACCCAACCCAGCTTCCTATCCTTGTGTCCCAATACTCCTTTTACCACAGCCTTCCAAGCTTCCTGCTCATTCTTTACATGCCCAGAAATGTTCTGGCTCTGTGGCTTGTCCCACTGGTTCATGCTTCCTGTTTCCACTGTTCAGATTCCACCTATTCTTAAAATTTAAGGTCAGGGTTCTGTTACCAGCTTTTCTTGGTCTCTTTCAACTGCAGGCAACCTATCTTTTTTCTGAGCTCCTGTAGCAACTCATCTGCATCTCTCTCATAGCAGTTATCATTTTCTACTCTATTTTATAGATATTTATATTCATAGCTTATCTTCCTCACTAAATAATCAGCTTCACGAGGTCAGAAGCAATATCTGTTCCAAATTTGTACCCCTCAAAGTGCCTGGCACATAGTAGTTCCTCCACAAATGTTTGTTCAATGAATAAATGATATCAGAGTTGCCACGGAAATTTGAACTTATCCAAACACCTTCAACCAAATTAGAACCGCTCACAGGGCGTTTTTTAAATTGGGAAATGTCTCCATTTATCTATTATCTATCTAGCTTTTTAATTTCTCAGGCTATGTCTAGTTTCAGTGAGGAAAGTTAGGAAAAAAAGAAAAATGAGAAAGGTACAATAACTTAAACTACAGGTTTAGCAAGCAATTAATATCCAGTTTCTCTCTTTCAAGCATTGTGCTGCAGTCAGCTTTCAAAAGCGGTTGAGGTTCACATGAGTTTGTGTACTGTGATGTTTGAATATTTGTTAAAGCTGATGCAACTTTGTGAGAAAGATCAACACTAACTCTGCAGATGGGACATACAAGTAAGTTCTCATCCAATGAGGTGAAGAGTTCACTTGACATATTGTTTCATGTGAGGCACTGAGGAGTCATGGCCTTGTTTTTTGGGGGGGGCAGGAGGGGAGAAAAGAGTAGTCACTCAATGGAAAATGTGCACCTAAATGGAGACAGTTAGGTGACTGGTCACAAAATAAGGTTCATAATATATATATATACACATATATATAAATAAGTGGTTATATATACTCATATGTAAATATACATATCTATAAAATATATAATGTTAAAACTATTAAATAATTGCATAATATTTATATATTAGATCAGTATATATATTTATATATATGTAACCACATAATTCATTTTTATACTTTTGTGATGTTTGCCAATTTTAGACAAATTCTTTGTCTTAAAATTAATCTTTAGAATCTCACATTACATACTTGAAATATATCTACTTGAATGTAAAAATAATTTCTAAATATCAACAACCTTGAAAAAGTTAAAGAAAATAAAAATAGTAATTGGAAATGTCCATCAACTGATGAACGGGTAAACAAAATGTGATATATCTATACAATGGAATATTATTCAGCTATAAAAAGGAATGAAATACTGACACATGCTTCAACATGGGTGAACCTTGAAAACTTTGTTCAGTGAAAGAAGCCAGACACAAAAGACTACATACTGTATGATTCCATTTATATGAAACTTCCAGAATAGGCAAATCCATAGAGACAGAAAGATTCTTGGTTGCCAACAGCTGGGGGAACTGGGAAAAATGAGAATGACTGCTGATGGATATGGGGTCCCTTTTTGGAGTGATGAAAATGTTTGCAATTAGATAGTGGTGATGGCTGCACAACTTTGTGAGTATACTAAAAACCACTGAATTGTATACTTTAAAGGAGTAAATATTATGTTATGTGGATTCTATCTCAATTAAAAAAATACCAATTGAAGATTCTGCACAATAAGGAGGTTTTCCAGAGGTTTTGTTCGGCCAGCACTGAAGAGTAGAGAGATGGCGGTCACTGAAAAGCACAGTCTTCAACACACTTGCCCTTAATGGTCACTGTGTTTTATGGTAACTGAACAGAGATCTGCTAAATGCTTCTTGCCTTCTTGTCTGGGCTGAATATGAAGTCCTGCAGCTGCTATGTTCCAGGGAAATAAAACCTTTTATTTGTGTGTTGGCTTGTAATTATTCAAGCACTTTCACCCTCGTTAACTCATTTGATTCTCATGTTTTATTTTCAAACATACTTATATTTTATACCTATTTATAATTGTTCATCTATGATGAAAACAGAAAAATTCCATTTCTTATAAATGCAGTGAATTTCTCTTAGACTTCTTTGCTGACCATTTATTTGCTTCACTCTCCTCTTTCTAATATATTTTACCCAGATATGTCCAGTTCTCCTGACTTTTTACATATCTGTAGTTCTTCATGTTTCTGCTTTCCAAGTCTTTATTTTCAAGATGGTAATTTGTTCTTCATCTTTCTCCCTTCCTTTGATTAAGACCATAAGTTTTTTCTTTGAAAGTATAATTCACCTCTTCCTTTCCCCTAATCTTGGCTAAGTGACTCTAAAAATATTTGGTTATAACCTATGTAATAGTAATTATTGCCCCATCCTGAACATTTTTATTGTAGAACCATTGTTTGTTAAAATATTCTGTAAGATATTTCTGTTTTATATGATATTTAGTATAAACTATTTATATTTATTATATTTATGCTTTTATTTCCTGTAGCCTCTTAAAGATTATTTTAATACTCAAATTTATTATTTATTATTTTATGAGTACATATCTTTAAGAGTTCTTTGATAATCCCCTATCATACTTTTCAGGTCTTCAACCTTTACATTTCATCACTGATCCTTCATCATATCTTCTGGAAAGATATCTCTCCTGTATTTACACATCACCTTTCCTTAGCATGATTTGCTGTTTCATCTTGGACAGGTAGAGTTTGAAGCTTTGTCTCCAATTGTTGCATTTTCTTCCCTTTCAGAGTGTATGCCTATTCTACACTTTACATTTTCAGTGCTATTGTATTCCTCTTTACATCTCATTCTTTATTTTTTTGGCATCCATACCTGCTTATCTTCCTCATTCTTTGTTTTAAACGCTCACATACTTTTTATGGCCAAATGATGCCGTTATAGCTATAATAACATAACAACACCCCTTTTTCATAGCTTCCCCCTAAGTTTCTTGGATTTGGCTTGCACTTCCTTGCGAGAGGGTCCACACACCATAACACCAGAAAGATCTATAGTCACATGAAGCCTTAACTAGCTCCCTTCTTTCCTCATGTTTTCCTGGAGAGTGAGGATTCGGTTCAGGTGCCCATGTAACATCTTCACCTATTTCAGCAATTTACCTGGCACTTTTCAGCTCTTCATAGTATTAAAGAGAAAATCATCATTGGTCCATGCATAAGACTTTTCTTTATCTAAACAGAACAAATAGTGTTCCTATCACCTTCCTGTGGTATCTTTTTTTTTTTAATTTTTTATTTATTGCAGTAACATTGGTTTATAACATTGTATAAATTTCAGGTGTACATCATTATACTTCTATTTCTGCATAGATTACCTCATGTTCACCACCCAAATACTAATTACAACCCATCACCACACACACGTACCGAATTATCCCTTTCGCCCTCCCCCCTCCCCACTTCCCCTCTGGTAACCACCAATCCAATCTCTGTCTCTATGTGTTTGTTTATTGTTATTATCTACTACTTAATGAAGGAAATCATACGGTATTTGACCTTCTCCCTATGACTTATTTCGCTTTGCCTAATACCCGAAATGTCCATCCATGTTATCACAAATGGCTGGATTTCATCGTTTCTTATGGCTGAGTAGTATTCCATTGTGGATATATACCACACCCTCCTTCTTTAGTCCCTTTTCTTTCACTTACCTTGTACCATTTGATTACATGTCTGAATTCTTCATTAGATTTCAATCTCTTTTGAAGACCAAAACCAGATTGTATTCATTTTTGCTACCTTCCACATCCTCCCCTCACCACCACAGTATCCAACACTCAGCATAGTACATTATCCATTATAATGTTTCAGCAAAATATTTGTTAAACAAGATTTTTTAAATATTTTGTTTCTCTTACGTTCATCAGTTAGCTACTTCTCACTTCTTGCCATACCACTGGAACTTTTGTCTTACTTTTTTCTCTTTGCTAGGCTTTTTAACAATTTTTCTGCAAAACTGCCTTACTGTGGGTACAAGATTGCCTTTTGGGGTGATGAAAATGTCTTGGAACTAGTTAGAAGTGATGGTTGCCCAACATAGTGAATGTACTAAACACAACTGAATTGTACATTTTTAAAAAGTTAATGGTTAATTTATGTTATGTAAATTTTACCTCAATTTTAAAAAAACCTGTGTTACTATGAGTTAGTGACGCAAAGAACCTGTCCTTTGTAAAGAGTCTCCTTCTTGTCTTTTAAAATGCTGCTAACACTTTTCTTTCATGGACTTGGCTAATTCGCCTTTCTCCTACATGCCATTAAAAACAACAGCAAAAGATTGGTCCAGGCAACTGTCTAAAGGTTTATGGAGCTTATCGGTGAGACCATCAACATTTGGTCATAATTTGTTTTTTAACTACAATTCCTACTATTAAATCATTATCTTTTTACCTTTAAATGATACTCTCCTATTAGTGCCCATTCTTTCTTTTCCTTATTCTCAATATCTTTTCTTACTCTTGAATCAATTCCATAAAGAATTTTGCGTTACCACAATAGTCTCCTGTCTCCTGGAGACTTTATAAAGAATACAGTACTTCTAGAGGACTTCAGTCACTATGAAATTACTTTTTCCTGATACAGATGTGACCATTCCTACTCCTTTTTATTTTTGGTGGGAAGTCATAGCAAATCAACATCCAGAAGCAGAAGGGAGAAAATTTTTCTCCATGTGGGTTTTTGGAGTCAGGTCAATTCAGTCAATTCAGATCCTGGTTCTGTCATGTACTAGCTGTGTGATTTTGGGTCAGTCATTTGGGCTAGTGAATTTCCTCATGTGAAAAGTGGGGATAACAATAGTATCTACCTCCCAAGATCCTTGTGAAGATTGAATCAGATAATGCATATAAATATCCCTTGTGGGTACACACATGCATGTGTATGGGTGTCTGGTGCACATTTATTCTTTTTCTAGTTCTCCTCTAGCATCAGAAACTACTTCACCTTCTTTACTACAAATACTAAGTGACGGTTGCTTCTTATGCTCCTTGCCTGGGGGAATGGCTCTTTCTCTCATCCTTGCTATGCATAAATAAATGCCAGTCAAGGAAGCACCCAGGTGGAAAAGTGAGCGCAGATGATATTTGGTGAGTTTCAGCATTATAAGAAAAAAACACAAAAATGGATATCAGACGTAAGAAGAAAAGAAAAAACCTCTATGTAACAAAATGTATAATTCCTCTCTGTGATCTTTTATTTTTTTCCTGAGGAAGACTCGCCCTGAACTAACATCTGTTACCAATTTTCCTCTTTTTTTGCTTGAGGAAGATTCACCCTGATCTAACATCTGTGCCCATCTTCCTCTGTTTTGTATGTGGGTTGCCGCCACAGCATGATAGTATATGTCCGTGCCCAGGATCCAATCCCACGAACCCAGGCCACCAAAATGGAGCGCTCCGAACTTTAACTACAAGGGGCTGGCCCCTTGTGATCTTTATTTTTTGATAGCAGTTTTTTTTTTTTTAATTGATGTTTTAATAGTTTCTAACATTGTGAAATTTTGGGTTGTACATTTTTGTTTGTCCATCACCCCATACATGACTCCCTTCACCCCTTGTGCCCACCCCTCACCCCCACTTCCCGGGTAACCACAGTCCAGTTTTCTCTGTCCATGTGTTGGTTTATATTCCACATATGAGTGAGATCATACAGTGTTTGTCTTTCTCTTTCTGGCTTATTTCACTTAACATAATACGCTCCAGGCCCATCCATGTTGTTGCAAATGGGACGATTTTGTCTTTTTTTATGGCTGAGTAGTATTCCATTGTATATATATACCACATTTTCTTAATCCAGTCGTCAGTCGAGGGACACTTAGGTTGCTTCCACTTCTTGGCTATGGTGAATAATGCTGCAATGAACATAGGGGTGCATAAGCCTCTTTGGATTGTTGATTTCAGGTGCGTTGGATAGATTCCCAGTAGTGGGATGGCTGGATCATAGGGCATCTCTATTTTTAATTCTTTGAGGAATCTCCATACCGTTTTCCATAGAGGCTGCACCAATTTGCATTCCCACCAGCTGTGTATGAGGGTTCCTGTTTCTCCACATCCTCTCCAACATTTGTTGTTTTTTGTCTTGGTGATTATAGCCATTCTAACGGGCGTGAGGTGGTATCTTAGTGTTGTTTTGATTTGCATTTCCCTGATGATTAGTGATGTTGAGCATCTTTTCATGTGCCTATTGGCCATCTGTATATCTTCCTTGGAGAAGTGTCTGTTCATTTCCTCTGCCCATTTTTTGATCGGGTTGTTTGTTTTTTTGTTGTTCAATTGTGTGAGTTCTTTATATATTATGGAGATCAACCCCTTGTCAGATGTATGTTTTGCAAATATTCTCTCCCAGCTGGTTGGTTGTTTGTTCATCTTGATTCTGGTTTCATTTGTCTTATAAAAGCTCTTTAATCTGATAAAGTCCCACTTGTTTATTTTTTCTTTAGTTTCCCTAGTCTGGGTAGGCATGTCATCCGAAAAGATTCCTTTAAACCCAATGTCAAATAGTGTGTTGCCTATATTTTCTTCTATGAGTTTTATAGTTTCAGGTCTCACCTTCAGGTCTTTGATCCATTTTGAGTTAATTTTTGTGAATGGCGATAGCACATGGTCCACTTTCATTCTTTTGCATGTGGCTGTCCAGTTTTCCCAACACCATTTATTGAAGAGACTTTCCTTTCTCCATTGCATGTCCTTAGCACCTTTGTCGAAAATTAGCTGTCCGTATATGTGTGGTTTTATTTCTGGGCTTTCAATTCTGTTCCATTGATCTGTGTGTCTGTTTTTGTACCAGTACCATGCTGTTTTGATTACTATTGCTTTGTAGTATGTTTTGAAGTCAGGGATTGTGATGCCTCCTGCTTTGTTCTTTTTCTTTAGGATTTCTTTAGCTATTCGGAGTCTTTTGTTGCCCCATATAAATTTTAGTATTCTTTTTTCTATTTCTGTGAAGAATGTCATTGGGATTCTGATTGGGATTGCATTGAATCTGTAGATTGCTTTAGGTAATATAGACATTTTAACTATGTTTATTCTTCCAATCCACGTGCATGGGATATCTTTCCATTTCTTTATGTCATCGTGGATTTCCCTCAATAATGTCTTGTAGTTCTCATTGTATAGGTCCTTCACCTCCTTGGTAAGATTTATTCCTAGGTATTTTATTCTTTTTGATGCAATTGTAAATGGTATTATCTTTTTGAGCTCTCTTTCTGTTAGTTCATTATTAGCATATAGAAATGCAACTGATTTTTGTAGATTGATTTTGTACCCTGCAACTTTGCTGTAGTTGTTGATTGTTTCTAACAGTTTTCCAACAGATTCTTTAGGGTTTTCTATATATACAATCATGTCATCTGCAAATAGTGAGAGTTTCACTTCTTCGTTACCTATTTGGATTCCTTTTATTCCTTTTTCTTGCCTAATTGCTCTGGCCAAAACCTCCAGTACTATGTTGAACAGGAGTGGTGAGAGTGGGCAGCCCTGCCTCGTTCCTGTTCTCAGAGGAATGGCTTTCAGTCTTTCCCCGTTGAGTATGATGTTAGCTGTGGGTTTGTCATATATGGCCTTTATTATGTTGAGGTACTTTCCTTCTATTCCCATTTTATTGAGAGTTTTTATCATAAATGGATGTTGTATCTTGTCAAATGCCTTCTCTGCGTCTATTGAGACGATCATGTGGTTTTTATTCTTTGTTTTGTTGATGTGATGTATCACGTTGATTGATTTGCGGATGTTGAACCATCCCTGCGTCTCTGGTATAAATCCCACTTGATCATGGTGTATGATCTTTTTAATATATTGTTGTATTCGGTTTGCCAATATTTTGTTGAGGATTTTTGCATCAATGTTCATCAGCGATATTGGCCTGTAATTTTCTTTCTTTGTATTGTCTTTGTCTGGTTTTGGTATCAGGGTGATGTTGGCCTCATAGAATGATTCAGGAAGTGTTACATCTTTCTCTATTTTTTGGAATAGTTTGAGAAGGATGGGTATTAAATCTTCTTTGAATGTTTGGTAAAATTCACTGGAGAAGCCATCTGGTCCTGGACTTTTATTTTTTGGGAGGTTTTTGATTACTATTCCAATCTCTTTACTTGTGATTGGTCTATTCAGATTCTCCATTTCTTCTTGGTTCAATTTTGGGAGGTTGTATAAGTCTAAGAATTTATCCATTTCTTCTAGATTGTCCAATTTGTTGGCATATAATTTCTCATAGTATTCTCTTATAATCCTCTGTATTTCCATGGTATCCGTTGTAATTTCTCCTCTTTCATTTCTAATTTTATTTACTTGAGCCTTTTCTCTTTTTTTCTTAGGTAGCCTGGCTAAGGGTTTGTCTATTTTGTTTATCTTCTCGAAGAACCAACTCTTTGTTTCATTAATCCTTTCTACTGTTTTTTTGGTCTCAATTTCATTTATTTCTGCTCTGATTTTTATTATTTCTCTCCTTCTGCTGGCTTTGGGCTTTGTTTGTTCTTCTTTTTCTAGTTCTGTTAGGTGTAATTTAAGGTTGCCTATTAGGGCTATTTCTTGTTTGTTAAGGTGGGCTTGTATCGCTATGAGTTTCCCTCTCAGGACCGCTTTTGCTGCATCCCATATGGTTTGATATGGCATGTTATCATTTTCGTTTGTTTCCAGATAGTTTTTGATTTCTCCTTTAATTTCATCAATGATCCATTGGTTGTTCAGTAGCATGTTGTTTAATCTCCACATTTTTGTCACTTTCCCAGTTTTTTTTTCCTGGTTCATTTCCAGTTTCATAGCCTTATGGTCTGAAAAGATGCTTGTTATGATTTCAATCTTCTTAAATTTATTGAGGCTTGCTTTGTTTCCCAACATATGGTCTATCCTAGAGAATGTTCCATGCGCGCTTGAGAAGAATGTGTAGTCAGCTGTTTTTGGGTGGAGTGCTCTGTATATGTCTACTAGGTCCATCTCGTCCAGTTTTTCATTTAAGTCTAATATTTCTTTATTAACTTTTTGTCTGGATGATCTATCCATTGCTGTAAGTGGGGTGTTAAGATCCCCTACTATTATTGTGTTGTTGTTGATTTCTCCTTTTAGGTTTGTTAATAGTTGTTTTATGTACATTGGTGCTCCTATGTTGGGTGCATATATATTTATAAGTGATATGTCTTCTTGATGGAGTGTCCCTTTTATCATTATATATTTCCCTTCTTTGTCTTTCTTAACCTGTTTTATCTTGAAGTCTACTTTGTCTGATATGAGTATGGCAACACCTGCTTTCTTTTGTTTGCCATTAGCTTGGAGTATTGTCTTCCATCCTTTCACTCTGAGCCTGTGCTTGTCTTTAGTGCTAAGATGTATTTCCTGAAGGCAGCATATTGTTGGGTCTTGCTTTTTAATCCATCCTGCCACTCTGTATCTTTTGATTGGAGAGTTCAATCCATTTACATTTAGGGTAATTATTGAAATATGAGGGCTGAATGTTGCTGTTTTGTCACTTATTTTCTGGTTCTTTTGCATTTCCTTTGTTTCTTGTCCCATTTGTTTTGGACTGCCAATTCAGTTTGGTTGTTCTGTCTTATGATTCTTCTAGTTTTCTCTTTGTTTATCATATGTGGTTTTGCTTTGATTATTTGTTTAGTGGTTACCTTGAGGTTTGGGCAAAAAATCTTCTGTATGAGATAGTCCATTATCTGATAGCCTCCTATTTCCTTATACTAAGTCAATTCAGTCACTTTCCTCTTCCCCTTCTAAGTTGTTCTTGTTATACCTTATTCTATCTTGTGTTGTGGCTGTGTGTTTACAGTGATGAGGTTAAACTTATTTTTGGTGAATTTCTTCCTTTGATCTTTGAGTTTAGTATTTAAGTGGTTGCTAACCTATTCCGGTAAAGATCTACTATTTCTCTGATTTTGTCTACCTACTTTTCTCCTTACTCCAAGCTTTGTGTTCCCTTTCTCTTCTTGTTTTCAGGCCTGAGGGCCTTCTTGAGTATTTCTTGTAGTGGGGGTCTCGTGGCCATGAACTCCCTTAGCTTTTGTTTATCTGGGAGAGTTACTATTTCTCCATCATATTTGAAGGATATTTTTGCTGGATAGAGTATTCTTGGCTGAAAGTTTTTGTCTTTTAGTATTTTGAATATATCATTCCAGTCTCTTCTAGCCTGAAAAGTTTCTGTTGAGAAATCCGCTGAGAGCCTGATGGGAGTTCCTTTGTATGTTATTTTTTGTTTTTGTCTAGCTGCCCTTAATATTGTTTCTTTGTCGTTGACCCTGGCTAGCCTTACCACTAGGTGTCGTGGTGAAGTTCTTTGTCTGTTAATATATATAGGCGTCCTGTTGGCTTCGCTTACTGGTATTTCCTGCTCCTTCCCCAGATTTGGGAAATTCTCAACTATTATTTCCTTGAATAGGCTCTCTGTTCCTCTTTCCCTCTCCTCTCCCTCAGGAATACCTATAATTCTTATGTTACATTTTCTAATAGAGTCCGATATTTCTCGGAGTCTTTCTTCATTTCTTTTTAGTCTTAGTTCTCTCTCTTCTTCCATCTGGAGTATATCTGTATTCCTATCCTCTAAAGTACTAATTCTTTCCTCCATATTGTCAGCTCTGTTCTTTAAAGATTCCAGATTCTCCTTTATCTCCTCCATTGTGTTCTTCATCTCCATCAGCACTGATAGGTTTTTCTTTATGATTTCAATCTCTTTTGTGAAGAAACTCCTAATCTCATTTAATTGTTTGTCTGTGTTGTCTCGTATTTCGTTGAGTGTTTTTATGATAGCTATTTTGAAATCTCTGTCATTTAGTTTATGGATTTCTGTGTCTTCGGGGTTGATTTCTGGGTGCTTGTCATTTTGTTTCTGGTCTGGTGATTTCATATATTTTTGCATTGTGGTTCCTGTGTTGGTTTTAATTTTCCTCATCCTGGAAGTCTCTGGTTGCAACTTCGACCTGCCGCCACTGTCTGGTGGTAAAGGGCTGTGTAGTCTAAGCCCCCTGCGCTCTGCGCCAGTTTTTCTGCTGCGATCCGCAGTTTTGTTTTGTTTTGTTTTGTTTTTTTCCCCACTGCGATCCACGGGTCCAGTCCAGTTTGTTCAGGTCTGCCTCTGATCGCTAGATCTGGTCGAGCTGCAGACTCCGGGTTGCGGGGAGGGGGGAGCTCTCTCTTTTGCCCTCTGGGTCCCTGACGTGGGAGGCTTCTCGTCTGCCTCTCTTTATCCGCTCTCTGGGTTGCTCAGATGTTGATGGTAGCCCTGTGGCTCCTCTGAGCCCTCTGTGCGGGAGTTTCCCACTGGCTGAGAGAGCCCTAAGAGCTACAGTTTCCCCGCCGAGGGCCGCCCCTCCCCCCTCTCTGGGAGCCGCGCGGACCGGGATCGCTGATCTGATGGGGAGGGAGCAGAGTTCTCCTTACCTCTCCCCACTTCCTCCGGGGGCCCAGCACGTTCCGCTCTCAGATGTGCGGCAGTGTGGATCCCTCCGCTCTAGCTTTTCACTGTCTGGGATTCCGTTGTTGGTCTGTGGCTGTTGCTTTTGTTGTATCTTGTGGGGGAAGAATTCACGGGAAAGCTCACTCCGCCATGATGCTGACGTCACCCGATATAGCAGTTTTTTTTCATGGCACAAAATAGCATAGAGAACCTAAATATTGGCAGAAATTTGGTTATAACTGTTGTATCCCTTTAATCTAGGAAAGGGGAAAGGGAAACCTTGAACTGTAGATGAAAGTTATTCCACATGTTAAATAAGAAAATAGAAATTTGAGTTGTGCAATTTTTCTGATTTGTTTTTAGTGTGAAGGTGAAAGCGCCTGGCCTGTTATCAGGAGGCAGCAAGGTTCAGGGAAAGAGCTCTGGACTGGGGGTCAGGAGGTGCAGGTCCTGGCCCTGCCATGAATTGAGTGACCTTGACAGGCCACTTCTCCCACCTGGGTCTATTTATTCACCTGAAAAATGCAAGCACTGAATCTACCCCTCACCTTTTTTTACTGCTTTTCACAGAACAACTCCACTTTCCAGGAATTTAAAAAATGTCTTCGCCTGGGGGCCGGCCTGGGGGCATAGTGGTTAAGTTCACGTGCTCTGCTTCAGCAACCTGGGGTTCACGAGTTCGGATCCCAGGCATCCGTTCATCAAGCCATGCTGCGGCAGCGTCCCATATATAAAGTAGAGGAAGATTGGCATAGATGTTAGCTCAGGGACCATCTTCTTTAAGCGGCAAAAAAAAAAAAAAAGAGAGGAGGATTGGCAACAGATGTTAGCTCAGGGCCAATCTTCCTCACCAAAAAAAAAACTTATCATTTTGTGTGGTATATTATGAAATGGTTTTAGGTAAAAAAAAAAAAAAAGAAAAATTATATCAATATTTTAATAAAAATATATAAAGATAATTTTAATAAAACCACTAATATATAACCAGAATACTATATTACCTTTTGTGACAACATTGGGTTAGAAAACACTGAGTCATATTATCTCCATGTCAGTGTTTTATTTAGAACATATTTTTTCAAAGAAAAATTTTATTTAGTAAAATGTGGCACTATAATTGATTGAGTTTTACTTTGACCCTGATATTGTAGGAAGTATTGTGAGTTTGGATAATATGGAGTGGACTCTTTGAGGGTATAATTAAGTCTAGTCTAGAAGCCACACAAAGTATGTCAGTGTGTACTCTTACCAAATATAGATTAAGGAATTTTTTTGTAGAAATATATAATTCCTGGGGCTGGTTCTAAGCAGAGACTGGCTGAATAGTTAGATGGAGATTAAGTTTATTGTAACATCCAAAGTATTTTCAGTTTGTGTTCATGAGACTATATATTGAAAATTTCCTTGATGCCTGCTGGATGGCATCTCCTTGGAATTCAGAGATAAACTGTTCTGAGTGGCATATGAGTGAGCCGGGTGCTGAGTCGAAGAATGCCAGCGCATCTACTTCCTACGGTTGTTGTAAGACAAATAAAATAAAGTATATGACATTACTTTGAAAAAGTATCACATGAATGTTTGTTGTTATCATGGAGCATTTGGCAGGGCCCAGACTAGGGTGAGGTGAGTGATGTGTGAGGGCTCAACATTTAAGGAGGCACTGGCTCTCAGGGCTGACCCTGCACTTGACTCATCCTGAGAGTGAGGGCCTCCTTAAATGTTGAGCCTGGCTCCTCACTCCTCTCCCTTTGTCCCAGGCTGTGGTGTTAGGCCAAGCACAGTTCCTGTGAATAGGAGCCACACAGCTCCAGATGTGGGTCTGGTTTCTGAAAGACTACTTTTGTTGTTGTTCACATACACTCAAGGTAAGTCAGGAGCAGCTTTTTCTTTCTTCCCAAAAGCTATAACACTGCTGCTTAGATAAAACAATCCTCCAACTTTCTTTTTTTCTTTCTATTCTCTTATTATGCTACTTATATCTCTGTGCATAGTTAGATGTTACAAGATACATTCATTTTATCTGCAGATATTCTTCTAGAGGTAGTGTTTCATTATGGTGGATTGCTAAATACAGTAGTCCCCCCTTATCCACATTTTCCCTTTCCGCAGTTTCAGTTACCTGTGGTCAACCACAGTCCAAAAATATTAAATGGAAAATTCCAGAAATACACAATTCGTAAGTTTAAAATGGCACCCAGTTCTGAGTCGTGTGATGAAATCTTGCACCCTCCCTCTCAGTCCTGCCCTGGAGGTGAATCATCCTTTTGTCCAGCCTATCCACCTTGTATACACTACCCACCCATTAGTCACTTAGTAGCCATCTGGGTTATCAAATCCACTATGTGGTATTGCAGTGCTTGTGTTCAAGTAACCCTATTCTACTTAATCGTGGCTCCAAAGCACAAGAGTAGTGATGCTGGCAATTCGGATATGCCAAAGAGAAGCTGTAGGTGCTTCCTTTAAGTGAAAAGGTAAAAGTTCTTGACTTAATAAGGAAAGGAAAAAAATCATATGCTGAGGTTGCTAAGATCTACAGTAACTTTTATTACAGTATGTTGTAATTGTTCTATTTTAGTATTAGTTATTGTTTTTAATCTCTTACTGTGCGTAATTTATAAATTACAATTTATCATAGGTCTACGTGTATAGGAAAAAACAGTGTATATGGGGTTTGGTATCATCTGTGGTTTCGCATCCACTGGGGGTCTTGGGATATATTCCTGCAAATAAAGAAGGTCTGTAATACCATGTCTGCATTATTGTTTTCTGGAATTTGCATTACTGAGGGGTCTTTTAGCTTCAGCATCTTTAAATTGCTTGCTTTCAAAGTGGAAGCAATTTACTTGTCAAGTAAAAAGATGTTGCAAGATTATCATTAAAAAAATTCCAGAGGTAAATGGGTATGAAAACAGTTCTAGGCTCAGAGCCAGAGGCCTAGAAACAAAGATGAATTGCCCTTCTGCACAAACAGACTCTTCAAGAGCTGTTCACATGCCCGCATGTATCTGGCTGAGGTGGGCTTTTCAGGGTAACTGGTCAGTGACAAACTTCTTGTTGAGTTGTTTAAACAAGAGAAGCTAGTGTTACTGGTTAGTTTTAGAGCTTTCTAAAATTGCTTGCTAGTAAAGTTTTAAAATTTGATGCCCACTTTTCCATTTGAGTTTCCTCATGCTGCTGTTAAAAGGTTTGACCCACTCTTAAATTTTGCCCCATAATGCCCTGTACTTGTCTTCTAAAGCTTTGCAAATACCCAGATATCATTAATGATATTGTGACACTAAATCTGTCACAGAAGAATTATGACTTTTAACAAAATATATGAAAATATAGTCAGGCTAAATGATTAGTAAAATCCATAGAGGCAGGAGTACTGGCAAATAGATTCTCCAGGAAATATGACCAACAGTGAAAGTATTGATGAGGTTCTTTTGAAGAGTGCATGTTTTGCCATTTAGTAGTTAAGAAGGAGAAGGAGAAGAAGAAAAAAGCTTAAGACCACTTTTAAAGAGTCTATTAGTTTAATGGAAAGTTAGAACATAGATGAAATGTGGAAAGTAAACACATTCATGGGCAAGAATTTCAGTATAACAATGAACAACTGCATCAACCTAAATGCATCATTCAGGTATTTTTCCTTTATTATTCAGCGGTTTGTATTTCTCAGTTTATAATTTATCTTTCCTAGAACTTTCCTGAATTGGGCAGGACATAACAAGCCATGTGCTAGACATGTGAGTTGTTAGTTAAGTATGAAGGAATTTCAAATTGAAACATATTCTGCTGAAATGCCACACAAATTTACCAGAGGTTTAAAATGGACACTATACTGGATGTTAAAGTTACGGGAAAACATTTTTCCTCCTTTTTTATGTTTTTGAACTTTGCCAAGTTTTCTTAGTGAGCACATTATTTTTATAATCAAACCAAAATAAAAAAAAGTAAGGGAAAAATAGGAATGTTTGTGCATAAGGATTTACACTCCTTGTTGCCTCAGCTTTCTTTGTGGGAGGTGTACTGGGATCTTGGCGGTGACTCAAACCAGCATTGGGTGGGGCCAGAGGGGAGGAACTGGCCCACAGTATGGCTCACTGGCAGTTCAAGTTTGATGGATGGGGGTGGGGTTTGGTAAACTTGGGTATAGTCCAAACTGGCATTCATATGCATTCACTCACCCATAATTCAGCAGCTATTTATAGAATGCCAACTATGTGCAAAGCATTGTATGAGGGGCTTGGAAGCCAATGATGGACTCCAGCCTGGAGCTTGTTCTAGGAGAATTCTTCAATAAGCATTATGATAAAAGCTACAAAGAAATAACAAGATTCTAAAAGAGTTTATAGTAGAAGAACCTGACCAGATCAAGACGTAGGGAGACCAAGAAAGGGGGCTGTGAGGAAGTGATTTATAGTTTCAGTTCTGCAGAGTGAGCAGACCTCAGTCAAGTCACAGGGTGGGGAAAAGGGAGTGTTCTAGATAAAGGGAATTGTTTGTGGGAAGGCCCAAAAATATGAAAAAGCATGTCAAGATCAAGAAACTGAAAAGCCATCGTGGCTGGAGCTGAGAGAGTGAGGGAGTTACTGGTTGTGAGATTTTTTTCTTTTTAAAGATTTACATTTTTTTTTTTTTGTGAGGAAGATCAGCCCTGAGATAACATATGATGCCAATCCTCCTCTTTTTTGTTCTGAGGAAGATTGGCCCTGAGCTAACACCTGTGCCCATCTTCCTCTACTTTATATGGGACGCCACCACAGCATGGCTTGACAAGCGGTGCGTCGGTGCGCGCCTGGGATCCAAACCGGCGAACCCCAGGCCGCTGAAGCAGAGCGCCCGCACTTAACCGCTTGCGGCACCGGGCCGGCCCCTAAAGATTTACATTTTTAAAAGAACACTCTGGCTGCTCTGGGCTAGAGGGAGCAAGAGAGGACACAGGGAGCCCCGGAGGAGGCTATTACAGTGATCCAGGTGACAGATCGTGGTGGCCTGGGTGATGGTTGTGGCATCAGGCTTGGGGCATAATAGACAAATTCCAGAGATATTACAGGAATTGATGAGAATTGCTGCTTGGTTGGTTATGGGAGACAGGAAGTTTTCAAGAATGACTCCAGAATTTCTGACTAAAAACTGAGTAGATGGTGGTGTTGCTTACTGAACTAGAGGACATGGAGAGAAAGTTCAGGAGGGAAGGACATGAGTTCTGTTTCATCCAAGGTGGGTTTTAGGGTACATGTGAGACATCCCAGATGCCAAATAGGTAGTGGGTTATAAAGATCTGGAAATGACAGGAGAGGTTTCTGTAAGGTGGGTGGAACTTGGCAGCAGCAACTTCTGGCAATACTCATTGCCAGGCAGGTGACATCATCTTAATTCCAGGAAGGTGCAGACAGTTAGTCGCTCTGTGGGGGTGCTGGGAAGTCCCTAGCCCACTAGAGAGAGAGATGTGGGTAGAAACACATTTACAAAGTGCCAGTCATTGTACCATGTGTGACCTTATGTACTCCTCTAAGAAAGGTATATTTTCACAGTTTCTGAATGAGGAAACTGAGGCTAAAAGGAGTTAAATTATCTGCCTAAGGCCATTCAGCTAATAAGCAGTGAAGTAGAGCATATCAGCTCTGTCCCAACCAGAAACAGGTGGCACGCTTGAAAGAAGATAATTCCAGGAGAGTTTGTTTTTACAAAGGATAATCAAATGAGGATGTAGAGTGGAGGCCCACGAGGAATAGTGCAGTAAACTGGGGCTAGTAGCAGCTGAGCTATTACCAGTCTTAGGATCAAGCTATCAAAAAGAGAGATTGGCTTCCAGACCCTGCAAGGAGAAAGTTTTATGTGTAAAAGCTGTCTTGAAAGGAGCAGTGATCTTCAGTGGAGGGACACAGTCAGCCTAGGGCAACCTCACTCAACTCTCTTTCTCTCCCTCTTGTCTCCTATGCTTGCTTCAGTTGGCCAAACCCAGGAATAGGAAGCCAGAGGGCAGAGAGCTGGGCGGAAAAGGGTGGAGAGTGTGATCAACAGGAAGCAAACAGAAAATAGCAGGCACATTGGAACTTTCATTGGGGTCTTCCTAACTCCAAAAGCCATGCTATTAACCCCTGGAGCTCCCAGGGTCCAATCAAGAAAGGGTTGCTCAGGGTAAGGCCCTGATGTGATGGAATACACATGGAAACCTGAGCAGAAGCCCAGCCAAGCTTGCAAGTCTCGGACACCAGGTGGGAGTTAAAGGAGAACTGAAGTTTGCTGAGGAGTTCTGTCCAGGCCCGTCAGATACCCGTGGGCAGACCACCTCTGACTCCATCTGCTAGTAGAGCTGACTTGTACAAACAGCCAGAATGCCTCCCCTCGTGACACCTCTCTGCAGTGTCAGATCCATTCATTGTCATTTTATAGATTCACAAATGAGTAAATCAAGGAATTTAGTGGCAGCTCCATTTACGCAGCCATGCCAATTCTCCTTGACTCATGTATCTGAATCCGTGTTTGAATTATAAAAGCAATGATCATCAATAAAGATTCTCCCTTATATAAAGAAGCCTGTTAAAGAACTGTTGTTTGCTTCAGGGCTTTCTATTTAAATGTCCCTATTATCACTTGAAATGTCAGATGAGATATTACTTTGCTATTGACATTTCAGGCTCTAAATTAATGACTATCTGTCAGGTATGGCAGCATACTCAGAGAACTGTTAACTCTTTCTAACTAAGGGGACTTCAGCTTAAAAATGTATAAGGTAATTTAGATGTCCCATTCTTGACATTCATTTCTGTGGGCTGTGTTAATAGTTTCTTGTTCTGATGGTTTTATTTGCCCTCTGTATTGTTTCTGTTGAACCGCTCTACAAATGACTGCCGTCCCTAGCAGGAATTCTCAAAGAACAATACATCATTTACATTCAGAGGTCTCACAATGTTGTTTATGATGGTCAAGAGCTCAGTTTTTTTTTTTCAGAAATCACCTCAACTTAGGGGTCAGTGAAAAGAGACACATTGGAATTATATTGTTTTCTATGTAGGAAAAAATAAATGAGGGAGGGTAAGTGGAAATTTGGCATAGCATAGGGTAAGCCATAGCTATTTCATTTTCGTTAAAATTCTATGTGCTACATAATTAGCTAGGAATCTGCCTTGAGGATAAACTAAAAAGAAATTGAAGATAGCATATCTCAATTCCATTTAGCATTTTTTTAACTAGGTTTGTTTTTTTTTTTAAGTAATGGTCCAAAGAGTATAAAAGATTCAACATACAAAAAAAAAGTAAATTACCCTTCCACCACTCAGGCAACCACTATTAATAGTTTCTTGGGTAGACAGATATTTTCCGTGCATATATAAATAGAGATAGATGATTTTTATGCAAATATTAGTATAATATAGATAATGTTTCAAACCTTGTTCTTTTCGTTTAGAAATATATCTTGAAGTTCATTTCATATCAGTCATTTCTTGACAGGAAATGTCAAAGAGTTCATCATATAAATCTATCTTTTAAGATTGATTTCTAATTGAATTACTTTGTGTTCTAAGTAATATCAATTATTTTGCATTTGATCCTCTTGTAACCTAGTATGGTAAACTTTTATAAAATATTCCATTGCAAATATGCTCGGAAAGAATGTGTACTCTCTGTTGGAAGCAGTTTCTCTCTCTCTATGCATATGCGCACACACACGTACAACATCTGTCAAATCAAGCTTGTTAATTGTATTGTACAAATCTTCTATATCTGATTAATTTTTGGTTACTTGGTCTATCCGTTTTTTGTTTTTTGTTTTTTTTTGTGTGAGGAAGATCAGCCCTAAGCTAACATCCATGCCAATCCTCCTCTTTTTGCTGAGGAAGACTGGCCCTGGGCTAACATCTGTGCCCATCTTCCTCTACTTTATATGGGATGCCGCCACAGCATGGCCTGACAAGCGGTGCATCGGTGTGCACCTGGCATGCGAACCTGGGCCACCAGCAGTGGAGCACGCGCACTTAACCACTACGCCACAGGGCCAGCCCCATTAGTCCATCAGTTTTTGATAAAGTTATGTTAAAATTTCTCACTCTGGTTGTTGTGATGATTATTCTCCATTTGCCCTACTGGATCCATTCTTAGCCCTTCTCTACCCTGCTCTTTTGCCCTCTGGTTTCCAGTTTGGTTTGGTCAGTGGGCTTGGCACATCTCGTTGCCCGACCAGGGATCTGGCTGCCACCCTGTAGGCCTGGAAATACTGTTCCTTCCCTTTGTTCCTTCAGGCCAGGGAACAGTAGGGGCATAATGCTTCCTACTGTTGCTAATTCTTTGGTGCTTCACTAACTTCTCTTCTTCCTTCAACCCTGTATACACCTCTGTAAATAGTCCATTCATTCAATTCTTTTCATTTAAAACCTCCTGAACATGACATCCATTTCCCATCAAGAAATGACTGAATTTTCTATTCTTATAATTCAGTCAGTTTTTGTTTTATCAATTTCAAGGCTATATTGTCAAATACACATAAGCTTGTGACTAATGTATCTCCTTGGTTGATTGTTCCTTTTGTATATTAATGGGTTTTGTTTAAGTATTATTTTGTCTGATAGTAACTGATAAACCAGTATTCTTTTAGTTTGTATTTACCTGGGATAGTTTTTTCTTTCTATCTCTTATTTTTCAACCTTTCTGTGTTGTTTTATTTTGAAGTGCCTTCCTTTAAGAAAGTTTATAATTTGATTTTTTAATTCAATGTGATAAAATAACAGGTGAATTTTGCCTGTTCACATTTATTGTGATTACTGATATACTTGAACCTATTTCTGCCATCTTACTTTGAGTTTTCTGTTTACCTCCTCCTCTAGTTTGGTTATAGATTATATTTTTATTCTTTAAATTATAATATGCTTAACTATGACTGTCGGGGGAGGAGGGAGAATCTCCCTCTGCCCTTTCCCTTGAGGTTCTTATGGCTGGCCAAATAATTAACAAGACAGGTTGGCAGGAGAAAATAATACCAAGTTTAATAACATGTATACATGGGAGAAAGCAGGGACACTGCGTTTCTCAACACAATAGCAGAAATTCTCATCTTAAATACCATGTTCAGCCAATGACAAAGGAGGATTTTGGGGGTGGGGGGAGTCAGTTATAGGAGATTACCACTAAAGCACAGTAAACAAGAGTAAGGTTTATTATGCGGCCCCAAGGCCTCACCTTCCACATTGATAAGTCTCTAGAAATCAGCTCATTCCCCTTCTTCCCAATACAGAGAGGGAGATACCTTTACAAATGGAGACTTCCCTTATAAATGTAAATGATTGTCTGGCAGCTCCTCGCAGGGTCATCCAGAGAATGTGGCCAGAGAGACAGAACTTCTGATAAGAGGGGCTTATTGGTGCCTTTCTTATTGTAACATTTACCCTACGTTATCTTTACAGCCATCATGATAGATCTGTTCTAGGAAGGAGCCACCATGTCAAATTCTTTAGGCAGTTAGTGGGGGAGGTCAAATGTCCCTAGAGAAAACAACCAAGGTAAAGAGATAGATTTCAGGGTGGCCAAATCTTGATCTCCCACATGATTTTCCCTAAAGTATGAAATTATTTAATATCTCTATCCTCTTCCCTGACAAGAAATGGACCTTAGCACATTTTAACTCCCCCTTTGAATACCTATCCCCATCTTCTTTATCGTTAAAGAGAATTTTAATCCCACCTTTTTTGGCATAAAAATAGATTTCTTCTTCATAGTCAGTAGTTAAAAGGCATTCAACAACATATTTTATCAGTTCTGTGGTGGCAGCTCAGTATCCTAGTCCTGCAGTGATCTGAGGATACCAAAAATCTAGTCCCTGAACAAGTTGTTGTTTGGCCAGATCCTTGCTACAAGACCATATCTGTTTCCTATTGCCTTCTTAGATAGGCAGCCTTGTATAAGCTGTAACCCCAGACAGCAACAGGAGTGGCAACTTCATGGATGGGAGACTGTCATCCATGGCCCTAGTCCCTGCCCTAAATCTTGAACAGCTCTGCTCACTTTGGACCTGGAGTGAACACTTTGTGTTTCTGGTCCATTTCTGGAATATGGAAATGTTTACCATATTTTGAGGTACAACTGCATATTCCAAGTGTTCTTTTTTTATATTTTAATTGTTGTTGCCGTGAATTGTTCACGTGTGCCTCCAAATGTAAATTGATGATGCTATCTGGACTGGAAGTTGAAGCCCAAAGTTTGTATTGAAGCCTTACAATGCACTTTGCCCTAAGAGGCAGAGAACACCCACGAAAATGTGTCTCTCTCTTCAAGAAGCTTATATTTCCTAAGTGATATGAAACTTACGTACATAACATGAAGCAATTTAAAAAATACAAAACAGAATAATATTCAAGTGTCAAAATATGTGATGTTTTCCGCAGGTGTAAAAAGAAAGGCAAGCTCCACGGCAGTTGGAGTGGCTGGGGATAACTGTTTTGTTGTTCTCCGTTTATCTGGAGGGGAAGGGGAGCAGGAAGAGGAGGATTATACATGTGTTAAATAACACCCAGCCCAGTGCACACATCCACGCCCAAGAAAGAACATTTGATTAAGTATTATGTGTTGTAACTGATCCTCTTCAGGGAGTTCAAGAGAATACCTAAATATGCACCTTTAAAAAATATGATTCATTTACTTTCAACTTTCTCTAACATATTCAATTAATTCCTAGACCCTTCTCACCTGCTGGGAATGTCATGAGTACGAGCTGCCCACACTGTTAATATAATCTAATTGTTTCGAAAACCAAAAAACAAGGCGATTATTTTAGTTATCAACAATTGATTCAGAATGATCATTTTCTCTTTTTTCAGGTGTTTAGCATACAGTTCTAATGAGGTTAGAGCAAAATCAATCGTATTTGGTTCTGTCAAACTATGTAACGGGCTCTTTGGAAAAGGTTTCAGATGTCCTTCCAATCCTTGGGGTGGCAGTGAAATCCCCACCCCTGGCCCGTTCCCCGGCCTAATCTGCATCCTGCCAGTTGTTGACTCTGGTAGAGTGACCTTCCCTTCAGTTTGGGGGTGGTAGTCCGAGTGAATTGGTCCGATTGGAGAGATTGTAGATTCAGGTGTGGGGATGGGGTTGCTACCGGGTCATGTTGAATCTGGACCTCAACCAGCTGAAAGTAATCACACTTTTCCCTGAACTCATAATTTATCTCTATCCCTCTGGTGGCATTTTTAAAGACAAATATCCTGAATCATAACTTTTGTCCCCTCTAGCCTATAAATTCCTTGAGGGAAGAAGCCATGCCTGATTCATTTTTGAATTCCACAAAACCTTCAGCAGAATGCTAAAGTGGCACAAAGTAGCCATTTAATAAATATATGGCTGATTGTGTAAGGGCCAGAGAAGTAGGTGTACATGAACTGACCCTGTTAAACATGTACTACATTACTCCATTCTCTTTAGCCTAGTCCCTTTCTATTCCTGTCACATACTTCTTTTCTGCTTCTCATTGTAATAATAACAATATTGTTATAAGTGGCATAGAGATGTTAACTAACCCACCTGAGGACACACAACTAATAAGACACAGAGCCAGGGTTTGAACCCAGGCAGTTTGACCCTCGATTTCATGCTCTTAACCACTATACCATTCTTGGTATAGTATCAGACACATGGGAGCTCAATAAACACCCATCTTCTTGCTGTTAGTCTTCAGCCCCATTCTTTTGTGAGAGGAACCCCAACACCAGATCTACAGCTAAGTTACTCCACAATAAGACTTTTTCCTATTCTGCTTTCTGCGGCCTACACAGCAGTCCTTTAAAGTGTGTGGGCGGAGAGAAGTCAAGATGGCGGCATAAGCAGACTCTGAACTCACCTCCTCCCGCGGACACAGCCAATTTACAACTACTCGTGGAAAAATTACCCCTGAAGGAGAACTGAAAACTGGATAAGAGGAACTCCAGCAACAAAGGACAATCCCAATTGAGGTGGAAGAGGTGGAAGAGGCAGAAATTCCCTTCTGGAGAGGAAAAACGCCGCCTTCACAAGCCGCCAGCTTCACGGCCGCTTGGGAGCAGCCCACAGGTACGCAGCCCTCCCTGCAGGTGCGGGGCCCTGAGCCAGGGAGCGCCCCCGCTGTGGGCATTTTGTGAACCCAGCACAATCGAGATGAGTAGCCTAATATCTGACTTTGCCTGCTACTAAAACATTGGGGAGTACCCCCAGAAAAGCTGGTTCACAAAGAAATTAAAACCGGCTCTTAAAGGGCCCACGTGCAAACTCACCCATTTCAGAAAGCAATGGTAAAATCACCAGGAAGAAAGGTGCACAGTGCTTGGGTGAAAAGAGACTCGCCTGATGGGCCCTGAGTGCATCTTGGTGAGAGGTGAGACCTCTCCAGGGAGTGGGACATTGGCAGCGGCCATTGTTGTGGCCTGGTGTGGGTGTGCAGACACAGACAGACGCCATTGGAGTTCTCCCTGAGGCCTGCTAGCCCAGGTCTGCCCCAACCACTAGGTACCCATTTAATCCAGCTCAGCCAGGGCAGGCAGCCCACCCTAGAGACTGGCCCCACCCAACAACAAGCCCTCAGGCAACTTGTGGGCCTGCATAGATTGGTGACTGGATTCTCTGCAGCCTGGCAACTGAGCCCACTTCTGTGGGGCAGGGCGAGCACAAGGAGCCGGTGGAGAGTGTGGGGCAGTGGTGGAGAGTGTGGGGCTCCCGCCGTGGAGAGACTGGGTCCACTTCAGGAGGTCGGGGAAATCACACGGGGCAGGACTGTGTTGACTGTGTGTGTGGACCTGTGGGTGGCAGGGCCTGTCAGCTGCAGAAGACTGTGCTTCTCAAAGACATAGGGGCTTTGCCCCACCTTCCAAAGCATGAAACAATTGGGTGCTCCCGTGCCTGAGGCCAGCCCCACCCAGCTGCAATCCTCAGAGAGCTGACAAGAGACCTAAAGGCTGGAGGCTTATAGCAATTGTAAGGCCCTGAGCCTAACAACCTGCCACGCTGGGGGCCTACTCACTTAAAAGAAATACTGCAACACATATGTGGTATTAGATCTTGCAGCCAACGGTGCTGGGGCTCCCCACACCTGATAAAGAGACTGAAGGGCACACAACAATTACAAACAGCTGAGCATTACAACAGCTGACCAAGAGCATAACTCGGCCTTCCTGGGTGCCTACAGGGAGAGCAAACAGGCCACAACAGAAGGACACACATAGCACACATAGGGGTCAACCATGGAACATCGAGAACTGAGGGAAGCACACTGCAGGCCCCCTAAGGCATCACTTATACAAGGTCACCTATCCAAGAGCAGGAGACGTAGCTGACCTACCTAATACGTAGACACAAGCACAGGGAAAGAGGCAAAATGAGGAGGCAAAGGAATACATTCCAAGCAAGGGAACAGGACAAAACCCCAGAAAAGGAACTAAGTGAAACAGAAATGAGCAACCTACCTGACAGAGAGTTCAAACTAAGAGTGTTAAGGATGCTTACTGATGTGGGGAGAAGAATAGATGAACTCAGTGAGAATGTCAACAAAGAAATGGAAGATATAAAAAAGAACCAATCAGAAATGAAGAATATGATACTGGAAATGAAAAATTCACTAGAGGGACTCAAAAGTAGAATAGAGGATACAGAAGAACAGATCTGTGAGCTGGACGAAAGACTAGAAGAAATTACCCAAGCTGAACAGGTAAAAGAAAAAAGAACTTAAAAGAGTGAGAACAGTGTAAGGGACCTCTGGGACAACATCAAGCACACTAACATCCGTGTTATAGGTGTCCCAGAAGGAGAAGAGCGAGACAAAGGGGCAGAGAATCTATTTCAAGAAATAATAGATGAAAACTTCCCTAACCTAAGGAAGGAAACAGACATCCAAGTACAGGAAGCACAGAGAGCCCCAAACAAGATAAACCCAAAGAGGCCTACACCAAGACACATCATAATCAAAATGTCCAGAATTAAAGATAAAGAGAGAATCCTAAAAGCCGCAAGAGAAAGTCAAGTTACATATAAAGGGAACCCCATAAGGCTATCAGCTGACTTCTCAGCAGAAACCTTACAGGCTAGAAGAGAGTGGCATGATATATTTAAAGTGCTAAAAGGAAAAAACTTACAGCCAAGAATACTCTACCCAGCAAGGTTATCATTCAAAATGGAAGGAGAGATCAAAAATTTCCCAGACAAGCAAAAATTAAAGGAGTTTGTCACCAAGAAACCAGTGCTACAAGAAATGTTAAAGGGACTGATTTAAGGGGAAAAGAGAAGACCACAAAGAGTAAAAATTATCTATTTCCATGATAAGAGGGTAATGGATACAAATGCACCAAAAAGAGGTTAGATACGATATCAAAAACATAAAAGGAGGGAGGAGGGGAGTTAAAGAGTAGAGCTTTCAGACAGAGGTCAAACTAAAGTGACCATCAATTCTGTATAGAAGGAGAAAGGAACAGAGAAGGACTACTAAAACACTGAGGAAAAAAAAAAGGTAAAAATGGCAGTAAGTACATACTTATCAATAGCTACTTTAAACATCAATGGACTAAATGCTCCAATTAAAAGGCATAGGATGGCTGATTGGATAAAACAACAAGACCCATATATATGCTGCATACAAGAGACACACTTCAGACCTAAAGACACTCACAAACTGAAAGTGAAGAGATGGAAAAAGATACTCCACGCAAATGGCAATGAAAAGAAAGCTGGGGTAACCATACTCATATCAGACAAATAGATTCTAAAACAAAAACTGTAAAAAGAGACAAAGAAGGGCATTACATAATGATCAAGGGAACAATCCAACAAGAGGATATAACACTTGTAAATATCTACGCACCCAATGTAGGTGCACCTAAATATGTAAAGAAATTTTTAACAGACATAAAAAGAGAAATAGATAGTAACACAATAATAGTAGGGGACTTGAACACTCCACTTACACCAAAGGTTAGATCATCCAAACAGAAGATCAATAAGGAAACATTGGCCTTAAATGACACACTAGAACAGATGGACCTAGTAGATATATACAGAGCATTCCATCCAAAAACCAAAGAATACACGTTCTTTTCAAATGCACATGGAACGTTCTCCAGGATTGATCACATATTAGGCCACAAAACAAGTCTCCATAAATTTAAGAAGATTGAAATAATACCAAGCATCTTTTCTGACCACAATGGTATGAAACTGGAAGTCAACTATAGGAAAAAAATCAGAAAAGCCACAAATACGTGGAGATTAAACAAAATGCTACTGAACAACGACTGGGTCAACAAAGAAATCAAAAAATACCTGGAGACAAATGAAAATGAAAATACGACATGCCAGAATTTATGGGATACAGCAAAAGTGGTTCTAAGAGGGAAGTTTATAGCAATACAGGCCTATCTCAACAAACAAGAAAAATCTCAAATAAACAATCTAACAATGCACCCAAAGGAACTGGAAAAAGAAGAACAAACAAAGCCTCAAATGAGTAGAAGAAGGGAAATCATAAAAATCAGAGCAGAAATAAATGAAATAGAGACTAAAAAAACAATAGAAAAAATTAATAAAACCAAGAGCTGGTTCTTTGAAAAGATCAACAAAATTGACAAACCTTTAGCTAGACTTACCAAGAAAAAAAGAGAGAAGGCACAAATAAGTAAAATCAAAAATGAAAGAGGAGAAATTACAACAGACAAGTCAGAAATACAAAAGATTATAAGAGACTACTATGAAAAGCTATATGCCAACCAATTCGACAATCTGGAAGAAATGGATAAATTCTTAGAATCATACAACCTTCCAAAACTGGATCAAGAAGAAGTAGAGAATTTGAATAGACCAATCACCAGTAAGGAGATCGAAACAGTAATCAAAAACCTCCCCAAAAATAAAAGTCCAGGACCAGACAGCTTCCCTTTGGTGAATTCTACCAAACATTCAAAGAAGACTTAATACCTATCCTTCTCAAACTCTTCCAAAAAAATTGAGGAGGGGGGGAAGCTCCCTAACTCATTCTACGAAGCCGACATTACCCTGATACCAAAACCAGACAAAGACAGCAACAACAACAAAAATTACAGGCCAATATCACTGATGAACATCGATGCAAAAATACTCAACAAAATTCTAGCAGATCCCATACAACAATACCTTAAAAAGATTATACACCATGATCAAGTGGGATTTATTCCTGGTATGCAGGGATGGTTCAACATTCGCAAATCAATCAACGTAATACACCACATCAATAAAACAAAGAATAAAAATCACATGATCATCTCAATAGATGCAGAGAAAGTATTTGACAAGATACAGCATCCATTTATTATAAAAACTCTGAATAAAATGGGGATAGAAGGAAAGTACCTCAACATAATAAAGACCATATATGAGAAACCCACTGCTAATATCATCCTCAATGGTGAAAAACTGAAAGCTATCCCTTTAAGAACAGGAACCAGACAAGGATGCCCACTGTCACCACTCCTGTTTAACATAGTACTGGAAGTCCTAGCCAGAGCAATCAGGCAAGAAAAAGAAATAAATGGGATCCAAATTGGAAAGGAAGAAGTGAAACTGTCACTATTTGCAGATGACATGATTTTATATATAGAAAACCCTAAAGAATCCACCAGATAACTTTTAGAAGTAGTAAACGAATACGGTAAAGTTGCAGGATACAAAATCAACATACAAAAATCAGTTGCATTTCTATACACTAACAACGAAGTAGCAGAAAGAGAAATTAAGAATACCATCCCATTTACAATTGCAACAAAAAGAATAAAATACCTAGGAATAAACTTAACCAAAGAGGTGAAAGATCTGTACACCAAAAACTGTAAAACATTTCTGAAAGAAATTGAAGAAGACACAAAGAAATGGAAAGATATTCCATGCTCTTGGATTGGAAGAATTAACATAGTTAAGATGTCCATACTTCCTAAAGCCATCTATAGATTCGATGCAATCCCTATCAAAGTTCCAACAACATTTTTCACAGAAATAGAACAAAGAATCCTAAAATTTATATGGAACAACAAAAGACCCCGAATAGCTAAAGGAATCCTGAGAAAAAAGAACAAAGCTGGAGGTATCACACTCCCTGATTTCAAAATATACTACAAAGCTATAGTAACCAAAACAGCATGGTACTGGCACAAAAACAGACACACACATCAATGGAATAGAATCGAAAGCCCAGAAATAAACCCACACATCTATGGACAGCTAATCTTCAACAAAGGAGCCAAGAACATACAATGGAGAAAGGAAAGTCTCTTCAACAAATGGTGTTGGGAAAACTGGATAGCCACATGCAAAAAAATGACAGTAGACCCTTACCTTACACCATACACAAAAATTAACTCCATATGGATTAAGACTTGAATGTAAGACCTGAAACCATGAAACTTCTAGAGGAAAACATAGGCAGTACGCCTATCAACATCAGTCTTAGCAACATCTTTTCCAGCACCATGTCTGACCAGGCAAGAGAAACAACAGAGAAAATAAACAAATGGGACTACGTCAAACTAAAAATCTTCTGCACAGCAATGGAAACCATCAACAAAACGAAAAGACAACCTAACAATTGGGAGAAGATATTTGCAAACCATACATATGATGAGGGCTTAATCTCCAAAATATATAAAGAACTCATGCATCTCAACAACAAAAAAACTAACAACCCAGTTAAAAAATGGGCAAAAGACCTGAACAGACATTTCTCCAAAGAAGATATACAGATGGCCAACAGACACATGAAAAGATGTTCAAAATCATTAACTATCAGGGAAATGCAAATCAAAACTACAATGAGATATCACCTCATGCCCGTCAGAATGGCTATAATTAACAAGACAGGAAACAACATGTGTTGGAGAGGATGTGGAGAGAAGGGAACTCTAATACACTGCTGGTGGGAGCGCAAACTAGTGCAGCCACTATGGAAAACAGTATGGAGATTCCTCAAAAAATCAAGGATAGAACTACCATATGATCCAGCTATTCCACTGTTGGGTATTTATCCAAAGAACTTGAAAACAGCAATGCGTAAAGATACATGCACCCCTGTGTTCATTGCAGCGTTATTCACAATAGCCAAGACTTGGAAGCAACCTAAGTGCCCATCAAGAGCCGAGTGGATAAAGAAGATGTGGTATATATACACAATGGAATACTATTCAGCCATAAGAAACGATGAAATCCAACCATTTGTGACAACATGGATGGACATTGAGGGTATTATGCAAAGTGAAATAAGTCAGAGGGAGAAGGTCAAATACCATATGATTTCCTTCATTAAGTAGTAGATAATAACAACAATAAACAAACACATAGAGACAGAGATTAGATTGGTGGTTACCAGAGGGGAAGGGGGGAGGGGGGAGGGTGAAAGGGATGGTTCGGCTCACGTGTGTGGTGATGGGTTGTGGTTGGTGTTTGGGTGGTGTGCGCGGTGTAGTCTGTGCGGAGATAGAAGTGTGGTGATGTACACCTGAAATTTATACAATGTTATAAACCAGTGTTACTGCAATAAACAAAAAATTACAAAAAAAAAGAAATACTATTGTATAAAAAAAATAAATCATATTGCAATGCTCTTAGAGAATTTATATATGTATATAGATACACATATACATGCATATGTGTGTATATATATATTCTTCGCTTTTCTTGAGATTACACAGTCATATGTCTTTTCATGATGGCAGAAAAAAATTTAAATATATTGTAAATGTGAAAAAATAAATAAAATAAAGTGTGTGGACATGTCCCATCTCCAGAGGAGAAATAGTCATAGGTACAGGCACAGAACCAATTAGCTAAAATTAGAATGAGCACCTAAAGGTATCCTCATCAGAAAGTGTGAAGAATAACTGTTTGAATTCTATCACTCTCTGTTGCTTTTGAGAAAAAGGGGAAGTGACTTGCTATTTTCCTGGGTGAAGCTTTTTAATCTGGATATATTTTTTAATCTTATTAAAATACCAGACTGTATTCCTGACTTCAACTCAAACCCCAATAATTTCAGCAGAGAGAGTTGCCAGTGCCAACAAAAAAGAGAAGAGGCAGCAAACATCTAAAATGACCAATTACCCAGATCTAACTTCTTGTGACTTTGGAATGCAATCAGAGACTCCACCCACTCGCTGCCAACAGTCTTGTCCTGACTGATGACAGGCTGCAGCTTCTTTGGGTAGCAGAAAGGAACAGGCTAGACACAATCCACTCAATGACTGAGGATTGAAAATGTATTCCTATCATAGAATCATAAATGCTTAATCCTAATAACACTAATACTTTCAATCTGTGATTCTTCAATAAAGCGTATTTGGTTATGTACTAGATATTATTATTTTCTTTAAATGGGGCTTTGAGTGTCTTCGAATTCATTCAATAAATATTGAGTGCCTAGTATATGCCAGGCACTGTTCTTAGTGCTCAGGATACATCAGTGAACAGAACAAAGATCTCAGCCTGCAGGGACTTCCTGTTCTAGCTTTAGGGGAACTGTGCAGAGGCTTGGTGTTGAAACTCACATTGTAAATTTGTTAGTTGAAGGCCGGGTGTTTGAAATATAAGAGTAACTCATAAATTTTTAGCACAGTTCCAAATTACCAGGCACTTTCTGTTCTCAAGAGTTGAATCCAGTAGCACATGCAACAGTAAAAAATGTATGCAACAGTCTCAGTATAGAATGGCCCTGTCTTGGGACAATTTACACCTGGTCTTAGGAGATGCTGTCATCACCACAGAGATCATTAAGAAACCAAGTTAGTCAGAACTGTGGCTCTAAATCTTTTTACTACTAAGGATTCTTTTAAATTTATACTCCATGTTTTGAAAACTTTAATGCATTAAACAAATCCCATTTATTAAGTAATAACAGATGTTTTCCCCTGTATATGCCACCTCTGCTACTCCTATAGGTACCAGAAAAACACCAGCAACCAGGAGTCCAGGAGAGAAATAGACCTAAAGGAAAGATTGGGCACAGGCATATTCCTTCTCAGTACCCTGATATTTATGCTCCGTCTGCCCCGCTCCAAGAGCCCTTGTCATGGGCTGTTGAAGTGTGTGAGTGTGTGTGTGTGTGTGAGCCTGCAGAGATAGATGGTGGTATTAGAAGTCATGTGGGGCTTTTAAGACACCCCTTCCTGAGAACCACAGTATAATTGGTATATTAGTTTCTTAGGGCTTCTGCAGCAAATGACCACAAACTTGGTGGCTTAAAACAACAGAAATTTATTGTCTCATAGTTCTGGAGGCCAGAAATCTGAAATCAAGGTGTAGACAAGACTGTACTCCCTCCAAAGGCTCTGGGGGGAGTCCTCCTTGCCTATTCTGTCTTCTGATGGCTCCAGGTGTTCTTTGGCTTGTGGCTGCATAACTCTAGTCTCTGCCTCTGTCTTCACATGGCCTTCTCCTCTTCTGTGATTTCTCCTCTGTTGTCTCTTATAAGGATACTTGTCTTTGGATTTAGGGCCCACCCAGCTAATTCAGGATGATCCCATCTCAATATCCTTAACTTAATTACATCTGCAAAGACCTTTTTCCAAATAAGGTCACATTCACAGTTCCAAGGGTTACCATGCAAACATATCTTTTAGAGGGCTACCATTCAACCCACTACAATTGAATAAGCCAAAAAAAAAGGCCATCAAGGCTAGAAATCAAAGTATTAGGTGAAGTTTTTTGAATTCTCCCTTCTCCAACACCTCATATGTTGCTCTTGTCTGAGATATCTGGCTACTGCCTCAGCTCCCAACTGAATGTTGCCACTGGACTTATGCTCTGCTCTTGGCTCTGAGATCTGGTTCCTCCTCTTGGTTCTCATCTTGGCTTAACCCCTGGCTCTTGGTATCCCCTTACAGAATGACTTCTATTGACTCTGCAGCCTGTCCAGGTTGCCATCTTCCATGGTCAGCATGGCTTGCTCCTCCGTTGCCCAGTCTTATTGCTGATAGGACACACCCGTAGTGTTTCAGTCGGCCACGTCCTTGTTGCATAAGGGCACGACCTATGACCTCCCAAAGGTACTCCAAATGGCCTGAGTGGAGCTAGAAACCACTGCCTCCCCAGAATTTTGCTTATAAAAATTTATAATCCCAGAATTAAGTGGTGCTATACTCCCCCCGTGGTGACGGAAAGCAGGTGTTTGCCAGAGCCTCCGTATTCCACGGCTTCCTTTTGTCCTGAAGTGCTTTTCATCTAAAAGGACTGGTTCTGAATGCTTGGGATTTATATTATCCTATAAAAAACTGGATTTCAGATATGGTTTGAGATAGACCCATTCTGTTTCTTTTGTCCAAATTCTGCGTTTCATTTTTCTTGTTTATCTTTTTCCTCTCTCGGCCATGATGTTCTTTTTTCTCCCTTCAGACCGAACCAATTACAATTTTCCATTTGAAGATAAAGTTCCTCATACTTTATTCCCTGTTTTCTAGGTCATTTGTTTTTCTAAATGACTCCGGATTTAGCTGAGAATTTTGTTAGTAGCTCCAAAGTATGATGCACTATAATTCTCCTTGAAGGTGAAAAGTGAAAAGCATAGGAGCAAGTCTAGTCTTTGGGCTGTGACTCTTCCACTAGAATCCTAAAAACTGAGCGTATCATGTGATTTTGAGTGATCTACATGCTGACCTTTTCCCCCACTGGAGAGGTATCCAGAGACTTCATACGTCAATCACCACCATAACCTCTGTGCCCTAAAAAGACACATGAAAGCAATAAATGCAAGTATCATGAAAGTTACTCGTTAATCAAATATTTAAGTTTACAATCTTGCTTTGCATTTTTGCTTTTAAAGCAATAAGTCTTTACAAGACATCTCATAACTAAGGAAGTGTAGAGATGTCAATTTGATCAAAACATGAAATTACTACTAGAATGAAATTACAAGATATTTTCTGCAGACTGCTTACATGAATATTATCACAGTACATTGATTATATTAACTGGGCTTCCAAATTTGGGAAGCCTACCTAGTTCAGTAGACTGAGCACTCGACTGGCAATAAAGTACTCCTAAATTCTAACATCGTTCTACTACTGATTGGCTGTGTGTAGTAAGTAAACCATTTGTTGTTTCTTTGCCTTTGACCTTGTAAAATATAAAAGTAGAAAAAGAGTAAGGCATGGCCAATTGAGTCCTTAATATTTAATTTGAGGAATTCTTAGCTACAGGGCCAATTCTTGGCTCTAGGGCCAGTTTTTATTTTCTAATAAAGTATTTATGGGGCAGTGCATCAATAGCTTCTCCTCTTGCTCTCTGGCCTCCCCTTGGCCCCACAATGCACACCCCGACTTCTCTCAAACAAGGGCTTTTTTGTCGCCCATAGAACAATAGCAACTATCCTTGGAACCAAGTGGGTGAATAACTCAAATATATTCTGGTTTTTTTGCATATTTATTCAGATAGTACTTATGCTTCTTTTCTAAATTTAGGCTGCCCAACCATATAGATGATTTCAGATGACAATAAAGAGCTTTAAAATAAGGATTAGAATGCCACAAAGATGACCAAGTTAAGAACTAAGATTTTTTTACCCAGGGAATGGGAAACTTACCTGGAGTGGGGATAAGCTTATTGCCATCAGCTTCAACTGTTTCAAAGATTATTTTATAGAGGATAATGACTTTGTTCCTTGTCACTAAGATTAGGACAACAAGAAAGTAATCATGAAGGAATTACCTTAGATATAGGTAGAGAGGTCTATTAAGATACCAGACAGGCAGTCGCCTTCTCTAAAGAAAAAAAAAAAGATCCTGATTCATTACAGCTGTCCCAGAGTCAGAGAAGTGAACTGTCACTTCACAGCTCATCACACTCATCAGCATCCCAGAGTTTAAATACCTCCTGAAGAAACTCTGTAGCCTCTCTTAGAGTCTTATTTCAGTCTCTTTTAATTCTTGCAGCAAGAGCATATTAATGCTGAATAGAAGGCCCTCTGTTCATTTAGGCTTATTTCCTCTTTCTTCTGGGAAGGGAGGACAAATGATCACCCCCGATGTGACATCCCTCAAATACTAAATCCCTATATTATTGTCTTTCTTCTTTTTTTTCCCTAGCTCTCACTAAGTCTATTTCCCAAAGCCCTAATTTTTGTTGTTGCCCTCTGATTTATGATGAACAACAATTCTGACACACCCTGACCCTGAGAAAAAGAGAATTCTTGGCTTTATCTTTGCACTAAGAATTTAAATGCAATGGAATGTATGAGCAGAATAGGTCATTTTTCTTTTGCAGATCACCAATTGCAAGATTCTTTTCATAAAAGCTAGTATATCGGGCCGGCCCCGTGGCTTAGTGGTTAAGTGCGCGCGCTCCACTGCTGGCGGCCGGGGTTCGGATCCCGCACGCGCACCAACGCACCTCTTGTCCAGCCATGCTGAGGCCGCATCCCACATACAGCAACTAGAAGGATGTACAACTATGACAAACAACTATCTACTGGGGCTTTGGGGGGTAAAAAAAAAGGAGGAGGATTGGCAATAGATGTTAGCTCAGAGCCGGTCTTCCTCAGCAAAAAGAGGAGGATTGGCATGGATGTTAGCTCAGGGCTGATCTTCCTCACAAAAAAAAAACTAGTATATCAATTTTCTATTGGAAATACATTTTTGTAAAGCATGAAAAAATTTAATCTTGAGCTCTGTAGCTGCCAGAGAGATGAATGGCTCTTCTATTTTGAAATGGCTGCCAACAGATATGAGGACCAGGTATCATTTCTCTCCTTGGTGAACTGTCAGGCTTCTCTTTATGAATCTGGCATGTTACAGGAGGCTGAAGTAGCTTCTCATTGTCAGCTACTGGTGCAAACAGTTGTTTCTCTACCTATGGCTTATGGTCCTGTTGCCTAGGACTGAAAGATATTCTGAGTTACATAGTAGTTAACGCAGAAAGTGAATAAAGTGCTGTTTTATGTTTATTTTAAAATTATTTTTATTAAGGTGAAATTCATATAATGTAAAATTAGCCATTTTAAAGTGAACAATTCGGTGGCATTTAGTACATTCACAGTATTGTACAACCACCATCTAATAAAGTTCCAAAATATTTTTATTGCCCTATAAAGAAATCCCATACCTAACTACCTGCCAATTCTGGCAACCATCAATCTGCTTTCTATCTCTATGAATTTACCTATTCTGGATGTTTCATATAAATGGATTCATACAATATGTTACCTTTTGTGTCTGGCTCCCTTCACTTAGCACAATATTTTCAAGGTTCATCCACATTGTACCATGTATCAGTACTTAATTCCTTTTTTATGACTAAATAATATTCTATTGTATGTGTATACCACAATTTGTTTATTCATTCATCCATTGATGGATTGTTTCTTCCTTTTGGCTATTGGGAATACTGCTGCTAGGAACATTCTTGTACAAGTATTTGTTTGAGTACCTGTTTTCAATCCTTTTGGGTATATATTAGGAGTGGAATTGCTAGGTCATACAGTAATTCCATGTTTAACCTTTTGAGGAACTTCACGTGCTTCTGAAAGGGAAAACCCACACAATTAATGAAATGAACTTGTCTTAGCAGGAGGAGCACAGCGCTCTGAGCCTCTGAGGAGAATGCTCTGAAGAATCAAAAGGCACATAGTCATTGGCAGCAAAATTTTTTAATTGACTGACCTCTGCTCCTGGACAGACAGAACCAAAATATACTCTGAACAATGACAATAAGCACAATCTCCATAAAATACCAAAGGAAGAAATCTCAAGTCAGTCCCAAACTCCAGGTAAGTTTTTGCCCTGTGGTTTTATTGAGATGCTTCAAACAGTGCAAATCTATTGCCCTTTGGCCATGTTGCTACTGTAATTAATCTCAAACCCAATTAAAAGAATTCCTTTAAATGAAGAAGCCAGTTCTGATAAGGTCTATTCTGAGAAAACCAGTCTAAGGCTACCAGAAGTCAGGTTTGTGTCCCTTTCTTCCAGCATAAGGATCCTTACTTTGAATGTTTGACTAATTTTAGCAAATTAATTACCATTTAATTATCACATAGGAAGATATCTGTCTGTTTTCCCAAATACTGTTACTGTGTTGTGGGCAAATTGTTATAAAGACTAATCTAATTTGCCTATTGTAGAAATAGACTGGACTTTTAAAAGCCTATGCTTATGTTCAGTTTTCTGACTGTGTCCGTAGACATTTCCATTTGTGACACTGATATTGAAGGTACAGTGGGGCATTGAACGATACACAGCCCACATCCATCTTACAGTGCCAGTAAAAGGCAATGTCAGGAAGTCTGACCTCATCATGTAGGAAAAAATTCACCATCCCTGTAACCCCATGCTTGATCAAGCTGTGCTGGTCGTGGTGTGCAATGGAATTACAACCATAACAAAGTTAAGACAGAAAAAATTAGAAACAAAAACTCTACTCTCTCTTGGAGGTTTTGTTCAAGTCAGTATCACTGAGATCGTGTGCCCAAATAGTGCACCCAGAAAATGAGTTCATCCATCATGGACCTTGCCGTGGTGTAATTCAGAATCACAAAGTTATTACAGTCCGAGAGCCATGGTTGCCAGAGAATGAATCCTCAGAGAGCCCTGGGTAGCCCGAATCAGAGGAACTGCTCCTTGGCTGCTAATCCACTGTGTCTATAATAGTGCAGGCCTGATCCCTGACATTATGCTGCTTGAGTCACATGCTTTTGGAGATTACTTCATGTTTAAGTAGAAAGGTCAGAAGAGGACAGGGAGGCAGGGCAGCTTGAGGTTCCGCAGATGCACTCTGTGGTCAGATGGCATAGGAACAGATTAGGGAAAACAGACTACGTGGGGTCTCCTTGCCTCACAGAAAAAAGACTTCTCCTTGAGGAGGACTCACAAATTCCTGAGAAGAGAGTAATGATTATGCCTGTGGGGAAACAAAATGTCCCTGAAGTGGAATTTTTGAACCCAATCATACAAAATTGGTGGCAGCAGACAAGAGAGAGCCTGACACTTCAAGCTTCAACCATATTCAAGAGGATTTGGTTCATAGAAGAATTTACATTAACAACTTAAGTCCCAATCTCTCCTTATCCCAGGTTATCGTCTTGAGATACTAGGCTAGTTGGACCCCTAAAGTTTGATTAACATTTTCCAAGAACAGGAGAAATTATTCTTTGTCTGAGAGTTGATATTCATTTCTCAGTAAGTTATCTTATTGAGCTGCTACAAAATACAGTCATGCGCTGCATAACGATGTCTCAGTCAACAATGGACTGCGTATACGACAGTGGTCCCATAAGATTAGTACCATATAGCCTAGGTGTGTAGTAGCTGTACCATCTAGGTTTGTGTAAGTACACCCTATGATGTTTGCACAATGATGAAATCGCCTAACTATGCACGTCTAAGAATGCATTCTCATCATTAAGCAGCACATGACTGTATATTAAACTCCTCTTGATATTTAAAAAAATCTTGAGAAATGCATCTGATCCAAGTTAATAACTCACAGCAATATTTTTGGATTATGCCTGGGTACACTGCTTACATAAACTGAGTCCAGGCTCCACATTATATTAGAGATTGTCAGGTGATGTCCTTTCAGCTGGCACACAGGGCCCTTCCTTCTTGCCAGAGTGGAGAGCAAGTTCTTATTAAACGTGCAAGGCTCATATAACTAGTGAGAGTTGGTTTGGCCCCTAATGAGATTCTAAGTCCCATTAAACCAAAATAGAAATCAGGCATCACATCAACCTTGTGAAAGCTCCAAGAGCTATTCCTGTCTCCAGTACAGGGAAAATGAATTGCAGAACATCAATGAAAACAAAAATCCATACATGTTGCTATACCCACCTAATCCTGCATTCTGACCCTAGCAGAAGTACAAAGGGAGTTTTGTGGATGAGAAGCCTGGTTTCTCCAGTACCATTCCTCAAAAAGTCAGGGATGTCTTTTAGCTTCCATCAGTAAACTACTATCAATCCACTAGAAACACAGTTTACCTGACTGTTTAGAAGCTATTTCTGTAACCCATGTATTCCCAGCTTCCCAGTCTATGACTACAATGGAAGTATCCTTTTATTTTATTCCAAAATTATGACAACATTCTCTCCTATCAGCCCATTTGCTGGAAATTCACCTATTTCAAAGTGCTCTCAACTATATCTGAAACTTTATTTGTACTACTTTATATATAAGGTTCTAAAATAGACCTTTCCCGTGCATTCCCTCTGGCCTTCTTCTTGCTGCTTTGACCTTCAGGAAAGTTCTGCTCTCATGGGATTAGTTCTCTCCACTGATGCCCACTGTTGTCCCCACTTCAGCTTCAGGAAAGAGAAACTTTTTCCTTTGGTCCAAAGAGAACATCCTGATAATGCTTTTGGCTGTGGCTAGAATGCGGATACAGTGCCTTTCTGGGCTAGGAATTCTTCACTCCAGAACCTCAAATGCTGGTTGTTTCCCTCTCTGAGCTGCTGTTGTCTCTGCTGCCATTCCTGCCAAAAACAGGAGGTTGATGTTGCTGCTAATCTAGGGATAGCTCACCACCAGCATGAGCCTGCTCAAAGCCTCTCCATAACTCAAAGTCTAGGGTCAAATGGAGCTCTAATCCAGAGAGAGGCAGAAGCCCCTCCTTCCATAGTCCACAGTTTCAATTTATTTCCTGCATGGGAATTATCCACTTCCCACGATGACTGACAGTGGGAACATCCATTCTCTAAAAGAAAAATCCTACATCCACCCAACCACTGAGCCCAACAATTGCCTCTTATCCTCAATAATACAACCTCTAAATGGTATAATATTGGCCCATTTCCAAAAATCAGGGTTAGTCTCTCTTATCCGTGGTCACTTTTTTTACATTTGTATTTTCTACCCTCACTATTTATTAGGTACAGGGATCTCTAGATGCATTAATGTGTCAGTCAGAGTTCAGCATGGGTCTGGAAATAGGTGTCATACTCCTTATAGGTAGTTGAGGGAAGTTAGTAAAGGCACTATTTATAATATATGGGCAGGGTTTTCAGAAATGAGCAAAAGATAATGCAATATCTGGGGTTAGCAACAATGGGGAGCTGTTGCTGCCCATAAGTCTAAAGTGGGAAAGGGAGGATGCATTTCCCAGAACTCAGAAAGAGTATGGAGAGAGCTGTCTGACAGGAGTGGTAGCCTTTAGCAGATAGATTCAGCCAACCTCGCCCACCTTGGTAGAGAAGAAGCTGGGGAGCAAATACCCCAACCTCACTCTCCTCCATACTCCAATCTCCTGCCACTGTGCTTCTCACCACCACCCCACTCACCAAACACAACCCTAGCCGGAGGGCATGGGAGTTTGATGCAGTCCATTTGGATCAGCGTCCATGGCCAGAGCAGGGCAGAGGAGGATAAAAATTAGATTTGAGGAGATGAAAAAAGGTATCTAGCAAAACTACCTATTGCGAAACTCAACAGCTTTAATTCTTTTCTCTAAATTTATTTCTTAAAAGTTTCAAGAAATGTTCTAATGTTAGTATAAGGATTCTATTTGTAGATTCACCTGATCTTTGCCTCTTGATTTTAAAAGCCTTAACCGTATTGATTAAGTCATTGATTTCCAAACTCAAGAGCCCTATCATTTGTGTTGGTCCCTACGCAGCAGCAGTCCTTACTCTTCGAACACTTTATCGTATTTCTCTGCTCCTTCTATCCTCTCTCTCGTGATTTCCTTAACGTGCAGCAACTAAAACTGCATACTTTATTCCAGAGGCATGTACAGGAACAGGAAATATGCTAATTCAATCATGAGAACTTTAAGAATAATAAAGCTAAAATAAAATTTAGGAGAATAGAAGTTACAGCAGCGTTGGAAATTTTAAAAATTTAGAGGTAGTTAGGAATTATTAGGAATTATCATGACATGGACCATAAGCTGAAATTCAGAACAGGCCTTGGAGTAGAAGTTTCCATAAGTTTTAATATATTTTTGATGGCTTTAAATTGCTCCTATTTGGGGGAAGTATTTTGCATAGCATCATCAAATAGTGCTCATGACTAGATATGAAATATGCCTGAATCTAGCCCCCAAATAAAATTCTAAATGCAATGATACCAACTGTAGGGGCAGAAAACGTTTCCCTTTTTCCCCTATAGGTTCTTTGGCTGGTCTAATTGAATTGATATAAGAGAGATTAACAAGAGAAAAACAAATTTTGAATGTACGAGAGCCCCATAAAAATATGAGACTCCCCAGCAGTCAGGTAATTGGGGCTTATATACTCTCCTAAGCTAAGAATAAGCAGATAGGGGTTTGGGGCTTCAACGGGGAGGAAGACGATTCACAGGAAGATGAGAAGAGCAAATGTTTGGTAAACAAATTTTTGCCACGCCCTGCACATAAGTCTTTCTGATATAAAAACTCATCTCTGGTAATAGCTCTCTCTTCCCGGTACAGGCCCCCTGTCTAAATTCTTTTGGACAGTTAAGGGGGAGGTTGAAAGCTCTTCCTGAGTCTGCTGGGCCCTACTTGTCTTCAGCTCAAAATAATCCACATGCCAAAGTGGCGTATTCTGGGGTGGTGTACTCTGCTCCCCCTCACAACAAAGCCTGAAAGGGGTGGGGTTGAGGATGATGGTGGAGGAGAGAAAAGGTAGCTAAATCTTCCATTCTGTTTGAGGCTATCTATTAATTTTTGATATTAAGATAAAAATGTAGGCTTAAATATGTAAGGGCAACCATTAGCAATATAAAGATGGGAACTAAAACTTTTAAAACACTAGATAGAAAGGAATAGGAGAAAAGGAATAACAAAAACTCTACCATCTAGCAAAAATCAGGAAAGGAAAAAATATGCAACAAGAAAACATAATAAGTTGGGAAACATAAAATATGACAGGCATACCACATTCTTCCTCATAACCCATCTGGAATTCATCTCTGACTTCTCTCTCACTCACCCAGTCTGTGTGTTGACTCACTTGACTTTTTCCTTGGAAATCTCTCTTGTGTCTGACCCTTTCCATTCTCATTTCTCTTTCTCTGGTTCCCTTGGGCCCGCACTAATGCAGTAGCTCTATCACAACATATGCTACCTCGGCCTCGCCCTAGCAACCAGAGCAATCTTCATAAAGAATAATATCACTCCCTTGCTCAAAAGCCTTCAGGGGGTCCCCGTTCCTTACCATTTATCCTTCTTATCTGATTTTGAAGGCCTTCTATAATATGACCCCAGCTAACTGTGTTTCATCAACTCTAAGACACATTTTTTTAAAAAAACATTTAAAACATCTCTGAAATCAGACTGCATCTTACGATCGATGGCAATCATGGTGTCTTAGATTTGATGAAATATGGTTTTCTCTCAGTTCTTGGCTTGGCTACAGGACACTTCTATTCTAGAAAACAGGACTTCTCGCTTTGCTGTGCTATGACTCATTCTTTCACAGCTTTAAACTTTTGTTCAGACATTTCCTTCTGTCTGGGTATCTCTCTCCCCCTATCTCCCTTCTTATATGGGTCCATCTCTAGGCCCAGCTCAAAGAATGCTTTGTTCACTACCTCACTGGAAAAAACCTTGCGCTTGAATCCTCTCAGTTCTTTCTTTGTAAATCTAGCAACTCTTATCACATAGTTCCTTTTAGTTTGGTTTACTTGTGCACCTCTTTGTCCTGTATACAGGACTCCTAGAGTCCTGCAAGTTGCTTGAGAAGACAGCTGAAACTGACATTCTGTGAAGTAGGTTTGTTTCACTAATGCAATCCAGGACGTTTAGAACAATTTCTTTAAAATCTGTGCAGTATTGCCCTTCCAAAATTCGGTAAGAGTCCTGCTCTGAACTGCCCTCTAGAGGTACTATGTCCTCAATGAGACAGAGAGATGCCCAAGACCACAGGATCAGCAAGAGACACTGGAAGATGCCCAGCTGGGATGGGGAGCTGCTAGGAGTGGCTGGTCTATGGGGAGGACTCACTGGCCCTGTTCCTGGGAGGAGCCACTGGAAAGGTCAAGCTCTGAAAAACCATATTGCTTAGAGATTGCCGGCTCTCTCCACTATACTCACATGAATCACAGTGATGTCTTAGAGGGTGGGGCTGGGTGGGACACTCTTGGTGTTTCAATTTACACTTCCCTCAGGAAATACAGACTGGACTGGAAGCCCAAGAACTCTGAGTTACCTCCACAGACACTTACAGGGAGACACTGAACCCAGCCCTGTCAGAGGGCGTCGCCTGGGTAAAGAGGGCTCCATGTCCACATCATCATCTGTGGCAAATTCTTCTCCATCACAGCTAATTTTGAACTCTCCCAAGTTATATGCATAAATCTTTGTTGCAATGCATTCACAGGGCTTTCTCCCAGCAAACTTTTGTGGTCACAAGAAGATAAAAATCTGCTTAAATGCCCTCTTGCTATTGCCATGACATTCTGTGGCTAAATTTAAAATGACTTGTGAAATTTCCTGCTGAGTTCTGCTTCCTAAGGCTAATGCCATTTTCTATAAGGGCCTCCCAGTTAACCGACTTTCCATGGGTGACCTCTCCAGCCTGTATCTACCAACTGGGGGGGTAGATTTGAAAAGCTTGGGCTCCCTGCCAGAGTCAGTATTCTAACGTGTGCTCAGTGCTCTACATAGCTCACCTCCCATGCACTGGGTTTATGCATTAATGAGTTTGAAGCTCACTTTTCTCTGAGGCAAAATGGTCAGCATGATGTGACCTGGGCATGTCCCTTGAAAGCTTTGCATAGGATGTGACTGCTCTCCACAGCTGCACACCAGAAGGCCTTGCAAAAAGTCACAATTGTTGAGCTGATTTCATCAAAAGAAACCGTTTTGTCTTAAGAATTTTTTCCTCAGTAAAGAAGTCTTAATTGTTGATTACAGAAAATATAGACGATATAGAAAATTATAGAGAAGGAAATAAGAATCACTTAAACTCTGACCTCTCATTGTTAACACTATAGCACATATCCTTACAATAATTTTTCTTTGTGTGTATAGTCATATGATTTTTTAAATGTTTGATATAGAATTGGAATCACACTTTTCGACCTGTTTCTTTTTTTCAGCTTGCTTTTCTCCCTTAATGATAAATGATTAACATTTTCCTTTGTCATTATGTAACATTATGAATCAACAGTTAACAGTGTGGACTCTGGAGCTAGCCTGTCTGGATTTGAATCCTGGCTCTATCACTTATTAACTGTGTGACCCTTGGGCATGTCCTTGAACTGAAATAGGTGCTTCAGATTCCTCATCTGTAAAATAGGGATCATAATGGTTGCTACATCACAGAGTTGTTGTGAATATTTAAGTGAGTCAACATTTGCCAAGTTCTTAGAACAGTGCCTGGCAGGTAGTATGGGCTGTATGGGACTAGCTACAGTTACTGTGACTGCTACTACATTTTCTTCTACAGGGTCATTTTAAAGATTAGATAGGATTACATTGTTTGGGATGTAGCATAATGTTTTTAATCAAGATCCCATTGTTGTATAGTTAGGGTGTTCTACTTTTTGGGTATTATGAACAATACTGCAAACAGATATCCTTCTTCCATTGCATGTGTGACAGGACAGACGATGCGCCAGGTAGGGAAGGAATACAGTGACGGGAAATGGAAGTACTATGTTTTACCTTCTTGGTTTTGAGCTTGGTTGGAGAGGCAGAGGGGACTTCAGTACCTCACCTTTGCCTGGAAGGCTGCTGCTTAGAAACTATTCAGATGTTATGGCACCACCCAGTCAAATATCTGATGGTCCTTCCTAGATTGAATCACCAGTAATACTATCCTCAGATTCCTATCCGAGAAGAATTCTTGACCCAACCATGTCATATACTTCGAGTTCTTCACCCAAAAGCTCTCATAGGATGACTCAGCCTTTTGGGCTCAGCTCCAGGGAAGCCTTGGGGGACACTCAGTGAACTTAATGAGTCCCTGCAGCCTCCATATTTTCCAGGCTGGTGTGTATGAAGGTCCTGTTAGATGCTCCTGCTCTCTCTTAGGGCTCAATTCCTGTGGCCCTCCTCCCCAACACTACTGGGGAGATGGGGAAGGGGCTTCTTCTGGGTCCTGATCTTCTGTCCTTAGTTATGGGAAGGGGTATGATGCATTCTGGTAGAGTGGGAACAGTATCCTCTCTACAGATTGAGGGAATTATAAACTTAGAGGTATTACACAGCTTCATGGAACAATCTTATGCAACAAAGCTATGGCAGTGCAGATGAACATTGCCAATGGGCAGCCCTTACAGGAGAGACAGTGACTCATAAGATCACCTTCATAAAGCTGTGCATAGGAGAGTGTGTCAAATGCCTAGTTCTTATTATCTCTCTGTTAAATGTATCACCGATCAAACCACCTCTTGGTCCTCACCCTCTCCTAGCCAAAAGTTCAAAACCTACTGTATCCTGGAAGACTCACAACTTCCAGATTTCTGCCTTTAATATCTCATGGTTCCCTTGGAAGGTATTATCTCCTAGGTTCCCTGGAAGGTTCTGCTCACCTGCTACCCCTGTGGGGTTCCACGTAAATACACTGCCTGTAGAATTCACTTAATACGTGGAGGCAGGAGATCTCTTCCATAACCTCAACCATCTCCAACATGCTGGGCATTTAACCTGGTGCCAGGGGTCTGTGTTTCTGCCAAGTAGGTGGACACCTTCTTAGAATACAAGGATGAGGCCACCAACACGAATTAGAAATAGTGGTGAAATGGGCAAAACTAGTCTATACTGTTAGAAGTCAGGATAGTAGTTATCCTTAGTGGGGAAAAAGGAGTATAAGAGGCTTATAGGGGCTTGGTGACATTCTGGGTTTTGACCTAGGTGCTAGTTAGATGGGTGTGTTCATTTCGTGAAAGTGCAATGAACTGTACACTTACGATAAGTGTACTTTTTGTATGTGTATCGTACTTCAATAAAAAAATTTTAAGAGATGGATAATGATAAACTGGATTAAACACAGGAAGATACATCTCTGTTAAGACTAGTGGCTCTTTTCTACGGCTAACAGATTTAGCAAATAAAAATACAGGATGCTTAGTTAAATTTGAATGTCAGATAAACAACAAATACTTTTTTAGTATAAGTATGTTCCATGTAATATTTGAGACATGTTTATACTAAAAAAGTATTCATTTGCTTATCTGAAATTCAAATATATCTGGTCATCCTGTATTTTATCTTGCAACCGTAATCTTAAATCTTCTAAATATGTCTCATCTGTAATTTAAGGAGAAAGTGAAAAAAGGATATATATTGAATGACGTATATTAAGGATATATAGTCTTAGAAGGAAATATTAAAATTTGTAACTAAAGTATAGGAGACAGAGATGAGTACATAAGTGCTCTAGTCTTTCATTTTCTCCATTCCTCCTTCAGTTCATACCTCTTTTCTATTATTTTTCATTTCTTATTCCCACATTCATATCAATGAAAAGAGGAGAAATAAGGTAAGCACAAGAAATCAGATAGTGCCAAAATAGTTTTTGCTTTCATTTATTAAGTTTGAATCTGCAACTCGGTTGGTGTTTCTGAAAATTTCACTTCTGATTTGTCTGTGTTCTTGTTTCTTGTTTTTTTACTGAACTGTTTCCTCTCTATTTCACTGTTTTTCAGAACTTTGTAACCTTTGCACAGATGGAAGTTGAACCCTTCTCAGGATAACCAGTGTTTTTCCTGCCTTTTCTTATCTTTAGGCTTCATAAGCTCACCTTGATAAATCTATCTGTTACTGATCTCACAAAGGTCATTTTTCCCTTTTCTCTCTCCAAAAGTGTTAACTGATATGTACCTGGTACATTTCAGCTATGGTTTTTACACAATTGGTAGATTTGAACCAAGTTTTCAGAATTCCATCTCACTTCCTTTTCTATACTTCTCACTCTTTTTTTTGTGTGTGTGTGTGAGGAAGATCAGCCCTGAGCTAACATCTATTGCCAATCCTCCCCCTTTTTTTTTTCCCCAAAGCCCCAGTAGATAGTTGTATATCATAGTTGCACATCCTTCTAGTTGCTGTATGTGGGACGCGGCCTCAGCATGGCCGGAGAAGCGGTGCATCGGTGCACGTCCTGGATCCGAACCGGGGCCGCCAGTAGCGGAGCAAGCACGCTTAACCGCTAAGCCACGAGGCCGGCCCCTCTATGCTTCCCACTCTTAAAGGTGAAGAAAGGTTTTGTGCTTTAAAACCTTTTGAGTACAGGGAGATGGGGGGTAATAAAATGCAATTATTTCCTGCTTCCCCAAAGAGTTCCAAGTCATAATTTTGTAACTCCAAGAGTGCTACTCACTTTATTTAGAGTAAAATTCTCAAGTCGAAAATGATTTTAAGGGAGCCACCCCCATGGTGTAGTGGTTAAAGTTCCATGCACTCTGCTTCAGTTGCCCTGGTTCATGGGTTTGGATCCCAGGTGCGGACCTACACCACTCGTCAGCCATGCTGAGGTGGCAACCTCATACAAAATAGAGGAATGTTGGCACGGCTGTTAGCTCAGGGCTAATCTTTCTCAAAAAAAGAGGAAGATTGGCAACAGATGTTAGCTGGAGGCAAATCTTCCTCACCGAAAAAAAAAATGATTTTAATATCCTTTCATTTAAACCATAAGTATATCTTCTAAAATACTTGAGGACAAGATGAAGGAGAAAAGGAAATTGCATCCACCTCAAAGAAAGATCATAAGGTATCTCAACAACCCACCTTTGGAACCATTGCTCTAAAGACTGGTCACCTAATCTTTTCAAAAATTTAGTGGGTTTTCTGCAATGTTGTCAACTAATGTATATTTCTGATTGAAGCACTTTATTAATCATTAATCCAGTCATTTCTAAATGACTCCAGGCAACACTTTTCACTAATTATTTTTCACACGATTGAATTGACTGGTCATCTTGTTGTCATGGAAATTAAAAACTTTTTTTAATCAAATGTATACATGTATGTATCCGTTACTCCTTTGTTAATAAGTTTTACTGTTACCAATTACCTTTGCTGAGCGAGAGAGAGAAGAGGGGGCACAATGATAAAGACTTAATATGTGCAGAGGAGAATTAAAAACTACACAAAGACAAATTAATATGAAAGCATCATAAATGAAGCAAAAAAAGCATTAATTTTTATGAAACACTATCTGCATAGATACATAAATTAAGTAGCTCTGGATTTTTCATGACACCGCATAAGCGTTACTGAAAGGTCCATTAATCAATAAATGACTTATACAATTGCAGAATCTTTGACAACTCTAATAGTATTTTCAACTCTAATAGTTCTCCTGCAAGTGTAATAGCGACCTTTAGCAGCTAAATAAGCTCCCGGGAATGTGCTGAGTTGTTACCAATTACTTGCCCTTGCGGTCCCTGACATTCCTACAACATTCAAAGGTTGCCAAAGTTTATCCCAACCTACATTTCCAATCTTGTCTCCCATAACCCCCTCACCTGCCTTGTGTTAGTTCTGATCAGTCTCTTTATTGGCTCCTAGATAAGTATTTCTGTGATCCTGGGGCTGCCAGAATACCACCTTCCTCATCCTCCCTGCCTGCCCAAATCCTTCCCCATAGTCCAGACCCAGCTCAAAACCCACCACCTTCATTGAATTATATCTGCCTACTCTAGTCCACAGCTGTCTTTTCTTTTGCCTGGCTATATTATTAAGTTACTGTCTGTACCACTAACGTGGCATTTTCTTACGTACTAGCTTGCATCATCTTCTGCAGTGTTCTCTTCAAGTTATTTAATATTCGTGGGTATGTGAACATACTTTTGTAAACTATAAAGCATTATACCAATGTAAATGTATTATTGTCTTCATTAACTAGTTTATAGCCCCCCTGAGATAGGGATTGTGCATACATTTTTGTATGACATCTAGGAGAGCAGTGGACACCCCATGGCCCTTCAATAAACAATTTTCTGATGAATGAATGCGTGGAAGACCACTGGAATTGGAGCTGAACCACCAGAGTTTACATTTGCCACTTGTTACCTGTCTGAATTTGAACTAGTTATCTAATCTCTGTGCCTGTTTCCTTATCTGTAAAATGGGGATAATAATGGTATGTACCTCATAGAGTTGCTTTGAGAATTAAATGAATTCATACATGTAAAGTGCCTAAAACAGCTTGCTTAGCACTTAGCAAGTACTCAATAAATATTAGTTATTTGAATGAATGAATGACACAGAATGGATTGCAATTAAAATCTAGAGAAAACAATGACTATATTTTGTTGTCCCTGGAACTATGATTATAAAATAACATGTAGTATGTAAGGATGTTAAAGGAAATTAGTATATCTCTTTAAGATATAAGTCTAATGTGTATATTTATTCCTGAAGAGATTTTTTCAGAATGAAGTTTATACTCTGTATACATACTTACTTGGTATTTTTTACATAACAAATCATATAAGGCCTATATAAAAGAGATTTTCGTATGCTTATTTTTCTAGACATCACATTAGATCTGAATAAATAACGCTGCTGAATATTCCTGACTTTGGTTTACATGGTTTAGAAGATGGTACTTTAAAATGGCAATTAATTCCAGATGATTTGCTCTTGATGTCTGTGTTGAACTACTTTTGTAGATATATGGGTGAATTATGAAGTAGAAATTGACAATGACAACTTCATGATGAACTTGAAAAATATTTATTTCTAAAATTTTATCAAAACATTTAGCTTGCCTAGGTTAGTTTAGCAAGTTAAATATTTTCTCTTATGCAATTCAAATTTGGTGTAATTATAAACAGTTCTCTGTCTCTGTCTCTGTCTCTCTCTCTCTCACACACACACACACACACACACACACGGTGTAAAAAAGATTTCCAGCACTAATGATTTACACGTACCAACCTTAAATCAAGTGATTTTTATTGCTCTGTGGAGCCATCTGCTGGACAATGGTGTGTTTTTTATATACATAAAAAAGTTTTTCTCTGCATGGATAAAATTAGGCTCTAACAAGATCAGATACTCCCTATAAGGTATAGCTAGGAATTTGTAATCCAAATGAAACCTGCACAAAATATTCTTCCAGATATAAATAATGAGAGCAATTTGGCAATAGAATAATGGAAAAAATAATCATATTTAGAAAATAAGTAGATCCTATGTTTTTAGAAATTGTTTCATTCATTCAACAAGTTTTTCTAAACTTCTTCCTGCTCATAGGATAGAAAAAATATGTGTATACATATGCTTTGTAGTATATCATTTAAAAAATCTGTATAGAAAAATACCTTTCTACTTATTAAAATTCATAACAAAGTAAACTGAAACTTTATTCTTCTTTTATATAGCCCCTTTATCCTTATATAATGACCTTCTTCGTCTCTTGTTACAGTCTTTGATTTAAGGTCTATTTTGTCTGATGTAAGTCTAGCTACCCTTGTTCTCTTTTAGTTTCATTTTGTGTGGATTATTTTTCTATCCTTTCATGTTGACCCTGTGTGTGTTCTTGAAGCTGAAGTGAGTCTCTTGTAGGCAGCATGTAGTTGGGTCCTGTTTTTTTTTTTTATCTATTCAGCCACTCTGTGCCTTTTGATTGGAGCATCTAATCCACTTACATTTAAACTAATTGTTGATACGTAAGGACTTATTATTGCCGTCTTGTTAATTGGTTTATGCCTGTTTTGTCGTTCCTTTCTTTCTCTCTGCTGTTTTCCTTTGTGAAATAATAATTTTTGGTAGTGATATACTTTGATTCCCTTCTCTTTATCTTGCATGTTATCTACTATATGTTTTTGTGTGTGTGTGTGTGAGGAAGATCAGCCCTGAGCTAACATCTGTGCTAATCCTCCTCTTTTTGCTGAGGAAGACCGGCCGTGAACTACCATCTATTGCCAGTCCTCCTCCTTTTTTTTTTTCCTGTTTTTCTCCCCAAAGCCCCAGTAGATAGTTGTATGTCATAGCTGCACATCCTTCTATTTGCTGTATGTGGGACACGGCCTCAGCATGGGCAGAGAAGCGGTGCGTCAGTGCGCGCCTGGGATCGGAACCCAGGCCACCAGCAGCGGAGCGTGCATACTTAACCTCTAAGCCACGGGGCCGGCCCCTACTATATGTTTTTATTCTGTGGTTACCTTGAGGTTTCCTTGAAATATCATATACATATAACAGTCTATTTTAAGCTGATAACTTAACTTTGATCACATTTAAAAACTCTACGCTTTTATGACCCCTCCCACACATTTTGTTTTTGATCTCATGATTTACATCTTTTTATATTGTATATCCCTTAACAAATTATTGCAGCTGTAGCTATTTTCTTTTCTTTTTTTTTTTTTTTTTTTTTTTGCTGGGAAGTTTCACTCTGAGCTAACATCTGTGCCAATCTTCCTCTATTTTTTTTTACAGTCTTCCTTTTTTTTGTTTTATTGATGTTTTAATAGTTTTTAACATTGTGAAATTTTGGGTTGTACATTTTTGTTTGTCCATCACCATATATATGACTCCCTTCACCCCTTGTGCCCACCCCCCACCCCCACTGCCCCTGGTAACCACAATACAGTTTTCTCTGTCCGTGTGTTGGTTTATATTCCACATACGAGTGAGATCATAAGTGTTTGTCTTTCTCCTTTGGCTTACTTCACTTAACATAATACCCTCCAGGCCCATCCACGTTGTTGCAAATGGGACGATTTTGTCTTTTTTTATGGCTGCGTAGTATTCCATTGTATATATATATATATATATATATATATATATATATATATATATACCATATTTTCTTGATCCAATCATCAGTCGAGGGACACTTAGGTTGCTTCCACTTCTTGGCTATGGTGAATAATGCTGCAATGAACATAGGGGTGCATAAGCCTCTTTGGATTGTTGATTTCAGGTTCGTTGGATACAATCTTCCTCTATTTTGTATGTGGGTCGCCACCACAGCATGGCCACTGACAAGTGGGGTAAGTTCACACCCAGGAACTGAACCCAGGGCACTGAAGTAGAGCATTCCAAACTTAACCACTAGGCCAGGGGGCTGGCCCCAACTATAGCCATTTTTAATACTTTTGTCCTTTAACCTTTATACTAGAGTTAAGTGGTTAACACACCGCTATAGTACCGTAGTAGAGCATTCTGAATCTGACTCTATACTTTACCAGTGAGTTATATATTTTCATGTTTTTATATTATTAAATTGCATCCTTTTGTTTCAGCTTGAAGATCCCCTTTTAGCATTTCTTGTAAGGCAGGCCAAGTGGTGATGAACTCCCTCAGCTTTTGTTTAGGAAAGTCTTTATCTCACCTTCATTTTTGAAGAGCTACTTTGCTAGGTAAAGTATTCTTGGTTGGCAGGTTTTTTCCTTTCAGCACTTTGAATATATCATCTCATTCTCTCCTGGTTGACAAGGTTTCTGCTGAGGAATCCATTGCAGCCTTATGGGGGTTCCCTTGTGTGAGAGAAATGTTTTTCCTCCTGCTGCTTTAAAAATTCTCTTTTGTTTTTGATTTTGACAATTTTATTATAATATGTCTTGGAGAAGATTGTCTTGGATTGAAATTTTGGGGTGACCTGTTAGTGTCATGAACTTGGATGTCCTAATCTCTCCCCAGGTTTGGAAAGTTCGCAGCCATTATTTCTTTAAATAAGCTTTTTACCCTTCTCCCTCTCTTCTCTCTCTGGGACTCCAACGATGTGTACATTGTTGCTGGTATTGGTGCCCCATGTGTCCTGTAGGTTTTTTCATTCCTTTTCATTCTTTTTTCTTTTTGATCCTCTGATTGGATAATTTCAATTGGTCTATCTTCAAGCTCACTGATTTTTTATTCCCCTTGGTCAGGTCTGATACTGAAGCTCTCAATGAATTCTTTGGTTCAGTTCAGTCATTGTATTCTTTAGCTCCAAAATTTCTGTTTGGTTCTTTTTCATGTTTTCTATCTCTTTTTTCAACTTCTTGTTTTGTTCTTGTATTGTTTTCCTGATTTCATTAAGTTGTATGTCTGTTCTTTGGTAGCTCTCTGTGCATCTTTAGAGTGATTATTTTGAATTCTTTTTTGGGAAATTCATGTATCTCCATTTCTTTGGGATCAGTTACTAGAAGTTTACTGTGTTCCTTTGGTGGTATCATGATTCCCTGATTCTTTTTGATCCCTGTAGCCTTGTATAGGTGTCTGTACATTTGAGAAATAGTTGCCTCTTCCAAACTTTATGGACTGACTTCTGTTAGGAATGACCTTCACTTCAGGTGGGGGCACACTGGAGCATGCTATAACTCTGAATTTAGTGGTGCAGGGCACCAAGCGTGGGGGCATGTGGCAGCTCCAGGTCTGGGAAGGAATGATGGCTCTTTGGCTCAGACTGGTGGAGTCCACAGTATTGAAACTATGTTCTTCTCTAGTGCTGTAGGAGGTCTGTAATGGCTGCAAGGGCTGTTGGGGTCCTCACTACACCTTCAGGTCCAGCAGCTAGGGACCAGGGTAGGCAATGGTGATGTTTAGAGTCAGTGGTGTACACACACTCAACTGAAGGAGCCAGCTGTGGGTACCTATGTAGTGGTAGGGGCCTGTTACAGACACGTACACAGTGGTGGGGGCCAGAGCCAACATAAAGGGCTGGGGCCAAATGTGGGCACACTGGTAGTTGTGAGGGCCCTAGCTGTTGGCATGGACTACTATGGCTGCTAGGTCTTGCCATGTGCACAGAGCAATTGAAGCCATTGTTGGAAGTCAGGCTGGGGGCATGTATAGCTGGAGGGCTAGCTGCAGGTGAGCCCCATGGTGAGGCCAGTGATAGGAAACAGGGTTGGTGTGCACTTCTGTGGCTGCAGGATCTTGCCACAGTGCACATGCATCAGTGGAGGCCAATGACAGATGTCAGGTTGGCAGCATGCAGGTGCACAGCTGGAGGGGCTAGCCCTGAGTGTGCACATGTCAATAGGGGAGAGCTGCAGGTGTATTGGATGGCAGAGGCCTGGGCTGGCTTCCAGCACAGGTCTTGGGCTCCAGCAAGGGTTGGGGGTGAGGCAGAGGCTGGGAGGGACTCAGGTGGCTGATGTCTGTGAACCCAAATACCTTGTGGGGCAAAAACATGGAATCTGGAGGGAGTCCATGGTGGCTGTGCTGACCATTGGTTTCTTGAGTGGCAGAAGCTACTGGGGTCTTCTGCAGAGCAGGTGACTGGGAACTGCAATTGCTCCTAATACATGGCTGATACTAGTAGCCCCTGCTTTTCCTCCTTGTTCCTAGTCATCCCTATACATTTAAGCTTTGCTGGTCTCTGGGTAGGGTAAAACAAGCCAGTCTCTGGGTAGGGTCTTTTGTGTGGTTCCTCAAAGGGCTGAGGAAGGCGGTTGCCCACTCTGCTCTCCTTTTCCCAGAAAGGGGAACTCTTTCTAGCTGGGGAGTTCCCTCTTGGTGCTGAGCAATGCCAGTCTGGGGGATGAGATGACACAGGCAAAATGAGCTATTTTCCTTCCCTTTTTATGCACTTATTCTCCCATTTTTGTTCCATTGTGTTGCTAAAGTTTCTTAAGTGAACTCCAGATATCTCCAGGGCTGTTTTTGTTTGTGAATAGCTGTATAATTGTTGATCTTTGTAGGGGTACAGAGGCTGGAGTATCTTATACCACCTTTTTGGTGAGTCATCTGGGCCTTACTTTTAAAAAATGCTCTTCACTGAACAACGAATAAGTCAACAAAGAAATCAACAGAGAAATAAAAAAAAATACCTTGAGAAAAATGAAAATGGAAATACAACATACCAAAACTTATGAGATGCAGCAAAGCAATTCTAAGAGGGAAGTTCATAGCAATAAATGCCTACCTAAAGAAACAAGAAAAATCTCAAATAAACAACAGAACTTTACACAAGGAACAAGGGTAAGAAGACCAAACAAAGCCCAAAGTTAGTAGAAGGAAGGAAACAATAATGATCAAAGAAGAAATAAATAAATAGATGGTAAAGAGACAACAGAAAAGATCAATGAAACCAAGATCTAGTTCTTTGAAAAGATAAAGTGGGGCCAGCCCAGTGGCGTAGTGCTTAAGCTTGCGTACTCTGCTTTGGCAGCCCAGCGTTCGCAGGTTCGAATCCCAGGCATGGACCTACACACCACTCATCAAGCCATGCTGTGGCAACATCCCACATACACAATAGAGGAGGATGGACACAGATGTTAGCTCAGGGACAATCTTCCTTACCAAAAAAAAAGAATAATTGAAAAGATAAACAAAATTGACAAACCTTTAGCTAGACTCACCAAGAGAAAAAGAGAGAGGACTCAAAAAAATAAAATCAGAAATGAGAGAGGAGATGTTACAATTGATACTATGGAAATACAAAGGATCATAAGAGACTACTATGAACAATTATATGCCAACAAATTGAACAAACTAGAAGAAATGGATAAATTTCTAGAAATGTACAAACTTCCAAGACTGAATCATGAAGAAACATAAAATCTGAACAGACCAATTACCAGTAAGAACATTGAATCAGTAATCAAAAACCTCCCAAGAAACAGAAGTCCAGGACCAGATGGCTTCACTGGTGAATTCTACCAAACATTCAAAGAAGAACTAATACCAATCCTTCTTAAACTCTTCCAAATGATAGAAGGTGAGGGAATGCTTCTAAACTCATTTTACAAGATGAGCATTACCCCGATACCAAAACCAGATAAGGATTCTACAAGAAAAGAAAATTAGGCCAATATCCCTGATGAACATAGATGCAAAAATCCTCAACAAAATATTAGAAAACCAAATTCAACAATACATTAAAAAGATCATACAATATGATCAAGTGAGATTTATTCCAGGGATGCAAGGATGGCTCAATATCCACAAATCAATCAATGTGATACACCACATTAACAAAATGAAGGATAAAAATCATATGATTATCTCAATAGATGCAGAAAAAGCATTTGACAAAATGTAGCATCCATTTATGATAAAAACTCTCAACAAAGTGGGTATAGAGGGAACACACCTCAACATAATAAAGGCCATGTATGACAAGCCCACAGCTAACATCATACTCAACTGTGAAAAGCTGAAAGCTGTTCCTCTAAGACCAGGAAAAAGACAAGGATGCCTGCTCTCACCACTTCTATATAACATAGTATTAGAAGTCCTAGCCAGAGCAATTAGCCAAGAAAAAGAAATGAAAGGGATCCAAATTGGAAAGGAAGAAGTAAAACTGTCACTATTTGCAGATGACACAATATTATATATAGAAAACCCTAAAGACTCCACAAAAAAAAAGTTAGAAATAAAAATGAATTCAGTAAAGTTGCAGGATACAAATATCAATATACAGAAATTTGTTGCATTTTTATACACTAATAATGAACTATTAGAAAGAGAAATTAAGAAAACCCATTTACAATTGCATCAAAAAGATATTCTGTACTCAGAGATTGGAAGAATTAATATTGTTAAAATGTCCATACTACCCAAAACAATCCACAGATTCAATGCAATCCCTACCAAAATTCCAACGACATTTTTCATAGAAATAGAACAAACAATCCTAAAATGTGTATGGAACCACAAAAGACCCCGAATGGCCAAAGTAGTCTTAAGAAAGAAGAACAAAGCTGGAGGCATCATGCTCCCTGATTTCAAACTACATTGCAAAGCTATAGTAATCAAAACAGAATGGTATTGGCATAAAAATAGACACATAAATCAATGGAACAGAATAGAGACCCCAGAAATAAGCTCACACATATATGGTCAATTACTACAAAGTAGCCAAGAATATACAACGGGGAAAGGCAATGTCTTTAATAAACGGTGTTGGGAAAACTAGACAGCCACATGCAAAAGAATAAAACAGGATCACTGTCTTACACCGTATACAAAAATTAACTCAAAGTGGATTAAAGACTTGAATGTAAGACCTCAAACCATAAAACTCCTAGAAGAAAACATACGTGATAACTTCTTTGACATCAGTCTTGGTGATGGTTTTTCAGATTTGGAACAAAAGCAAAGGCAACAAAAGCAAATATAAATAAGTGGAACTACATCAAACTAAAAAGCTTCAGCACAACAAAGGAAACCATCAACAAAATGAAAAGGCAACCTACAGAATGGGAGAAAATATTTTCAAATCCTATATCTGATAAGGGGTTAATATCCAAAATATATAAAGAACTCATACAACTCAATAGAAAAAAAAAACAATCTAATTAAAAAATGGGCAGAGGATCTGAATAGACACGTTTTCCAAAGAAGACACACAGATGGCCAGCAAGTACATGATAAGGTACTCAACATTACTAATCATCAGGGAAATGCAAATCAAAATCATAATGAGATCTCACCTCACACCTGTGAAAATGGCTATTATCAAAAAGACAAGAAATAACAAGTGTTGGCAAGGATGTGGAGAAAAGGGAACCCTGTGCACTGTTAGTGAGAATATAAATTGATACAGCCACAATGGAAAACAGTATGGAGGTTCCATGAAAAATGAAAAATGGAACTACCAAATGATCCAGCAAATCCACTTCTGGGGATTTATCTGAAGGAAATGAAGACACGAACTAGAAAAGATACCTGCACCCCCATGTTCACTGCAACATTGTTCACAAGAGCCAAAATATGGAAACAACCTAAAAGTCCATCAGTGGATGAATGGATAAAGAAAATGTGATATATATGCATATATATACACACACAATGGAATATTATTCAACTATAAGAAAGAATTAAATCTTGCCATTTGCGATAATGTGGATGGACCTCAAGGGCATTGTGCTAAGTGAAGTAAGTCAGACAGAGAATGACAAATACTTTATGATCTCACTTACATATGGAGTCAAAAAAAAAACCCACAAAAAACCAAGCTTATAGATACAGAGAACAGATTGATGGTTGCCAGAGGCTGGGGGTGGAGGGTGGGTGAAACGGGTGAAGGGAGCCAAAAGGTGCAAACTTCCAGTTATAAAATAAATGAGTCATGGGAATGTAATGTACAGCATGGTGACTATAGTTAATAATACTGTGTTGCATATTTGAAAGTTGCTGAGAGAGTAGATCTTAAAAGTTCTCACCACAAGAAAAAGAATTCTGTAGCTGTGTATGGTGATGGATGTTACCTAGACTTATTGTCGTGATCATTTCACAGTATATGCAAATATCGAATCATTACGTTGTACACCTGAAACTAATATAATGTTGTATGTCAATTATGCCTTAATAAAAAAATATTTTAAATGCTTTTAAGTGCAGAAAATTTATTCAGTTGAAGAAAATTTTATAGAGAAAAATAAACCAGTTGCTCAAATACCTTGGATAGTTTTAAAAAAACAATTTGATCCATTCAAATTACGCTCCTCCTATCTCCTGCCCTCAACACACACCCTATTCAGAAGGTTTTGCCATTTTCCACAAAGTCCTGCAAGAGGGATGAACTTGGCCTAGATGAAGTCAGTCTAGAACGAGAGATGGAAGAAAACATAGCTTTGCTGGGAGAAGTGCTCTCTGCCTTGTGACTGTACTCTAAATTGCCTGTGAATCTCACAATTTGGAACTTTCTAGGTGTAAAAAAGCCAATTGTTATAACTGATGCAGAAACTAATCTAAGGGGCAAGAAAGGAGCAGCTTTAGCAGAAAGACAAGATTAGGGCAGTAGGCCTTTCTCATGCATTTCCCGTTAAAAGATTTTTACTAGAGAGAAGAGGAGAGGGCCAACACCCAGGAAAATTGCTGATTAAAGATGGTGTCTCCCCACAGGAGGTTATTGTTTCAAAGTGCTCTAAGGCAGTAGCCATGATGCTTAGGGCTGTGGAGAAGAACAGAGCACACAGGCCTGCAGGTTAAACAAATCTTCAGATTTAAAAACTGTATTAAAATTAGTCTTTGACCAAGGCTACTCACACATGGGATTACAAGGAACCTCCTAAAGGGGTTCATGAAAGCTGCAAAGAAATGCCTGGCCTGGCTGGCCAATAGCCAATAATTGATTATTCAGCCCTGAAGGCAATCCTAACATTCCTGAATCCACGTCAATAGGAAGTGGGCTACAAAATCTATACAGGAGTGGAATGCTCTCCAATGTCAAAATAAGGTGTGGCCATGGAGGGTAAAGGGAAGATTCTCCCAGAGGGTAGAATTGGGACTGACAGACAGATGGTTCAACCACAGAACTGACTCAGCTGTCAGTGGAGGGTCCTCACCATTCCTGCACAACAGGATTCTGTGTGTGTCATGGACCACTGACAGCTCCATGTTTCATGTTCATGTTGCAGTCATCCTGCTGCTTCTCCACACATCGTAGACTGGGAATGTTGAAAGGCAAATTAACTCCACAGCAACCTGGGGAGTCACCTATGAACTTGACAGAAAGGGATAAAAATCTCTCAAGCTGAATGCAAGAACTGGATGAAATCATGGGGAAAGAATGACTCCCTCCAAATGAGGTATATATTTGATGAAAATATTAAGTATGGGTATTAGGAACCTAGAGAGGTGGACCGTGGCAGACTATATCAGTTAGGATCAACTGCAGAAAACAGAAACCAGCTATTTTAAGCAAAAGTATTTAATACATAGAATTAGACACAAAAAATTTTAGGCTTTCAAAAATAACTCCCAGAACAGCTTTGCAGAACCAGCCTGTGGTGGAGATGTCACTTATGCCACCAGCAGGAGACCATCATTGGAACTGTTGGCTTTAGGAGTACATTCAGGGATCAAGTAGCTGCTACCATCACCACCACCACCGCTAGCTCCAGACCTCGCTGAATCTCTGAGATGTGCACGCTCTACAACAGGCCCCATTAAAATTCTGGCACAGAAAAAGCCAGTGCATCACTGCCTGACTGTGCTCGCTAACAGAAGAGATCAAAAGAAACAGCAGAATAGCTTTCACCTCACTTACTTCCACCTCCCAAATCTTGCACAAGTGCATCTGATTAGCTAAAGCTAACTCATACAGGATTCTAGCCGGTAAAAGTTGTTTTTAGCTTTCTAGCCTCTGTAATACAAAAAGATACACTAAAAGGAGGCTGGAGTGAATATTTAGAGAGCCAATTGACTTGATCCACAATGCAGGTACTGTAGGTTGGCTTACTTCACATTAATTCCCAGCCCTCTTCCCTTTTTGCCTTCCTCTACAATGGAGGCTGGAAAGATAAATGCTCCATCAGTTCCCAGTCTCTCTTGTAACTGTAAGTGTTCTTGTGAAACAGCTCTGGTCAACAAGATGTAAGCAGAAGTTTGCTAAGCAGATTTGGGAAAGTATTGCTTTCCCCCTCAAAGGGAACAAAGCAGCTGATGCAGCCTTTTGCCCTTCCCTTTTCTTCCTTCCTAGAATGGAAATGTGATGCCTGGAGGTACCGCCATCTGTTGACCATAAGATTGAAAGCTAATAACCAAGAATGATGGAGCAGAGAGAAAAAGCCTGAGTCTTTGATTACCTTAGACAGCTGCAAATGCCGTGGATTGCCTACCTTAAATTTCTTGTTACATAAGAAAAATAAACCCCTATTTGTTTAACTAATAATTAGGTTTTCAAATATCTGCAGCTAAATATTCCTAAATGATACATAGGCTTTCCTATTATAGAATGTTTATGAAAATCAAATGATATACCTTATGTGAGAAAACTTTTTTTGTGTGTGAGGAAGATCGGCCCTGAGCTAACATGCATGCCAATTCTCCTCTTTTTTTTTTGCTGAGGAAGACTGGCCCTGGGCTAACATCCGTGCCCATCTTCCTCCACTTTATATGGGACGCCGCCACAGCATGGCCTGACAAGCGGTGCATCAGTGCGCGCCCAGGATCCGAGCCCCAGCCACCAGCAGCAGAGCGTGCGCACTTAACCACTACGCCACAGGGCTGGCACCTGAGAAAACTTTTTAAAGTGTTAAACGTTATATAAACAAACATCTACTAAGACATATGTTCAACAAAATGTATACAGTCAATATTTATGTAGATTTACCCACATATTTACCCTATTGTTTTTCAATCCTTCTTGCATACCCATATTTCCATCCAGGATTCTTTTCCTTTTTCCTTTTATTAAGGTAACACTGGCTTATAACATTATATAAATTTCAGGTGTACATCATTATATTTCGATTTCTATGTAGATTACATCTTGTTCATCACCCAAAGACTATTACCATCCATCACCATACACGTGCAAATCATCCCTTTCGCCCTCCTCCCTCCCCGTTTCCCGTCTGGTAACCACCAATCCAATCTCTGTCTCTATGTATTTGTTTGTTGTTGTTTTCATCTTCTATTTATGAGTGAGATCATACGGTATTTGACTTTCTCCCTCTGACTTACTTTGCTTAGCATAATGCCCTCAAGGTCCATGCATGTTGTTGCAAATGGCAAGAATTCATCTTTTATATGACTGAGTAGTATTCCATTGTGTATATATACCACATCTTCTTTATCCATTCATCCCTTGAGGGGCACCTAGGTTGCTTCCTAGTCTTGGCTATTGTGAATAATGCCACAATGAACATAGGGATGCATATATCTTTACAAATTCAGGCTTTCATGTTCTTTGGATAAATACCCAGCAGTGGAATAGCTGGATCATATGGTAGTTCTATTCTTAATTTTTTGAGGTATCTCCATACTGTTTCCCATAGTGGCTGCACCAGTTTGCACTCCCACCAGGAGTGTATGCGAGTTCCCTTTTCTCCACATCCTCTCCAACACTTGTTATTTCTTGTCTTGTTAATTATAGATATTCTGATGGATGTAAGGTCTAGTCATAGTTTTGATTTGCATTTCCCTAATAATTAGTGATGTTGAGCATCTTTTCATGTGCCTGTTGGCGATCTATATATCTTCTTTGGTAAAATGTTCAGATTTTTTGCCCATTTTTTAATTGGGTTGTTAGTTTTTTGTCATTGAGATAGGATTATTTTCTTCTGCTGGAGAACACCCTTTCATATTTCCTTTAGCAACAAATTCTCTCAATTTCTAATAGTCTGAAAATGCCCTTATTTTACTAGTTCTTTTTTTTGGGAGGGGGGAGATTGGCCCTGAGCTAACACCTGTCACCAATCTTCCTCTTTTTGCTTGAGGAAGATTGTCCCTGAGCTGACATCTGTGCCAATCTTCCTGTATTTTGCATGTGGGATGCCGCTACAGCATGGCTTGATGAGCAGTGTGTAGGTCCACGCCTGGGATCCGAACCTGCAAACCCTGGGCCACCAAAGCAGAGTGCGGGAACTCAACGACTATGCCACTGGGCTGGCCCCTTTACTTCGTTTTTGAAGACTATCTTCATTGAGTATAGAATTCTAGGCTGGTAGTAATTTTCTTCTAGCGTTTTGAAGATATCACTGTGTTTACTCTGACTTTCATTTTGCTGTTGAGAATTCAGTTGTCAGTTTAATCTTATTGCTGTTCCTTTATGTCTTTTATTCTTTGGCTGCTTAATTTTAAGACTTTTTTCTTTATCTTTCATTTTTAGTATTTTTGCTATGATATGTATAGATGTGGTTTTCTTTTGTTTTTTGTTTTTCGTTTTTTTGCTTAAGAATTTTTTCTTTGTGGTGTTTCTGTTTGTAGAGCTATTTTAAGTCTGGTTATTTTTTTTCAGCTTTATCGAGGTATAATTGACAAAATAAAATTATAGTATATTTGAAATGAGGATTTGATATGCATATACATTGTGAAAGGATTCCTATAATTAAGTTAATTAACACATCCGTCACCTCATATATTTACCTTTTTTGAGGGGGCGGATGTTAAGAATACTTAGCAAATTTCAGTTATACAATATGATGTTATAAACTATAATTACCATTTTATAGGAGGAGTGACGTCAGCATCATGGCGGAGTGAGCTTTCCCGTGAATTCTTCCCCCACAAAATACAACAAAAGTAACAGCCACAGACAAACAACGGAATCCCAGACAGTCAAAAGCTGGAGCGGAGGGATCCACACTGCCGCACATCTGAGAGCGGAACGTGCTGGGCCCCCGGAGGAAGTGGGGAGAGGTAAGGAGAACTCCGCTCCCTCCCCATCAGATCAGCGATCCGGTCCGCGCGGCTCCCAGAGAGGGGGGAGGGGCGGCCCTCGGCGGGAAACTGCAGCTCTTCGGGCGCTCTCAACCAGTGGGAAACTCCCGCACAGAGGGCTCAGAGGAGCCACAGGGCTACCATCAACATCTGAGCAACCCAGAGAGCGGATAAGAGGGGCAAACGAGAAGCCTCCCACGTCAGGGACCCAGAGGGCAAAAGAGAGAGCTCCCCCCTCCCCACAACCCGGAGTCTGCAGCTCGACCAGATCTAGCGGTCCGAGGCAGACCTGAATAAATTGGACTGGACCCGTGGATCGCAGTGGGGAAAAGAAACAAAACAAAACAAAACAAAACTGCGGATCGCAGCAGAAAAACTGGGGCAGAGCGCAGGGGGCTTAGACTACACAGCCCTTCACCACCACACAGTGGCGGCAGGTGGAAAGTGCAACCAGAGACTTCCAGGATGAGGAAAACCAAAACCAACACAGGAACCACAATGCAAAAATATATGAAATCACCAGACCAGAAACAAAATGACAAGCAACCAGAAATCAACCCCGAAGACACAGAAATCCATAAACTAAATGACAGAGATTTCAAAATAGCTATCATAAAAACACTCAACGAAATACGAGACAACACAGACAAACAATTCAATGAGATTAGGAGTTTCTTCACAAAAGAGATTGAAATCATAAAGAAAAACCTATCAGGGCTGATGGAGATGAAGAACACAATGGAGGAGATAAAGGAGAATCTGGAATCTTTAAAGAACAGAGCTGACAATATGGAGGAAAGAATTAGTACTTTAGAGGATAGGAATACGGATATACTCCAGATGGAAGAAGAGAGAGAACTAAGACTAAAAAGAAATGAAGAAAGACTCCGAGAAATATCGGACTCTATTAGAAAATGTAACATAAGAATTATAGGTATTCCTGAGGGAGAGGAGAGGGAAAGAGGAACAGAGAGCCTATTCAAGGAAATAATAGCTGAAAATTTCCCAAATCTGGGGAAGGAGCAGGAAATACCAGTAAGCGAAGCCAACAGGACTCCTATATATATTAACAGACAAAGGCCTTCACCACGACACCTAGTGGTAAGGCTAGCCAGGGTCAACGACAAAGAAACAATATTAAGGGCAGCTAGACAAAAACAAAAAATAACGTACAAAGGAACTCCCATCAGGCTCTCAGCGGATTTCTCAACAGAAACTTTTCAGGCTAGAAGAGACTGGAATGATATATTCAAAATACTAAAAGACAAAAACTTTCAGCCAAGAATACTCTATCCAGCAAAAATATCCTTCAAATATGATGGAGAAATAGTAACTCTCCCAGATAAACAAAAGCTAAGGGAGTTCATGGCCACGAGACCGCCACTACAAGAAATACTCAAGAAGGCCCTCAGGCCCGAAAACAAGAAGAGAAAGGGAACACAAAGCTTGGAGTAAGGAGAAAAGTAGGCAGACAAAATCAGAGAAATAGTAGATCTTTACCGGAATAGGTTAGCAACCACTTAAATACTAAACTCAAAGATCAAAGGAAGAAATTCACCAAAAATAAATTTAACCTCATCACTGTAAACACACAGCCACAACACAAGATAGAATAAGGTATAACAAGAGCAACTTAGAAGGGGAAGAGGAAAGTGACTGAATTGACTTAGTATAAGGAAATAGGAGGCTATCAGATAATGGACTATCTCATACAGAAGATTTTTTGCCCAAACCTCAAGGTAACCACTAAACAAATAATCAAATTAAAACCACATATGATAAACAAAGAGAAAACTAGAAGAATCATAAGACAGAACAACCAAACTGAATTGGCAGTCCAAAACAAATGGGACAAGAAACAAAGGAAATGCAAAAGAACCAGAAAATAAGTGACAAAACAGCAACATTCAACCCTCATATTTCAATAATTACCCTAAATGTAAATGGATTGAACTCTCCAATCAAAAGATACAGAGTGGCAGGATGGATTAAAAAGCAAGACCCAACAATATGCTGCCTTCAGGAAACACATCTTAGCACTAAAGACAAGCACAGGCTCAGAGTGAAAGGATGGAAGACAATACTCCAAGCTAATGGCAAACAAAAGAAAGCAGGTGTTGCCATACTCATATCAGACAAAGTAGACTTCAAGATAAAACAGGTTAAGAAAGACAAAGAAGGGAAATATATAATGATAAAAGGGACACTCCATCAAGAAGACATATCACTTATAAATATATATGCACCCAACATAGGAGCACCAATGTACATAAAACAACTATTAACAAACCTAAAAGGAGAAATCAACAACAACACAATAATAGTAGGGGATCTTAACACCCCACTTACAGCAATGGATAGATCATCCAGACAAAAAGTTAATAAAGAAATATTAGACTTAAATGAAAAACTGGACGAGATGGACCTAGTAGACATATACAGAGCACTCCACCCAAAAACAGCTGACTACACATTCTTCTCAAGCGCGCATGGAACATTCTCTAGGATAGACCATATGTTGGGAAACAAAGCAAGCCTCAATAAATTTAAGAGGATTGAAATCATAACAAGCATCTTTTCAGACCATAAGGCTATGAAACTGGAAATGAACCAGGAAAAAAAAACTGGGAAAGTGACAAAAATGTGGAGATTAAACAACATGCTACTGAACAACCAATGGATCATTGATGAAATTAAAGGAGAAATCAAAAACTATCTGGAAACAAACGAAAATGATAACATGCCATATCAAACCATATGGGATGCAGCAAAAGCGGTCCTGAGAGGGAAACTCATAGCGATACAAGCCCACCTTAACAAACAAGAAAAAGCCCTAATAGGCAACCTTAAATTACACCTAACAGAACTAGAAAAAGAAGAACAAACAAAACCCAAAGCCAGCAGAAGGAGAGAAATAATAAAAATCAGAGCAGAAATAAATGATATTGAGACCAAAAAAACAGTAGAAAGGATTAATGAAACAAAGAGTTGGTTCTTCGAGAAGATAAACAAAATAGACAAACCCTTAGCCAGGCTAACTAAGAAAAAAAGAGAAAAGGCTCAAGTAAATAAAATTAGAAATGAAAGAGGAGAAATTACAACGGATACCATGGAAATACAGAGGATTATAAGAGAATACTATGAGAAATTATATGCCAACAAATTGGACAATCTAGAAGAAATGGATAAATTCTTAGACTTATACAACCTCCCAAAATTGAACCAAGAAGAAATGGAGAATCTGAATAGACCAATCACAAGTAAAGAGATTGAAATAGTAATCAAAAACCTCCCAAAAAATAAAAGTCCAGGACCAGATGGCTTCTCCAGTGAATTTTACCAAACATTCAAAGAAGATTTAATACCCATCCTCCTCAAACTATTCCAAAAAATAGAGGAAGATGGAACACTTCCTGAATCATTCTACGAGGCCAACATCACCCTGATACCGAAACCAGACAAAGACAATACAAAGAAAGAAAATTACAGGCCAATATCGCTGATGAACATTGATGCAAAAATCCTCAACAAAATATTGGCAAACCGAATACAACAATATATTAAAAAGATCATACACCATGATCAAGTGGGATTTATACCAGAGACGCAGGGATGGTTCAACATCCGCAAATCAATCAACGTGATACATCACATCAACAAAACAAAGAATAAAAACCACATGATCATCTCAATAGACGCAGAGAAGGCATTTGACAAGATACAACATCCATTTATGATAAAAACTCTCAATAAATTGGGAATAGAAGGAAAGTACCTCAACATAATAAAGGCCATATATGACAAACCCACAGCTAACATCATACTCAACGGGGAAAGACTGAAAGCCATTCCTCTGAGAACAGGAACGAGGCAGGGCTGCCCACTCTCACCACTCCTGTTCAACATAGTACTGGAGGTTTTGGCCAGAGCAATTAGGCAAGAAAAAGGAATAAAAGGAATCCAAATAGGTAACGAAGAAGTGAAACTCTCACTATTTGCAGATGACATGATTGTATATATAGAAAACCCTAAAGAATCTGTTGGAAAACTGTTAGAAACAATCAACAACTACAGCAAAGTTGCAGGGTACAAAATCAATCTACAAAAATCAGTTGCATTTCTATATGCTAATAATGAACTAACAGAAAGAGAGCTCAAAAAGATAATACCATTTACAATTGCATCAAAAAGAATAAAATACCTAGGAATAAATCTTACCAAGGAGGTGAAGGACCTATACAATGAGAACTACAAGACATTATTGAGGGAAATCAACGATGACATAAAGAAATGGAAAGATATCCCATGCACGTGGATTGGAAGAATAAACATAGTTAAAATGTCTATATTACCTAAAGCAATCTACAGATTCAATGCAATCCCAATCAGAATCCCAATGACATTCTTCACAGAAATAGAAAAAAGAATACCATTTTATACATTAGATCCTCAGACCTTATTCACCTTATAACTGAAAGTTTATACTCTTTTATCAACCTTCTCTGCTTTCCCCCACCCTCCAGGCCCTGGCAACCACCATTCTACTTGTTGTCTCTATGAGTTTGACTTTTTTTTTTTAGATTCCACATATTAGTAATATTGTGCAGTACTTGTCTTTCTCTGTCTGTCTTATTTCACTTAGCATAATGCCCCTCAGTTTCACCCATGTTTTTGCAAATGGCAGGATTTCTTTCTTTTTCAAGGCTGAATAATATTCCATTGTGTATATACCACATTTTCTTTATCCATTCATCCAGTAATGGACATTAAATATAGTTATTTTAAAATCCTTGGCTGATAACTTCAACATCTAGATCTTCTGTGGATGTTTCTATTATCTTTTTTTAGTCTTTGGTTTAGATTGTCTTGTCTTCTTGATGAACATTGAGTTTGAAAAACTATAGAGATAATTTGTGACCCTAGATGTTATCTTTTTCCATAGAGAATTTACTTTTGCTCTGGAGGAAACTAGACTAGTGGCAGATAGCCTTAATCCCAGTTTTACTATTAAAACTATTTAAACTATTTACTATTAAAACTATTAAAAGTGGCTTCAGTCCCTTTAAGGCAGTTGTTCTCAACCCTAGATGCACATTAAAATCACATAGGAAGCTTTAAAATTATGCAGGTGCCAAGACTTCATTCCAGAATTCTGACTCAATTGGTCTAGAGTGAGGCATTGATTTTTTTGTTGTTGCTGTAGTTTTTCAAACTTTTATTTTGAAATAGTTATAGAGTCACAGATCGCAAAGAAATGTACTGGAAAGTCCCGTGTACTCTTTCCCCAAAGCTCTCCCAACAAATACCAACATCTCACACAACTACAATATCAAAACCAAAAAATTGACATTGGCACAATCCATAGAGTTTATTCAGATTTCACGAGTTATACATGCACTCATATGTGTGTATGTGTGTGTGTATGTGTCTATGCAATTTTATCACACATGTAGCCTTCCATAGCCAGCACCACAATTGAGATTTTCAACTGTACAGTCACTCCCTGTGATACCCTTTATAGCCACACTCATCCCCTCCCCTCCATCTCTAACCCCTGGCAACCACTAATGTGTTCTCCATCTCTGTAAGTGTTATTTCATGGTTATTATACAAATAGAATCATGCAGTATGTATCTTTTGAGATTGGCTCTTTTCACTCAGCATAATTTCATAGATATTTTTAAAATTATAAATTTCATAGATATTTTAAAATTATAATTAATTAATTAAAAGTTAAATGATAACTTTTTAAATCTCCCTAGTAATTCTAACATGCATCCATGATTGAGAACCACTGTCGTAAGCAACCACTGGTAACCGCTGGTCTTCTGTTTCACTCTTACTCCTAGGGTATAGCCTTTTAGGGTCCCAAACAAAAGGCTAGGGTGTTTCCCAGGGCCAATCCTCCTTGGTGGGGTTTTCCCAGCCCAAAGAGATTGCCAAAAGTTCTGCTCAGCTTCTCATGCACTCTGTCATAGCTTTCATATCAGAATCAACAATTGTCTTGAGGGAAAAGGGGACCAAGTGCTGAGTTCCCCTCTCTAGGCTTCTTTCTTTTTTTAGCTCTTGGCCCTATAAACTGTCTCAGAAGCTTTCTGTTGCCTTTAAATAGGTGTTTCTTTTATGTTTTGTCCTTACGTAATGGTTATCGATGCCAGGATTAGTCCAAGATAACCTACTCAGCCATTGTCGGAGGTAGAACTCTAGTGAATAAAATTTAAATAAAAATAAAATACTAGGCCTAGGGAAAATATATAGACTAATGGAAAGAAATTGTAAACTATGGGTAAAAATTGGTCATAAGGTTTTAATATTTGCTGTAACTGAACCATAAATTTGTGTTTTATTGGGCAAAGTTTTGATGTTATACTTTCATTCATTTTATCACTACGCTCAAACAAGTGATGTCATTCTATATGTCTGGGCTTCAAGGGAAAGCTGGCTAGCTACTAAAACAAATAAAATGTTGGTTGAATTTTTAAATGAAGTCTTAAACAGCAAAAACAATAGGCTGAAAACCTTTTGATTTGCAAGACTCAGTTTTTGTTAAAAGAGAAAAAGATTTTCTTATAGTTGCACACTAGATTTAAATAGAAAATGCCAAACTGAGGACTCAGCATAGTTTATACTAAAAACCAGAGTAGGAAAGTTGTGCATGACAATACATAACAGCCATTTTTCTGTGCCCCCCTCCACCCCCGAAAAAAAGGAAAGGAAACAAGACATTGAACAGCAGTCAGGGAGAGGAGATTTTGGAGGGAACTAAATAAGGTATAGACTTTTTAGTTTAGAACCATCCCCCAACCTGCTCCACTGTATACATGCCACCTACCTAGAGTTAAAGCCTGGATGGAAAGAGTGTGATAGAAACACCCAGAAAGCTTTGAGGAAATCCCAGCCAAGGAGACCGTAAAACTCTCAGAGAAGCCCGATGTTCAGTGAGTTCAGCCAGGATTCTGAGAAACTTGCTGCCTCGGCGGTAGATGCTCCACGCTGAGGGAAGTGTGTAGGCAGATGGGCCTAAGAGGCACTTGGCAGAGTCTCATACTCCAGGGTGGTTCTGGAAGACACTGAAATTTCCTGAGCTCCCAAAGGAGGTGAAAAAGTGATGAGAGAGCCAGAAGACAAAAAGTTGGGGTGAGGTTCAAAAGGACCCCCAAGACCAGGGTGGGTGCGGACCAGCTACTCTCACGTTGGCAAAGGCTGGTACAATGTCTCCAAGCCAGGACATCTGATAAGCTCTCAGGGTAAATTAGATCAGGCACACGCCTAGCAAGAAGTTGCTAACCTCAGATCTTAGAGTTGATTGAATATTTACTACATTTTAAACCAAACTGAGTTAAAATGAAGAGGCAGGGTTGAGCGTTTTCTACTGTCAAGGACAATGAGAGCCCAAAAGCTAAATTGAATTCAGTTATAGTACCCCTGTTCTGTAAATTTTAAACCACTGTAGTACTCTTTACATTTATATATCATGTAAGGAAGTGCCCCTCTGTAGCTTTTTTTTTTTTTCAGAATTATTTAACTCTTCTACCTTTTTCATTCCATCTGGTAAACTCTGAATCACTTTGTCGTATTTCCCCAAAACCCCTGGGAAGTTTTGATTATTATATATAATTCTATATGGTAATCTGGGGGAAAAAAACTTTTTAAAATTTTTTAACATGATATAGTTGCAGCCAAAAAGAAAAGGAAATATATAAAGTCAATCACATTGTTCTTTTTATCCATGAGGAGAAAACATTTATTTCTCAGTTACTGGATTCAAACCAATGAGTCCCTGGGACTCTGATGTGGATTTGGTTTCTAGAACTCAGTGCTGGGGATTAGGAACAGGGCAGAGCTGGCCGAGGCTTTGGGGACATGAAACAAATAGAGAAGCAAGAACAGTATTCAGGGGAAAAGTCAGACCTGGGAACCCATAAAGCAGATCCTGTCTCACATCCAATGGGAACTAAGTAGAAAGACAAAACCCATTGCAACTGGAATTGGAAATGGAACAAACAGGTTCATGGGGGCAATTAGAAGGAAGTTTGGTAAGATTACCTCAGATGTGGAAGCTGCGTGCCAGGCCCTTATGGAGCTTCACCTGAGTTTGGGGGAGAAGCTGTTGTGGGGACCAAGTTTGTTGAGACACTCGAGAAGAAGGACTTTCTCAAATAAGTCTTTCTATAGGAGGTACAGATACATGGTGGAAGGTGTTCTCTTATCCTCACAGCCAATTCGGTCAATGAGTAACGGGTTTTGATAGGCTTTTGATGCAGGGAGGGAGCATGGAGATGTACTCTTCAGAAATCCCGTTAAGAGAGCCTTTTGTGGAGAGCGTAGCTGACTGACAGCCTCCAGCTGCTCCCATTCAGTGACTGGGCCCAGTGGGAGTACTCACTCAGGGCACTCTTAGCCTATGGAGGATTCCTCTAAGAGGCAACTTTGGCTCAGGAAGTCCCCATCAGCCTGGCCGAAACTTGCTCAGAACTGCACTGCATTTGAGGATCTTCCTACCCAATCTTCCTTCCTTCCTTCCTTCCCTCTCTCCTTTCGTGTGTGTCAGACCTACATTGTGGTCTGACGGCACTTCCTACCTGCTCCTCCTCCCTCCCACTTTATCCTTCACAGGCATTTCCCCAATAAATCTCTTGCACATCTAATCTCATCTTGGCCTCTGCTTGAAAGACTCAATATGGCACAATTGTCCAAGTGAGCATGGTGCCTTAAAACATCTCCTCTCCACCCTAATCCTCCTCCCTTGAACACTCACATCTACATACATATACATTTATCAAGCACTTATTATGTGCCAGGTGCTATGCTAATTAATTCATATACATTATCTTATTTAATTCTTGCAATCACTTTATGAGGTAAATACCGTTATTGGTGATGTTTTAAGATGAGACACTTGAAACAGGGAAGGGCTGAATAGCTCATCCAGTATGGCACAGCTGTCATACAACTGGGCTGATATATCAGGCTAGGCCTGGCTCCAGATGTGGCCTTCTTACGGCTGTGCTAAATGGCCTCTAGTAGCAGCTGCACGCATCTATCAAGAGCACCAGTAAGAGAGTAAATCTTAAAAGTTCTCATCACAAGAAAAAAAAATTTTGTAACTATGTATGGTGACAGATGTTAACTAGACTTAAGTGGTGATCATTTCACAATATATACAAATATTGAATCATTATGTTGTACACCTGAAACTAATATAATGTTACATGTCAATTATACCTCAATTAAAAAAAAAAAAAAAAAGATCACCAGGACCTGTGTCCAGCAACTCCAGACTCTCCCAATGTTCTTCCTCCTCCCTTCCTCTTGCTCTGATCTGCCCTGCTCTGTTTCTATCCATTGCTTTTGCCCATTTGGGTGAACCTCTAGTTGAAGTACCTGCCTAATTTGGACGTTGATTTGGTACTATCCCCGGCCTCCTTGATTTTGATTTTGCTTTGTCCCTAGCCTCCCTTTGATCACCTCCTTTACTCTGCAGCTCAAAGCCCAGTTGTATTTTCACCCTGAGCCCAACTTGTGTTCCGCAGCATCCTGTCTCTCTTCTTTTTCCACTTTTTGTTCCCCAAGCCCCCTTCACCATTAGGCAGCAATTTCTTGTAGTGCTGTATTTATTAAAAACTGAGGGCATCTGGTTATACGCCTCCAAAAAATTGAAAAACAGGTATTCAACCAAAAACTTGTACACTAATGTTCATAGCAGCATTACTCATAATAGCCAAAAAGTGGAAACACCCCAAATGTCCATCAACTGATGGATGGATAAGTAAAATGTGGTATATACAGTCAAATCTCATCATTCATGGTAGTTATGTTCTATAAAGTCACCACGAATAATGAATTAACAAATACTGAACTATTGCTCCTAGAGGAAATACAGCAATAGGTTCCTGCGAGCCTCTGGTCACATTTTCATCAACTATTCAATACATAACCTTATTTTATGTGTGTTTCTGTTTAAAGACACTTTAATATATGTTGTTCATTCATTAACATTGAACTCATGGCCAACACTATAACTCACTCCTGAATGAAGCTTCTGTAACACACCTATTTTCTCCATAAGGCACATGACAGCCTCCTTGCACTTGAGAACACTAGACATCACTTCAGCACTATACTTAGGGGTTATTTTAAACAGTGAAATCACCAACAAAAAACACCAAAATGCAAAAAACTTGGAACTAGACTGTGAAAAGGACACTCACTGTTTACAGCATGAGAGCTGAAACAAGACGTGAAATCAAGTTGTCTTCAAGTTCTCCAGGCTTCTTTCCTTCAATATTCAAGCAAAGTACCTCAGGCCCCATGCTGCACAGCTAGAAATTTAGTCCCTTCTTGCGTGTTTCTTGGGGTTCCCAGAGGGTGTTCACACACTGTAGACTCCTTCCTACTCTCCACTTTTCTGTACTTAATTACTGCTTCTCCAGGATGCTGGACCCTCTCTCTGGTTCTCTTTGTTACAAAACCTGGATTCCCTAAGGCATTGAGTGCTCACCCAAGCCTGATACTAAATTGTGATGATTAACAAAAGCTTTGTAAGGGTTTTGGTGGAAAAGGAGGCAACAGATAGGTGGCCATTGTGGGCCAGAACAGAACACAAAGTGAAAGGTCAAGTATCTCTGTTCCTAGGGTCTCTAAACAAGAAGGCTTATTTTATTTCCTTAAGAGTCCAAGATTTTCTAATTTTTAAATTGTGGTAAAATATACATAACATCAAGTTTACCATTTTAAACTGTACACTTCAGTGACATTTGGTACATTTGCAGTGTTATGCAACCATTACCACTATCTAGTTCCAGAACATTTTCACCACTCCAAAAGGAAACTATGTACCCATTAAGCAATCACTTTTCTTTCCCACCTCCTCCCCAGCCCAAGGCACCCACTAATCTGCTTTCTGTCTTTATGGACTTGCCTATTCTGGATATTTCATATAAATGGAATCATACAAGATACGGCCTTTTGTGTCTGGCTTCTTTCACGTAACAAAATGTTTTCAAGGGTCATCCACATTACTGCATGTAATAGTACCTCATTACTTTTTATGGCTGAATAATATTCCATTGTATGTTGAGTAATCCTCATTATTCACAGATTCCATATTTGTGAATTTGCCTACTTGCTAAAATTTATTTGTAATCCCCAAATCAATACTCCTGGTGCTCTTGTGACCATTCATGGACATGCATATACATAGACTGGTGAAAATTTGGAGTCACCTAACATGCATGTTCCCAGCTGAGGTAGAACAAGGCAACACTCTGCACAATTTAGTATCAGACTTGGGTGAACACTAAGTGCCTTAGGGAATCCAGGTTTTGGAACAAAGGGAACCAGAGTGGGTCCAGCATCCTGGAGAAGCAGTAAGCACGCAGAGAAAAGCAAGGAATAGGAAGGAGTACAGAGTGTGTAGATACCCCCTGGGAGCCCTAAGAAACATGCAAGAAGGGACTGAATCTCTAGCTGTGCAGCAGGGGGCTCAAGGTGCTTTGCTTGAATATTAAAAGAATTTAATATTCTGGAGAACTTGAAGACAACTTGATTTCACTAGCTGGAATCCAGAGCGTGTAGCGAAATATTAGCTGAAGCTCTACTCCCTGGGTTATCATGGGACCCTATCCCTATACATTTTCCCTGTACCTCCCTGTTCTCTACTCTCCCCTGCAAAAGACGTCCGTAGAGGAAAAATAAGTTTAATGTAGCTCTGGGAAAAGAAAGAAAGAGAAGAAAACATAGGGGGAAAACACCAGAAAGTTTCTGAAATGCTTTTGGATGTGCATAATCTAAATACTCCTTGAAAAGTGTGGGGAAAAGAAAAAAGCAACCAAACCTACAAGCAATTAGCTATTATTGTTAAAATGTTAGCAAAACATTATTTCAATGTTCCATCTACTGAGCCAGAGGTCCCTGTATTATTTGTTCAGGCTTTTCCAGTCACTTTGTTTGCAGTGTGAAGGCTTGCCCATCCCCAACACCTCTGCCAGCCCTGTCCCGCCCTAGAGGACAAGTCCATTGCCAGTCTCACCCTATGGTGAATAAATGGACATGTAAGTGTCACTGGCGAAATTCTGAGATACAACAATGTCAGTGAGAGACCACACAAAAAAACAGAAAGATAAGTTTGCTCAGGAGCCCACACATTTTCCTAACTTGATTGAGGTTTAATGGACATACAATGAGCTGTATTTCTTTAAAGTGTATAATTTGTTAAGTTTTAACAGATGTATGCACCCCTAAAATCATCACTACAATCAAGATAGGGGCCCACCATTTTAATAAACATTTATGGATGTTTCCAGGAGATGGTTTCTTTTTGAGTCAAGTATCTTATCAAATGAAACAAACTTCCTAAAAATTTTTAACAAAAAGTATCTGCATTGTGACTATCTAAGCCCTTTTTTTGATGGATTTGTTGAGCTCTATCAGTGGGAAATTTGACAAGATTCCAATGCTGATTTCCTTGATTCTCCAACAGAGAACGACTGTGGAACATGGAGAGTATAGACATATTTGTGTGGGATAGGATTCATGGTAAGGTTCCAATATGCTCAGCGTGGGCTCTCACAGTGTTAAGCAGATGAAAGTTGTTGAGTAGAAACAGAAAGAAGTGGAAAATGCCCAGCACTGAACAACTTGGCTGTAGCAGGAACTTCAAAAGGCCCCGGCAGCCAGGTGGTCACACTCTGGGAATATCAGTCATCAGCACACAACTAAACTATTTCCAGCCTGAAGCTGGGAGCACAAAATTCAGTCCTGCAGGATCATGTAAGAAATGAATTCACTGAAACAGTAGGGAAGTTTGAAAAGAAATACAAGCTTTCTTTCAAACTGGGGTGTTATATATACCTAGGAAACCAATTCCATGTTCTCAGTCACACATCTTTGCTTTCAGAGCTCCACTGTTTCTGAAATACAGCAACTGGCCCTAGCAAAGGGAAATGAAAACAGCAGGCACTGAAATCAGCCTTCTAAATCCTAATTCCTTCCTGCTGTACAGCTCAAAAACTCTATTTGAATTTGTAGTTATTTGAGCTCTTGCATTTTAGGAGAGTATCTACAGACAGAGGAAAGGAAGGCATTTCATTTTTAAGGAACAAGACTGTCTGAAGTGTTCTATTACTCATTTGAATAACATTAACATTCAGGAGGGATATATGTAAAGGTCTTTAGTATCTAAAATTAGGTCTTCATTTTGGAACACAGAAGCTTCAGTGTAAATATCCTACCCTGAATTTCTTATAGTGACAATCACTATGGCAACACCACTACGTGTTGTGCAGATGTCTGCCCCAAACCAGTTGTTGACTTTCTATCCCAATTTCTAAAGATTTGGTTTGACACATAGGAAACAACACCACCAAACCATAACATTTCTATTTACACCATTGGGTACTTTGTAAAGGCTACATGGGGTTCTGCCTCCCTGTATAGGGAGGGCTGTCCCTTTCCTATCGCATCAAACTTACCTAGAGAATTGTCTATGCTTATTCCCTCCATCCTCTCCTAAAGCCCCTCCCCCATGTCAATTTCTTTATAATCTTTGCCTACCAGCATCATGCTACTGAAATTGTCCTTGCCAAATCTCCAGTAGTCTCCTAGCTGAAAAAACCCAATAGTTCATTTGCAGCCTTCGTCTTTCTTGACCTATCTGTAGCATTTGTGTAGTTGACCACTGTTATGCCTCAAATAGTGCCCTCCCTAAAATCATATGTTGAAGTTTTAACCCCCAGTATCTCAGCATGTGATCTTATTTGGAAGTAGGGTCATTGCAGATGTAATTAGTTAAGATGCGGTCATACTGGAGTAGGGTGGGCCCCTAATTCAATATGACTGATGGTGTTATAAAAAGGGGAAATTTGGAGACAAAGAGGGAAGATTATATGAAGAGATGCATGGAAAATGCCATCTGAAGGCAGAGATCAGGGTGATGCATCTACAAGCCAACAAACACCAAAGATTACCAGCAAAGTACCAGAAACTAGGAGAGAAACATGGAACAAATCCTTCCCTCACAGCCCTCAGGAGAGACCAATTCTGCTGACACCTTGATCTTAGATTTCCAGCCTCCAGAACTGTGAGACAATAAACTTCTGTTGTTTAAGCCAGCCAGTTTGTGGTACTTTGTTACAGCAGCCCTAGAAAAGTAATGTAACCCAGGGCTTCTGATAGAATGAGCACTCTCCTTGAGGTCCCTCCAGCTTCTCCGATCCTTTATTTTTTCTCAATCCATTTGACTTCCTCTGTCTACTCCCTAAATGTCTGTGTATTCTAGGATTCCATCTTGGTCCTCTCCATGGAGAGGCAGTATAGTGTAGTAGTAAGAACACAAGTTCAGGAGTCAGCCTTCCTTGCTGGGTGACCTTGGGCAATATGTTTGATTACTCTGTTGATTCAGTTTTCCCACCTGCAAATCAATAGTTTCTAGTTGAGGCAACTAAGAATGAACATCCACTTCCCAAACTTATGTGCTCCTTATTTAAAAAAAAGAAATAGTTCCTATTTGAGACAGTTGTTCTAAGGAGTAAATTATTTCATATATATAAAATGCTGAACATGTAACTGCTCAATAAACATTTGCTGTAATTATTATCTTCTCTCCTTACTTTTACATCTTCTCTTTCATAATCTCAGCTTCTATTCTTATAGTGAACATTTGCTATCCCTTTTGGCCACACTGTACATTTAACCCTCTTCCTACCTCAAGAACACCTGCCTCCTACTGTAGAAGTCATATTGATAGTCACATTTCCAGCCTCCCTTGAGGCCAGGACATAGGCATTTCAATTGTGCCCACACCAGACTGAATTGGGAGCCAGTGAAGGAAGAAGGAGCCTCTCATGGAGTCCTTCTGGCAAAGGTGGGAGCAGTACCTCCAGTGTCCAGAGGCAGCTGCAGCTGAGGTTGATGGTAGAGTCCAATGCCATGTATTGGCAGTGTTTGTGGTACCAGCTGCAGAGGTAGGGCCTAGCCCTGCAATGTGATTTGGGAATTGTTTCTTGTCATATCATCTCTAAGCTAGTTTCTCTTGTCTTTCTGGAGATTCTGTGAGGTACGTATTATCTCTAATAAATTATTTTTCTGCTTGAACTAACCAGGGTTGGTTTCTGTTGTTTTTAACCAAGAACTTCGATGAGTACAACTTTGGTTTCAATGACCACTTACCTACTGATCATTCGCAAACCTAGAACTTCAACCTCTACTTCTCACTTGGAATCCCATCTGGACCTCTCCATGTGTATGCTATAAAAATGACCATGAAACAAACATGTGCATAACCAAATGTAATGACTTAATGATCTCAAATCTTCCTAAACCATATTTTCTCAGTTTATTGGAATTACCAGATGTTCAAATGTCCCACAGTACAACTTTGGGACAACTTTGTACAAAGTTGTACAACTTGGGGATGGGGTGGGTGTTGATATAGGGGGACAAATGACCTACCAACTTCGTAAACTAGGAAAAAAATCTTTTCTATTGAAAAGATGGAAAAAAAAACCAATGACAAATGCATGAAATTAACATCAATTATCAAGTTAAAACATTCCAGTTCTAGTTATTCCATAACAGCATAAGAGTCACAAATATTTTTTATGAAAATATAAAGTAAAAGCTCATCACTACAACATCCAATTAATCTATAACCTCCCTCCAAATTTTTTAGTTACACAACACCCAACTCAGAAAACTGAGTCACTCTGGACTCCAACCAAGTCTTATATATCCCACCTACAAAATCTTAAAACCTCCTAAGTTCACCCCTTTGTCCTTTCTCCATTTCTGTTGCTATGGTTTAATAATTCCTTGTCTGTAATCTGAAATAGCATCTTATGGGAGATTCTATTTCTGCTTTCTCCCTGATCTGTCAGTTTCGTCCGCGCTGGGAGCCGACCTACACCAATGTTCACTATTGCTGTCTTCTCTTACTTTTCCTTCCAGGGATCTATATCTAGTCCTAGGATAGGGAAGGAGTACATTGTGTAACTTATTTTATAAGATCATGTAGTTTCCAAATATTTGTTTCAAGTCTAAACCAGAGCTCCTGAAGAACTTGGCATCTTTATTTTCTGATTCCCCTATAATAAAATTTCCCCAAATAATAGTGATCCCACATGTAGCTGCCAAGGTTGGGGAGGGCAGGGGGAAGAGCACAGGAACCTATCATTTAATTATTAAAAATATCATCTCACTACATGTAAGATGCTCTCCAGAATCTCTTATCTCCAGAAACTATTTGTGTGAAAGAAGCCCAAGTAAGCAGCCAACAGACTGTTGAATTATAAGCCAGGAAATGGCCAAATGGAAGCATGTATGATATGGAATAGTCAGTGAGGCTGTTCACCTTGAGATATCTAGTGGTCAGTGAGCCTTTGGTCTCTCAACAACAGTGGTGTCTGTGGAGAAAGCTTTCAAAGGCCATTTGGAGTAGCGTAAAGAACACTGTTTTTGGACTCATGAAGGAAGCTAACATTTATTGGGTACTTGCTCTTGGGAGGCAATTCTCCATGAGTATTTTCACATTTCTGTACTATCTGGGCTTTCTGAACAAAGAGCACCAGCAAAGTGGTTAAAAGATGTTTTAATGGCAAATGTGCCTAGGAAATTAGAGATAGTGTATTGCTCTGGAGAGATTTAGAGATTTATTTTCCCTGGAGCCATTTGCACCCCCACTCTCCTGGAGACATTTGCTTACACTCCAGAGTAAAGATAAGGTCTTTCTATATGTTTATCTATCTATCTCTTGATAGGAGAATGGGCAGATATGGCAGCAGCCTTTATATAAGCCCCGAGTCTCATAATTTGGGGTTTTTCCTCCTGTTGCATGTGCATCATAGCGTCAGGCTCTTACCATGTTGCCCTGTGGGAATTGGGGCTTGAGGAACAAGTTCTAAGATACTCTGTGAGTAAGAAATGGTCTGTTCTGTGATCCAGAAATCTCATGTTTCCTGTCAGAATATGAATAAATATATATTACATGTATATATATATATATATATATATACACATACACACACACAGACCATGTAGAAACCTAGCACTATGTAATTAAATCCTCAAAAAGTCCTCAAGTGGTGTGAACTATTATTACCACTTTACAGATAAGGAAACTAAAGTTCAGTGGAGTAGCTATTTGCCCAAAATCAATCTGACGAGTGGCAGAGCTGGGTTTCGAATCCAGCTGTTTAACGTTAAAGTATGTGCTCTTTGTACTCTAATATTTCCTTTTCTGCTATTAACTTGTGGCACGTAGGGCAAGTCATTTGACCTCTTGACACCTCAGTTTCCCCATATTTAATGTGAAAGGATTAGATTATAAGACTACTAAGGTCCATTCCAATTCCATCATTTTAAGATTCTATGCTTCCTCTCCTGCTTTATTTCCAAGTTTTCCCTATAGGCACTCTCCTCTCTCGCCAACTATTCTGCTGTGGATCCCTGTGCACAACACATACATCCTTACCTTCAAGTCTTTGTCTAGGTATTTCCACTGGGAAGCTCTCCTTACCAACTTCCATTCATCAAGGCCCTATTTATCTATCAAGGCACAAAAATCATTAAGAGAGCCTGAGTGACAGCTCTCCCACAGCACCCACTGTCCTGAATATTCATTTGCCATATAGTATATTTGGCCTCTGTTACTTCACCTACCATTTTTTTTGTTTCATAGATAACTTCAAAATATATCAGTATGCAGCTATTTATCTTCCTAGCATCTTGCATTTGAATAGGTACTTGGGTTGACAACAGAAAGTTGTAACAGAGTGTGTATGTGTGTGTGTGTGTGCGCACATGTGTGTGAAAGATGATTCAAGAAATATATGTCATGAATGATAACAGAAATATCCTTTCATCTTGTTTAAACATCAATAATTATACCTAGTAAGTATGTTCGTTCTGTCATTATTTTGACAAGCATTTATTATGTCCTACTCTTTGCCATGCATTGTACTTGGTGCTAGGAAAACAATTATGAGCAAAGGGATGTGGTCCTGGCCTTCAAAAAGTTTACAGTCAATTGAGGAGGTTGGGAGGATAGACATTAACCGAATACTTACTGTGGTAGGCAGGTTTCTAGGATGACCCCAACGATCCCTGCCTCTTGGTACTCAAGCCCTTGTGTAATCCCCTTCCCTTGCATGTGGGCTGAACTTAGGACTTACTTCTAAGGCTTCTAATGAATAGAATACAGCCAAAGTGATGGGATATCATGTCCATGATTAGATTACAGAAGACTGAGTTCTGTCTTGCTAACTCTCTCTCTTACTGGCTCTTTCTCTCTTATTCTCTTGCTGCCATATTGGAAGATTCTCTAAGGAAAGGTCCATGTAGCAAGGAGTCAACTAATCATAAGGAATTGAGGTGTCAATTCAATAGTCTGTGAGGAAGTGAATCCTGCCAACAACCACTTGAGGAATCTTGGAAGTAAATCCTCCCTAGTTGAGTCTTCAAATGAGATGACATCCCCAGCTGACACTTTGATTGCAGCCTTGTGAGAGACCCTGAGGCAGAAGACTCAGCTGTGCACAAAGAACCCATAGAAGCTGACCCATACAAACTATGAGATAATAAATGTGTGTTGTTTTAAGCCACTAAGTTTTGGGGAGATTTGTTACATACACTTAAGCAAATGAATATATAACTACGCATGATAATAAGTGCTATGAAATAAAAGAATGGAATGAGAGATTATAACAGGGTTTCCTAATTTAAATTTAGATATAGATTTCCTCCACTAAATGGAATTGAATTTTATCAAATGCATGTAGTTAAATGGTTCTTTTTAGTGATGTCGAAGAAAAAATTTGCAATAATAATTTATACTCAAATATATTTTTATGTGAAGAGTTCTCACTAAGTTCAACTACTAAATTTAAAAAAAATAATACTGTTTTACTAAGATATTATTCAGATTTTGACATAGGTTGATAAAGGGCAGATGAGAACATGGTGTCTAGCAACTGTAGGTTCTCATCACTTCTTTCCTCCATCTCATTTTCTCTCTTCTTCTCTGTTTTTTACACCACCACTTCTTTTCCACCCTTCCCCCTGCACACACTCAGTTTTGGACACTCACATTCCTATAATCTTCCTGCTGTTTTTATTGTGGCCAGAGTTGCATCTTTGCAGAGATTATTAAAATGGTTGGATTATTAAAATGGAGGGATTTTCTCCATTCTTGAGAATAAAAGAGAAGCTGGGGCCTAGACTCCAACTAGACCATGAGGAAGTAAGCTGGTCCCACAGTGTGGCCACAGACCACAGGCTGAAGATGGAGGGCCGTTACGGGACACTGTGGAAGCTCATGTGTCCATAGCCAATAGTATCTAGTATATAAGATTTCTGTGGCTGCTGTAACAAATTACCACAAACTGAGTGAGTTAAAATGACAGAAATTTATTCTGTCACTGTTCTGTAGGCCAGAAGTCCAAAATCAAAGTGTCCTCTTTCCCGAGACTCTAGGGGAGAATCTGTACCTTGCCTCTTCCGGCTTCTGGTGACCGCAGGTATTCCTTGGCTTGTGGCCACAACACTCCAACCTCTGTCTCCATCGTGACGTTGCCTCCTCCTCTTCTCTGTGCATCTATCTCCCTTGTGTTTTTCAGTCTAATCTCCCTTTCTCTTGTGAGGATATATGCGATTATATTTAGGGCCCGCCTGGGTAATCCAGGATAAGCTCTTCCTCTCAAGATCCTTAACTTAAAATCACACCTGTGAAGACTCTTTTTCCAAATAGGGTGAAATTCAGTTTCCAGGGATTAGGGTGTATCTTTTTGGAGGCCGCCATACAGCCCACTATATCTAGTTTTACTTTTTTTTCTCATGAGCATGGTAATTTCTTTTTGTTCTTCTAAACTTTTCAGTCAAGTGTGGTCAGACCTAGTCTTGTTTTGGCAGAGTCTCATCCACTTGAGATGAAGTTGTCAGCAGCAGTCCAGCTGAATGTTCAAGTTAGTGAGAGGAGGCCTAAGAGAAGCAGAGGGCTAGAGCAAGCTGGCTGGCTAAGATGATCAACAAAAAGCAGTTAAGACCTGTGGAACAATGTCAGTATTTCCCAGGGATTCCCAGAAACACTCAGATCAGAGAACTCAATAAACCACTATACATCCTGCAATTACGCAGGAGGGGTGTGGTGCAAATTATTGTTATTTGGGCATTTAAAGGAAGTATAGATAACCCCTGACTTTGGGAACTACTAAGTTACATTTCCATAGTGTCTTGATTTTATAATAAACAAGGATAAGCATTATTTTAAAGGCTTCTTTTGATCTAAATACTCAATTTGATCAAAATACTCAATTCTATTTTGAATGGTTTCCTCTTATGTATTCTCTGCTGACTGTCCTATGAAGCTACTTTCTCTCACTACTGGAACCAAGTGGCCTTTCTGCATAGTCAGTATATGGGGCTAATTACACCATCACAGAAATGGAGCAGAAAAATACATGGCTGCAAAACAGCTGACACATCCCAGGAAAGACTTTCTTAAACTACCCGTTCTGTCTTTTTTCAGGAATTTATTTTGACATTGGATAGATATTATCCAGGGCAGAGATCATCTGATCCTTGGATACTCTCCTTGCACTTTTGCAGGGTATATATGAAGCAACTCTATCTAAGCTATTTAAAACACACACTGGGATTGTTTTTTTTAACCAAGAGTCAGAATCAGTTATAATCTAAAGCAATTGCTTTATTCAGGGCAGTGGAGATGTAGAACACTACTCAGACCTATAGAGAACAATGAGTATATTTATATTATTTCTGATAGTTCTTTTCAAGTTCTTGTCTACTAACTCCATCATCTGTTATTTCTGGGTCTGTTTCTATCAACCAATTTTTCTCTGAGTTGTGGGTCACATTTTCCTGTGTCGTTGAATGTCTAATAATTTTTATTGGATGTTGAACTTAAATTTCACATGACTGAGCGATGGATATTGTTTTATTCCTGTAAAAATTGTTTGACTTCATTCTGGCAGGAAGTTATTTGCAGATTAGCTTGACCTGTCCAGGCTTGCTTTGAAGGTTTTCTTAGGCATGTCTAGAGTAGCCTTACCATAGGTCGAGTTTAGCCCTACTATTAAGGTTTGGCCTATCTGGAGTCTCTGCTAAACTCCTCACATATTCAGCAAGGTCTTTCCACTTTGGCTGTTGGGAACCCGATTCAGTTTCAATCCTGTGTGAGCTTTGGGAACTATTTGGCTTACAGTTTCTCAGTAATTGTTCAGTCCCAGTTCTTTGCCCAGCCTCGGGGAGTTTCAGCCTTTGTATGTACAGATTGATAGTCTGCCAAAGTCTCAAAAGGACCTCTCTGCGGATTTCTGGATCTGTTTCTCTGCAAAACTCACTCCTCTCCACTATTTATGATCTCTGTCTCCTCAACTCAGCAAGACCACCAGGCTCTGTTTGGGTTCCCCTTCCTGAGTCACTGCCAAGAAATTGCTTCCAGGAAGAAAATCAGGGCAATTGTAGAGTTCATTTTATTTTATTCCCTTCTCTTGGACATCATTGTGCTGCATTGCCCATTATCCAATGTCTAAATTTGGCAAAGTTTATCTTCAGAGCCAACAGCATTGCACTTCTGAACCCTTTTATCCTCAGGTTCCTGCAGTCTCTATCCTTTCCCTCTATCAAAACCTTTTTCTCAGAAAGCCTAAAACATTCTGATAGTGATTAAGCCTTAAGTAAAGGAAATGAATCTCCCTCCAGTGCTGATAAATTTCAGCAGATGGTGGGGACTTTGAAGCAGACAGGAGAGCCATCTGGTGGGGTCCTTGCACATAGTTGCCTATTTGTAGACCCAGAGACAGTCCTGATTTCAAGCAAATTAATTTCTTATTTCTCTTGTCAAATAAAAATACACCTTTGCTGGACTTTAGATCTGCTTTGGCTGAGGGCTTTACTGCTTCTCAGTGAGAGTTCAAGTGCTTAAATTTCACAATGGTTTGTGAATTGCACAAATCTTGTGACCCATCTTCACCCAGAGGGTGTGCCATCCAAGTTGCTGGGTGCCATGTACAAAGCTCCAGAGTTAACTGGACTGTGTGTGTGTGTGTGTGTGTGTGTGTGTGTGTGTGTGTGTGGCAGAGGAGCTTCCACTGGGCTAATGTTCTGTCCTTGCCAGAACTTCACAGAAGCAACTCTACATATGTCACGCCAGTGTCCACGTGTAGAACCATCAGGGCCACTTGCACAATTCAGTATTGCATTATCTGAATAAATGGCCCTTCAGAGCTGCAGCATTTAACTGATTGAGCCAGACTATGATTTTAAATAATCTCTCCATATGGAGCTAAAGCTTAAATTAGGCAGTTTACAACCATGAAGAAAGTTATTAAACCTTCAGCAACACATGGCCAGATAATAAACTTGTGAAAATCAGCCTGATGTAAGCCATGTGCTCCTTGAAATCTTATCCATTCTTCAAGGTGCAGCTCAAATACCATTTCCTACAAGAAGCTGTGATGGTCAGTTTTACATGTCAGCTTGGTTAGTCTATGGTTTTGAGTTATTTAATCAAATACTAGTCTAGCTGTTGCTGTGAAGCTATTTTGTAGATGTGATTAACATCTACAATCAATTGACTTTAAGTAAAGATAATGAGGGTAGGCCTCATCCAATCTGTCAAAGGCCTTAAGAATAAAAACTGACGTTTGCTGGAGATGAAATTCTGCCTCAAGCCTGCAGCGTTAACTCCTGTCTGAGTCACCAGACTGCCAGCCTGCCCTATGGATTTTGGACTTGCCAGACCCCACATCGCATGAGCCAATTCCTTAAAAGAAGTCTCTGAATATATATATTTATAATGTATATATTTTATATATATAATAGGTTCTGTCTCTCTGGAGAACCCTGACTGAAACAAAAGTCTTCTCTGATATCTCTATCCCGAAGTGATTTCTCTTTCCCCTGACTTAGCACTCATCATACACTACCTTTATTTTCATGATCTCATGTCTTTGATTCTCAAATATATTAATGGTATGTATTTATAACATGTCCAGGGCAGACTAAGTGGCTATAGTTAAAAGACTCAAAAATACAGTAGCTTAAAAAAAGAGTTTTTTGTCTCTCTCAAAATTCAGGAGAGCGAGCAGTCCAGGTTACAGGGCGACTCTGATCCGCGTGATCAGAAAGTAACCCAAAATCTATATTGTTGTTCTGTCATTTCCATGAGTTGTTGTCCTTATCTGATGATGGTCCCAAGTTTATCTCTTGGTATTTCAGGGAAATTTCCAAAGCCCTGTAAGTCTAAGTCCACACTCCGTCTTTCAGCCCACTTGGCAAGACATTTGCCAAGATATTTGAAAAATGCTTATGTTGCTTCACCTCCTTACCAACAATACTACAATTGTAACCATCTATCTTTCCACCACAGAATTTGCCAACCCCACTTCATTGCACCTCTCAATGCGTGAAAACTATGGAAAGGAACATGTTCCTTTCTCTCAACCTCCAGCACCATGGAGACTCTGGCAGCTGGTCAGTTGCTAAGAAAACTGTTTGATGGTTACCAGGAATGACTTCCAGGAAACCCTCACACTGGATAAGGATCAGCACAAGAAGTAAAAGCATCAACTCAGGATCCTTCTCACTTCATTCCCTTCTTCCTATTTTTACTTACAGCTGCATCAGTTATACTGAGATCCTTTCCCCTTCATTCCAGTTATCATCTCCCCCAAAGCCAAGTAAGATGAATATACAGGTTACATGAGACAAAGAGAGAAGCTATGGCAAACTCCAATATGGCAAACTCCACCCTGAAGGGGTGGAAGTGGGCACCACCTCCCTTCTTCAAAATGCTTTTCAATGGGCTAAAGCTATTCACTGAGGCAGAAGTTCTCAAAGTGTGGCCCCTGGACCAAAGGCATAAGCATCACTGGGGAATTTGTTAGAAATACAAATTCTTGGGCTCCAGCACAGACCTACTGAATCCTAAACTTGGGAATGGGGCCCAAGCAATCTGTGTTTTAACAGCCCTCTAGGTGACTGACTGAAGCTAAAGTTTGAGAACTACTATACTGAACAAATCTGGGGAAACTTCATCCCTATTCCACCTTAAGCAAAGATTTTAGAGGTAACATCCAAACTGGATACCCCAATACCTCATTCTAGACCCACAGAAGAAGTCATAGACGTTGTTAATGTCTTGGCTCTACATATCAATGTCTCAAGGAGTCTCCCTGGATCACACCTACTAGTTTCCCTCTCTTATTGCCCATGCTTTTGTTTTCCTGAGCCCTGCATAGCTCCTTTGCCTCAGACTTGGTTTCGGACTCTCTGGGCAAACCCTCTGTATTTGTTGCCTTGTCTGGTCTGTCTCTTTGGTTTCTGAACCAACCTCTCCCCTGGATCCTGTCTCTGTTACCTTTTTACTCCAAGCCCTTCAGCTACTGGTCAACTCTGCCCCACTCGAGAACCCATACTTTCTGGGAAAGGGAGTCAGAATGCCAGATTAACATTTTCCTTTTTTGAAAAAATCAAATCAAATTAGGCTGGCTAATCAGGGGAATAATTTTGATGAATGATGAAATTTAAGAAGGGCAAATGTTAAGTATTTCTGTGGAAAACAGTTTGGCAATTCCTTAGAAAATTAGAGAGTTACCATATGACCCAGCAATTCCACTCCTAGGTGTATACCTGAAAGAATAGAAAACATATGTTCTCATAAAAACTAGTACACAAATGTTGATAGCAGCATATTCATGGTAGTCAAAAGGCAGAGAAAACCTAAATGTCAATCAACTGATGAATGAATAAACAAAATGTGGCATGTGCATACAATGGAATATTATTCAACCATAAAAAGAAATGAAGTACTATTACATCAAACATCATGGATGAACCTTGAAAACATCATGCTGAGTGAAAGAAGCCAGATACAAAAGGTCACAGATTGTATGATTCCATTTATATGAAATGTCCAGATTAGACAAATCCATAGATACAGAAAGATTAGTGGTTACCAAGCGATGAGGGGAAGGGAGAATAGGGACTAACTGCTAAAAGCTATTGGGTTTCTTTTTGGAGGTGATGGAAATATTCTAGAATTAGATAGTGGAGATTGTTGCACAACGTGGTGAATATACTGAAGTGTACACTTTAAAATGGCAAATTTTATGTTACATGAATTATATCTTGATTTTTAAAAATACTATAAAGGGGGCTGCCCCGGTGGTGCAAGCGGTTAAGTGCTTGCGCTCTGCTGCGGCGGCCCAGGGTTCGCCGGTTCGGATCCCAGGCGCGCACTGACGCACTGCTTGGCAAGCCGTGCTGTGGCCGCGTCCCATATAAAGTGGAGGAAGATGGGCATGGATGTTAGCCCAGGGCCAGTCTTCCTCAGCAAAAAAAGAGGAGGCTTGGCAGATGTTAGCACAGGGCTGATCTCCTCAAAAAAAAATACTATAAAGGAAAAAAAGTTAAGCGTTATACTTGATCCTGTCTGGCCACAAGCCCAGTTGGGTGAGCAGTGTGGGATAGGTTGTGGAGAGACCAAAGAAAAGACCTGGAGATGGCGAACAAGACATATAGGTTTATTGGGAGTTACTTACAGGGACGTCCGGTGGCACACATAATACGATTATGTGTTTTTTCTTCTTTAGCCTATTAATATGATAGAGTACATTGATTGATTTTCAAATATTGAACTATCCTTGCATCCCTGGAATAAACTCCACCTGATCATAGTGTATAGTTCTTTTCAAATGTTGCTGAATTCTGTCTGTTAATATTTTGTGAAATATTTTTTCATCTGTGTTCATGAGAGATGTTGATCTATAGTTTTCTTTCTTTTTTTTTTTTTCTGTCTTTGTCTGGTTTTGCTATCAGAGTAATATTAGCTTCACAAAATTGAGAAGTGTTCCCTCCTCTTCTATTTCCTGGAAGACATTGTGTAGAATTAGTGTTAATTCTTTTAAACATTTTTTAGAATTCTCTGGTAAAACTATCTGGGCTTGGAGATATCTATTTTGGAAGCTTTTAATTTTTGAGTTCAGTTTCCTTAATAGTTACAGGGTGATTGAAATTATCTATTTCATATTGGATGAGTTGTGGTAGTTTGTGTTTTTTGAGGAATTGATTCATTTCACTAAGTTGTCAAACTTCCGAATGTAGAGTCGTTCTTACTATTCACTTATTATTCCTTTAATGTCTGAGAGTCTATAGTGATATCCTTGTTTTATTACTGATATTAGTAATTTGTGTCTTCTCTGTTTTTTCTGTCAGTCACCCTAGAGGTTTGTCAATTTTATTGATATTTTCACAGAACCAGTTCTTTGTTTCACTGATTTTCTCTAATGCTTTTCTATTTTATTTTATTTATTTATTTTTTTAACTAAAAACCATAATTTATTCACATTTCCTTAGTTTTCACCTAATATCTTTTTGTCTCTTCCAGGATTCCATCCAGGGTAGCACATTACATTTTGTTTTCTTGTCTCTTTAGGCTCCTCATGGCTGTGACATTTTCTCAGACCTTCCTTGTTATTGATAACGTCAACAGTTTTGAGGAGTACTAGTTAGGCATATTGTAAGATGCCTTTCTATTGGAATTTTTCCGATATTTTTCTCAGGATTAGACTGGGGTTATAGGTTTGGGGAGGAAGATCACAGAAGTAAAGTGTCATTTTCATTACATCATATCAAGGGTATGTGCAATCAACATGATTTATGACTATTGATGTTGACTTTGATTGCCTGTCTGAAGTAGCATTTGTCAGGATTCTCTACTGTAAAGCTACTCTTTTTCTCCCTTTGCATACTATATTCTTTGTAAGAAAGATACTATGTGAAGCCCACACTTGAGTGAGGAGTTATGCTCCACCTCCATAAAGGGCAGAGTATCTACATAATTTTGTTTGTTTGTTTGTTTATTGTGGTAACATTGGTTTATAACATTGTATAAATTTCAGATGTACATCATTATACTTCTGTTTCTGCATGGATTCCATCATGTTCTCATGTTCACCACCCAAATACTAATTACAGTCCATCTACACACACATGTGCCTAATTATCCCTTTTGCCCTCCTCCCTCCCTGCTTCCCCTCTGGTAACCACCAATCCAATCTCTGTCTCTATGTCTTTGTTTGTTGTTGTTATTATCTAGTACTTAATGAGTGAGATCATACGGTATTTGACCTTCTCCCTCTGACTTATTTCACTTTACATAATACCCTCAATGTCCATCCATGTTGTCACAAATGGCTGGATTTCATCATTTCTTGTGGCTGAGTAGTATTCCATTGTGTATATATACCACATCTTCTTTATCCATTCGTCCCTTGATGGGCATTTAGGTTGCTTCCAAGTCTTGGCTATTGTGAATAACGCTGCAATGAACACAGGGGTGCATGTGTCTTTACACATTGGTGTTTTCACGTTCTTTGGATAACCACTCAGCAGTGGAATAGCTGGATCATATGGTAGTTCTATTCTTAATTTTTTGAGGAATCTCCATACTGTTTTCCACAGTGGCTGCACCAGTTTGCACTCCCACCAGCAGTGTATGAGAGTTCCCCTCTCTCCACATCCTCTCCAACACTTGTTTCCTGTCTTGTTAATTATAGCCATTCTGACAAGCGTGAGGTGATATCTCATTGTAGTTTTGATTTGCATTTCCCTGATAGTTAATGATGATGATCATCTTTTCATGTGTCTGTTGGCTATCTGTATATCTTCTTTGAAGAAATGTCTGTTCAGGTCTTTTGCCCATTTTTTAATTGGGTTGTTAGTTTTTTTGTTGTTGAGATGCATGAGTTCTTTATATATTTAGGAGATTAACCTCTTATCAGATGTATGGTTTGCAAATATCTTCTCCCAATTTATAGGTTGTCTTTTCGTTTTGTTGATGGTTTCCTTTGCTGTGCAGAAGCTTTTTAGTTTGATGTAGTCCCGTTTGTTTATCTTTTCTATTGTTTCTTTTGCCTGGTCAGACATGGTGCTTGAAAATATGTTGCTAAGACTGATGTCAAAGAGCATACTGCCTGTTTTCTTCTAGAAGTTTCATAGTTTCAGGTCTTACATTCAAGTCTTTAATCCATTTAGAGTTAATTTTTGTGTATGGTGTAAGGTAATGGTCTACTTTCATTTTTTTACACGTGGCTCTCCAGTTTTCCCAACACCATTTGTTGAAGAGACTTTCCTTTCTCCATTGTATGTTCTTGGCTCTTGGCTCCTTTGTCAAAGTTTAGCTGTCCGTAGATGTGTGGGTTTATTTCTGGGCTTTCGATTCTGTTCCATTGATCTGTGTGTCTGTTTTTGTGCCAGTACCATGCTGTTTTGGTTACTATAGCTTTGTAGTATATTTTGAAATCAGGGAGTGTGATACCTCCAGCTTTGTTCTTTTTTCTCAGGATTCCTTTAGCAATTAGTGGTCTTTTGTTGTTCCATATAAATTTTAGGATTCTGTGTTCTATATCTGTGAAAAATGTTGTTGGAACTTTGATAGGGATTGCATTAAATCTATAGATTGCTTTAGGAAGTATGGACATCTTAACTATGTTAATTCTTCCAATCCAAGAGCACAGAATATCTTTCCATTTCTTTGTGTCTTCTTCAATTTCTTTCAGCAATGTTTTATAGTTTTCAGTGTACAGATCTTTCACTTCTTTGGTTAAGTTTGTTCCTAGGTATTTTATTCTTTTTGTTGCAATTGTGAATGGGATGGTATTCTTAATTTCTCTTTCTGCTACTTCGTTGTTAGTGTATAGAAATGCAACTGATTTTTGTATGTTGATTTGGTATCCTGCAACTTTACCATATTCGTTTATTACTTCTAAAAGTTTTCTGGTGGATTCTTTAGGGTTTTCTATATATAAAATCATGTCATCTGCAAATAGTGACAGTTTCACTTCTTCCTTTCCAATTTGGATCCCTTTTATTTCTTTTTCTTGCCTGATTGCTCTGGCTAGGACTTTGAGTACTATGTTAAATAGGAGTGGTGAGAGTGGGCATCCTTGTCTGGTTCCTGTTCTTAGAGGGATAGCTTTCAGTTTTTCGCCATTGAGGATGATATTAGCTGTGGGTTTGTCATATATGGCCTTTATTATGTTGAGGTGCTTTCCTTCTATACCCATTTTATCCAGAGTTTTTATCATAAATGGATGCTGTATCTTGTCAAATACTTTCTCTGCATCTGAGATGATCATGTGATTTTTATTCCTCATTTTATTTTAATTTAATTTAATTTTATTTTAGTGAGGAAGATCAGCTCTGAGCTAACATCCATGCCAATCGTCCTCTTTTTGCTGAGGAAGACTGGCCCTGGGCTAACATCTAGGACCCTCTTCCTCCACTTTATATGGGATGCCGCCACAGCATGTCTTGACAAGCGGTGCATCGGTGCGCGCCTGGGATTCGAACCCCAGGCCACTACAGCAGAGTGTGTGCACTTAACCGCTATGCCACCAGGCCGGCCCCTCAGTGAGCATCCTTAACAGTCTTTGTTTGAACTCTCTGTCAGGTAGGTTGCTTATTTCTGTTTCACTTAGTTCCTTTTCTGGGGTTTTGTCCTGTTACCTTACTTGGAACATATTCCTTTGCCTCCTCATTTTGCCTCTTTCCGTGTGCTTGTGTTCATGTATTAGGTAGGTCAGCTATGTCTCCTGATCTTGGGGTGACCTTATATAAGTGATGCCTTATGAGGCCCTGCAGTGTGCTTCCCTCAGTTCTGAATGTTCCAAGAGTTACTCCTATGTGGGCTACTTGTATCCTTCTGTTGTGGCGTGGTTGCTCTCCCTGTAGCTGCCCAGGGAGGCTGAGCTATGCCCCTGGCCAGCTGTTGTAATGCTCAGCTGCTTGTAGTTGTTGTGGGCCCTTCAGTCTCTTTATCAGGTGTGGGGAGCCCCAGCACAGTTGGCTGCAAGTTCTAACACCACATTTGTGTTGCAGTATTTCTTTTAAGTGAGTAGGCCCCCAGCGTGGCAGGTTGTTAGGCTCAGGGCCTTACAATTGCTATAAGCCTCCAGCCTTTAGGTCTCTTGTCAGCTCTCTGAGGATTGCAGCTGGGTGGGGCTGGCCTCAGGCACAGGAGCATCCAATTGTTTCAGGCTTTGGAAGGTGGGGCAAACCCCCTATGTGGGTCTTTGTGAAGCACAAGTCTTCTGCAGCTGACAAGCCCTGCCACCCACAGGTCCACAAACACAGTCAACACAGTCTTGCCCCGTGTGTGCGCCCTGACCTCCTGAAGTGGATCCAGTCTCTTCAAGGCGGGAACCCCACACACTCCACCGCAGCCCCACACTCTCCAGCTGCTCCTTGCACACGACCTGCCCCACAGAGGTAGACCCACTTGCCAGGCTGAGGATAATCCAGGCAGCTCACTTAGCAGGCCCACAATTGCCTGAAGGCTTGTTGTTGGATGGGGCTAGTCCTAGGGTGTGCTGCCTGCCCTGGCTGAGCTGGATTAAATTGGTGCTCTAGTGGGTGGGGCAGACCCTGGGCTAGCAAACCCCAGGGAGAACTCCAATGGCGTCTGTGTCAGCACGCCCACACCAGGCCACAACAATGGCCGCTGCCAAAGTCCCAGTCCCTGGAGAGGTCTCACCTCTCACCGAGATGCACTCAGAGCCTATCAGGTGAGTCTCTTTTCACCACAGCACTGTGCATCTTTCTTTCTGGTGATTTTAGGTTGCTTTCTGAAATGGGTGAATTTGTGCATGGGCCCTTTAAGAGTCAATTTTAATTTCTTTGTAAACCAGCTTTTCTTGGGGTACTCCCCAATGTTTTAGAAGTAAGCAAAGTCAGATATTATGCCACTTGTCTCGATTGTTCTGGGACCAAAAAATGCCTACAGCGGGAGTACTCCCAAGATCAGGGCCCCGCTCCTCCAGGGAGGGCTGCATACCTTTGGGCTGCTCCCAGACAGCCGTGAAGCGCTGCAGCTTGTGAAGGCAGCGTTTTTTCTCTCCAGAAGGGAATTTCTGCATCTTCCACCTCAATTAGGATTGTTCTTTGTTGCAGGAGTTCCTCTTATGCAGTTTTCAGTTCTGTCTCAGGTGTAATTTTTCCACAAGTAGTTGTAAATTGGCTGTGTCCGTGGGAGGAGGTGAGTTCAGAGTCTGCCTACACCGCCATCTTGACTTCTGCCTGTTTTTCTATTTTAATGTCATTGATTTATGCTCCTATCTTTATTATTTTCTGCCTTCTGTTTTTTTTTTTCCCTCTTCTTTTTCTAGGCTCTTGAGGTGGGGTTCAGATAATTGATTTGAGACTCTTTCTTTGTTCTGATGTATACACTTAGTGCTATAAATTTTCCTTTCAGCACTGTTTCAGCTGAGTCCAAAATTTTTGATATGTTATATTTTTACTAGTTTTTGTTTTCAAGTGTTTAGAGATTTTCTGTTATCTTTCATTAATTGATTTCTAATTTGATTACATCATGGTCAGAAAACATACTCTGTATAATTTCAGTTTTTTAAAATGTGTTTGGGTCGGCCCTGTGGCTTAGCGGCTGGGTGCGCACACTCCGCTGCTGGCGGCCCGGGTTCGGGTCCCAAGCGCACACTGACACACTGCTTCTCCAGCCATGCTGATGCCGCGTCCTGCGTGCAGCAACTAGAAGGATGTGCGGCTATGACATACAACTATCTACTGGGGCTTTGGGGGGAAAAAAATAAATAAATAAAATCTTTAAATAAAAAATAAAATAAAACGTGTTTAGCTTTGTTTAATTGCTGAGAATATGGTCTATCTTGGAAATACTCAGGGACATTTGAAAAGAATGTGTTTTCTGCTGTTGTTGGGTGGAGTATTCTATAAATGTCAGTTAGATCCTGTTGTTTGATGTCATTGAGTTCTTCTACATCTTGCTAATTTTCTGTCTAGTTGTTCTATCAGTTGTTTGGAGAGCGATGTTGAAGTCTCCAACTATACCTATCTCTCCTTTCAATTCCATCAGTTTTGCTTCACATATTTTGCAGCTCTGTTGTTTGGTGCATACACATTTAAGATTGCTATGTCTTCTTGGTGAAAGGATCCTTTTATCATTATGTAATGCCCCTCTCTGTCCCTGACAACTTTCTTTGTTGCGAAGGCTACTTTATCTAATACTAATATAGACACTCCTACTTTCTTTTGATTAATATTTGTGTGATATATCTTTTTCCATATTTTTACTTTCAACCTGTCTCTATCATTATATTTGAAGTGAGTTTCTTGTAGACAGTATATAGTTGGGTCATGCGTTGTAATCCTTTCTGTCAATCTCTTTTTTTCTTTTTTGGTGAGGAAGAGTGGCCTTGAGCTAACATCTTGTTGCCAATCTTCCTCTTTTTTCCTTGAGGAAGATTGGCTCTGAGCTAACATCTGTGCCAATCTTCCCCTATTTTGTGTGGGATGCCTGCACAGCATGGCCGACGAGTGGAGTAGGTCTGCACCCAGGATCCCAAACCTGCGAACCTGAGCTGCTGAAGCAGAGTGCATGGAACTTTAACCACTCTGCCACGGGGCTGGCCCCCAATCTCTGTCTTTTAATTAGTGTATGTAGACCATTCTCATTTAGTGTAATTAATATATTAGGGCCAAGTCTGCCATTTTATTTTTGTTTTCTGTTTGTTCTCTCTGGTTTTTCTTTCTGTTTTCTTTTTCCTGCCTTCCTATGGGTTACTGGACCATTTTTTAGAAACTCATTTTAATTTATAGTTTTTTCAGTGTATCTCTTTGTCGTAGTTTTTTGTGGTTGCTATAGTCTTACATTATATATATATTACTTATGCTGAGACTTTCTATTTTTTCATTTGTTTCAAACATGCTCATAATTGCTCATTGAAGCATTTTTATAATGGCTATCTTAAAATTTTTCTCAGACAAACCTAATATTTCTGTTATTTCCGTGTTAGCATCTATCGATTGTCTTTTTTTCATTCAATTTGAGATCCTTCTGGTTCTTGGTATGACACGTGATTTTTCAATTGAAACCTGGACATTTTGAGTATTATGTTATGAAATCTTAAATCTTTTTAAGATTTAAATCTTACTTAAATCTTTTGTTTTAGCTGGCTTTCTAATGTCACTCTGGAAGAGGAAGAGGGGAGTACCATCTCATTTTTGCCAGCTAGCGGTAGACATCTAGATTTCTCCTTCAGCCTATGTTGAGAACCAACTGGGGTGTGGGAGACACTCCTCGATACTGTTGGGTGAGGATAGGAGTTCCATCTGCCCACAAAGCCTTCACTGATATTTCCCTGGCTGAGAGCCATAGGAGTGCCTCGTTATTGCTTCCCACATGGCCTCCACTGGCATGAAGAGGGAACTGGCCTTCTTATTGCTGATACAAATCCTGATCCTCCACTAGCTCTCCTCTGACACCATCATAACATGAAGAAGATGGAGGAGGGGTGCCTCATTACTGCTTGGTGGAGTGGAAATTCAGACTCCTTATGTAGTCTCCACTGGAACCATGGAGATGGCCTCAAACTGCCCATCCCTGTAGGGATGAAAGTCTTGGAATCTGTATCAGCCTTTTCTCATACCACCCCAGTAGTAGGGTTAGGATGTCTCTTTACAGCATGACCTGAGTGGAATTCTAGGCTCCCCACTTGGCATTTGCTGGTGTGGGTGGTAGTGGGGCCACAGTTCTTTTCTGTGGTGTTTGGTTGGAGTAGAGCAGTTATTGCTTGGAAGGCTTTCCTCTTGCTAGGCTGCTCCTTTGGCTAGAGAAAGCAGGTTTATCTAGGAGTTTTTTTTGTCTGGACCTGTTGACATTTCCAGGTTGTTGGCTTCTGGAATATATAAGGCAAAAATGAAACCCAGGGATCTCACCACCCTGAGGTCCTTGAGGTCCCAAAGTCCCTAGCCAGTCTGCCTTCTTCTCTCAGCTTTTTAGAGCCTTCTTATGTTTATTTTACATATAATGTCCAGGGTTTTAAATTATACTTAGAAGAAGGAATAGAGAAAATAACATCTACTCCATTTTTCTGGAGGCAGAAGTCCTGAGGGTTTTTTCTGAAGCTTGTAGTTGAATCCAAGTGTGGTACCACTGAACTAGGTAACGGTGAGGCCCATTACAGCTTTGAGATGCAGTGTTCTGTATTCTGGTCCTGGATCTGGGCTCTTTAGGAGAGACCTTTCAGGCCACTAGGTGTTCTCCTACTTAACCAACTGATCGCTAAATTGCCATAGGATGCACCCTCCTCCCAGACTTGTATGATTTTCTGTTAAAAAATTGGGCAGCTGTTGCAAATGACATTGTTACCAACATCCTTAGACCACATACCAAGGTGTTAAATTGGGAGATGATCCTCTATATGGAAAAACTGAGTTCCGCTATACCAGATGAAGCCTAAACTTACAGCTCTGAATTCCCTAACAGAACAGAAGCTTAGCAAAATTTTTTTTGAATCTTAGACTGAAATCTCTCTCCCTATTTTAACATCCTCCTGTCATAGTTATTCCACAGTTGACATTTATACTTTTTAAATAGGTTTTTAAAGATGAGCTCTGTTGTTATTTCTTTGTTTGTAAAGTCATAAATAGAACGTCAGAAGCAAGGTTCACTATCAAAATTTTGGGTTTAATATCAATATGTATATGTAGGGAAGGAAAATTCTTCTCTACCCTCTTAGGTCCTCTAGCTGGGTCTATGAAATAAACTGACAACAGGTAGTTTAACAGGAGAAAAGGCATACAAATTTATTTGATGTTACAAGTTTTACGTGGTCTTGGGGGCTTCATAGAGAGAAGAGAAAACCCCCAAAGAAACAGCTAGGTTTGGAGGCTTTTATACCATTTGGACAAAGGAAGATAAATTTAAAGAAAAGGGACAAGAGGGCCAGCCTCGTGGCATAGTAGTTAAGTGTGCGTGCTCCGCTGCTGGCAGCCCAGGTTCGGATCCTGGGCATGCACCGACACACTGCTTGTCAGGCCGTGCTGTGGCAGGGTCCCACATAAAGTGGAGGAAGATCGGCACGGATGTTAACTCTGGGCCAGTCTTCCTCAGCAAAAAGAGGAGGATTGGCATGGATGTTAGCTCAGGACTGATCTTCCTCACAAAAAAAAAAAAGAAAAGAAAAGAAAAGTGACAAGACAAGGAAAAGGAACTTTGAGCTTCCAGGGATGGCAAATATGGGGGTAACTATGGTAGATAAGGGCTAACTAGTCAGGTTTGTTTGCGTAGATTCTTTCTTGGTGCTATTGATACTGAACCAAGTGGGCTCACTTCCTGGTGAATTAAGTAAGACTCTACACCAGTGGAAGTTGTCTCACAAAGTAAAGTGTATTTGCAGCAAATAGGAGGCCATAAGGAATCATTTCCAAAATCATGGCATCCTCGAACAAAAAGAAGCAGGAACTTTTATTTCCATCGGGGAATGAATATTCAAAAGGGAGAGGCGGTTCACTGCAGATTATGGTAATGAGGCTTAATCTCCTCCTGAAGAGATCTTTACATTAAAAATAAGGCAAGGTCACGGACGTAGCTTTCGTAGGGAGGCTTGGTTAGCTTAGGGTAGTTGCTGGTTGTGTCTCCTTAACACAAAAAAACAACTTGGAAAAACAGTTAAATGCTTCCAAACCCACCCTTGAGTTCCCTGGGGCACTAGTCGGTGACAAATCCCCCCTCTAGTTTTATCCTGCTCCTCATTCTTGAGGGGTGCAGATCGAAGGTCTGTCTTCTGTAACTCCTTCCTGCTGAGCATGGGCGTTGTCCTAGGGACCAATAGAGGAGCAGAATTTACAGCTAATCTTCAAATAGCTTTGCGAGTCACCAGAGGCATAGAGCTGAATTGTTCATAATAACCGTTTGTAATTTTATCGCCTCAGTGTGTTTAGGATCTGGGCATACTTGCTCCCCTTCCCCCCTCCAGATTTCACTACCCCCTTATAGTCTAGCTACTGGGTTGACCATTTCTCTGATGGACCTACTCTTGCTGCCCAGGAACATGCCACCTCCTTGTATGGGGTTGGTTAGGATCCAGGGCAAAGCCTAGGGTGGAAAGCCAGTCATTAGTTATCTGCATAGTGTCACGGAAACAAGAGTTTCAAATCAGAGAGTGGTTTGCAGGAAAACTCGGAGTCATCAATTGTCTGTGACAATCTCTCTTTTTTTTTTAGGAAGATCAGTCCTGAGCCAATATCCCATGCAAATCCTCCTCTTTTTGCTGAGGAAGATTGGCCCTGGACTAACATCTGTGCCCATCTTCCTCTGCTTTATATGGGACGCTGCCACAGCATGGCTTGACAAGTGGTGCATCAGTGCGTGCTTGGGATCCGAACCTGTGAACCCCTGGCCACCGAAGTGGAGCATGCGCCCTTAACCGCTGCGCCACTGGGCTGGCACCTATGACAATCTCTCTTGATGTTCAGGTGTGGGTGCCCTTTTTACCTGTGTGTGGTGGATCCAAGGGGTGACTCCTTCTGATTTTAGGGAAGAGTGTGTGGTTAGTAACACCAAGTGAGGTCCTACCCAAATAGGATTTAGCTGATCTTGGGACAAACCACTTTTCTAAGTTTTAAGATAGACCCAATCTCTCAGTTCATATGGGTGGAGTTTGACCTCCGTAGGCAAGGGAAGACAGATGTTTCCATAGTTATTGGGTGCATCTATCACCTGCTTCAGATTGATTATGTGTTTGATTGCCATGGAAACCTTTGGGTCTGGGTTTGTAAGCAAATCTGAGTCTTTAGGGAATGGCCTCCCATAGGTCCTTTCAAAGGCGCTAAGCTTCAGTTTGCCTTTAGGAGCTGCCCTTATCCGAGTGAGGGCTATTGGCAGTAACTTTAGCCAGTTTTCTTGCATCTCTCGGTGCAATTCAGCCAAGGTTTTCTCTAAAGTTTGATTTTCCCACTCAGTTTATCCAGACGATTGTGGCCTCCATGCAGCATGTAGCCTCCGTTTAATTTTTAAAACTCTGGCTACTTCAGAGGTTATTTTGATATAAAAGCTGACCCATTGTCACTCTGAATTGATCTAGGCAACCCAAAACAGGGAGTTATTTCTTCTAACAACACTTTTGTTACTTCATTAGCCCTTTCTGATCTACTAGGAAAGGCTTCAATCCATCCAGTAAATGTATCCACAAACACCAAGAGGTATTTGTACCCTCCAGTGGCTGTTGGCATAACAGTAAAATCAACTTGCCAGTCTTCCCCCAGTAAAGTTCCCTGAATTTGAGGTGCTTTGGCCGGGGGAGGTACAGGAGGTCTGGTTTGTACACTATTCTTCTGGCAATAAACGCATTGTCCAGTTATTATTTCAATAAGTTCCTTTATACCTGGGGTGGTTATAACCTTCATCTGCCATAGGTATAAGGTCTCTTTTCCATAATGGGTAGAATCTGAGCACTCTTAAGGAGCCCTCAGGCTGTTTGTTTGGGGACCCGGATCTTCCCTCGTGGGTTTATCATCCAGCCCTTAGCTATTCGGACCACTGATAACCCTTGTTGTGGCTTCTCTTACTTCATCAGGGGAATACACTGGTGTAAACTCATAGAAGGGTAAAGTGGGAATTAATGGCAATTGGAGAAGCTCTCCTGATATAGTGGCCCTTTTTGCGGCTGCATCTGCCAAGTTATTCCCTTTTATGGTCTCTGATTCCCCCACTTTGATGGCCTCTACAATGGACCACAGCTACTTCCTTGGGGCCCTGTACTGCTTCCAGCAGTTTAAGGATCTCTGACCCATGTTTAATTTCCTTTCTGCTGCTATTAAGGAGTCCTCTTTCTTACCAAATGGCTCCATGAGCGTGAATTGCAGAGAAAGCATATTTAGAGTCTGTGTATATTGTTATTATTTTTTCTTTTCCCGATTCCAAAGCTCTGGTTACTGCAATTATTTCTGCCTTTTGGGCTGAGGTGTCTGATGTCAGCCCTTCGGCCTCTATAATTGCATGCAGAGACACTACTGCATAACCTGCTCTTCTTTGTCCATTAGTCATGAAGCTGTTCCCATCTACAAACCATGCTTCCTCTGCATTAGGCAATGGTTCGCTCTGGAGATCCCTGTGGCTAGAATAAACCTGATCAATCACTTCTGGGCAAGCATGGATAATAGGATCTTTGGAATCAGGGAGCAGGGTAGCTGGGTTTAATGTATGACAGGACTTTAAGGAAATCTGAGAGGAATCTAGCAGCATAGCTTGATATTATAGTATTCTATTCTAGGATAGCCATAAATGTCCTTTAGTCTCTAGTAGGCTAAAGACTTGATGGGGGGTCCACACCGTCATAGGTTGGCCCATAGTTAGTTTTTCTGCTTTCTTGATTAAGAGGCAGGTGGCAGCTACAGCTCTCAAGCATGGGGGCAAACCTTTCGCCACGGTGTCTAGCTGCTTTGAGAAATAGGCTATCACTCTTTTTAGGGGTCCCAACATTTGAGTTAGCACTCCCATAGCTATTCCCTGTCTTTCATGACTGTATAGGTCAAATGTTTTACTGAGGTCTGGTAAGGCCAGTGCAGGCGCTTCCATTAGCAAGTTTTTAAGCTTATTGAAAGCTTGATCACATAGCTTATCCCATTCAAAGGGGTCCATTTCTGGCCCCTGTAGTTTATCATAAAGATGCTTAGCAATTAATCTGAAGTTAGGGATCCAAATGCGGCAAAAACAAGCCACCTCCAAGAATCCTCGTAGCTGCCAACAAGTTTTTGTGGAGCAAGTTTGCATATTAACATTTTCCTCTCCTGGAGAAGGCTGCGTTGTCCCCTTGAAATGATGAACCCCAAATACTTTACAGTCTCTTTAGATATTTATGCCTTCTGTTTAGACACTTTATATCCCTTACTGGCTAAAAAGTTCAACATAATTATAGTGCTGTTATCAGAGATCTCCTTAGTAGGTCTGGCTATTAGGATGTCATCCACATACTGTAATACAGTACTCTGTTTTAATTTTAGTTCCCTTAAATCTCAGCCTAGGATTTCCCCAAAGATTGTAGAGGAGTTTTTAAACCCTTGGGGTAAGACAGTCCAGCAATACTGTTGCTTCTGGTGGGAGTCTGGGTCCTCCCATTCAAAGGCAAAAATCTCCTGGGACTCAGGATCCAATGGGATGCAGAAAAAAAGCATCTTTTAAATCCAGGACTGTATAGAACCTGCTGTCCCAGGGAGGATTAGGTACTACAGGATGTATGTCTTGGATGCCTCACTGACAGCCCTAAGGCCTTAAACAAACCTCTATTCCCCCATTCCTGGTTTTTTAATGGGTAAAAGGGGAGTGTTCCATGGGGATCTACATGGCCTGATCAATCCCTATTCTAAAAGCCTATTAATTACAGGAAGGATTCCTCTTATGCCTTCTGCCTTCAAGGGGTATTGTTTCAACTGGGGCCAGTGATCTATCTGCTTCAATTTTACCTTTACTGGCATGGCACTGGCTGCTCGCCCCACCTGTCCTTGTGCCCATACTTCCGAGTTAACTTGGCTTAAAACATTTAGGGGAATCTCTTCCTTCTCAGGTGCTGGAGTATCCTGTAATAGGGCCATAAGTTCAACTCCGTGACTTCTGGGAAGGTGGATCTCTATTTTATCTTGTTCCCAGCTTATTGAGTCCCCTAACTTAGATAGTATATTTCTCCCCAGAAGGGGAACAGGGCATTCTGGTACATACAGAAAAGAATGCTTTAGCAATTTTGATCCTATTTCACAGGTCAAGGGCTCCAGAAACCATTTATCTCTCCTTTTTCTGATACTCCTTTTATGTTACACTTTCTTTTTGAAAAGTTTCCCTTTCGGATATTCAGCACCGAGAACAGTAGCTCCAGAATCAAGCAAGAATTCAACATGCCCTCCTCCCACTGTTAATGTCACCTGGGGCTCCCCAGGGGAGATGAGGATTTGGTTGCCCAGAGCCAACCAAGGAGCCCCATGGCTCCATCACTTCTCATCTGTAGACAAGGGAAGTTGCCACTGCTCAGTCTTGTCCAATCCCCTCCCTCTATGGGGATGGTTTGGACAGTCCTGCTGCCCATGCCCTTCCTGTTTGCAATACACGCACTGGTTAGCCCCCAGCTTTGTTGGTGGCTTTCTGGTTCCTCGGTGGGAGCTGGGGTCATTCACCCATGGCGTCTTCCTCCTCTCCCTTGGGATACCTTGAGTAGACTGGAGGGCCACAGCTAAGGGGCAGCTTGCCTTTTCATCTTCGTGTCTTGCTTTTCATCCTCATCTTCATCTCGGTTATTGAACACCCTAAATGCAGCATCTACTAGTTGTGCAGGGTTAGTATCTGGACCTATAGCCAACTTTTGGAGTTTCCTACAGATGTCTGGAGCACTTTGAGATATGAAATAGGTATTAAGAACCACTGTACTGCCCTGGGCCTCTGGGTCCCAATTTGTATATCGCCTGAGGCAGCCCTGCAGCCTCTGAAAAAAAGCGGAGGGGTTTTCCTCAGGGCCTTGTTGGACCTCTCTCAATTTAGACCAGTTAATGGGTGGCTGGCTTACTATTTTCATGGCTTTCAAAAGCAGACCCCGAAAATGTCCTAGTTTTCTCAATCATCAGGATCACTGGGATTCCACCCAGGGTTCAGTCCCTGGCACAGCCTGTTCACTAGGCCTGCGAATGTCTCATCCTGGGTCATATTCATCATCTGCTTGTTCTCTAGCTTTTAACAGAACAGATGACTTTTCCTCGGCCATGAGGAGTGTAGCTAACAGGCTTTGAATATCTGCCCAGGTTGGATTGTGAATGGAGAAGATTCCTTTTATCAGGTTTATGAATTCCTCTGGGTCAGCCCTCAATCCTTTAGTGTGTGCCTTCCAATTATACAGATCAGAGGTGGAAAAGGGGACATGCAGGTTAATGTCTCCCTTCACCATCAGGCACTTGTCTTAGGGGATATATCCCAGGTTTGTAACTGGCTCTTAATCTAGTTGTACTATCTGGGAGAGAAGAGTGAAGGGTCTTTGGTTGTTGGAGAGTCCAATTCCTTGTAGAGGGATTGCTCTGCAGGGACAGTAAAGAGTCTGGCCCTGTTACAGCCTCTGGCTTAAACAGTGGTGAGGTAGGGGAATAAGGCGGATGTCTCGGGGCTCACCAGCTGGTCTAGTGGTGGGGCTGAAGCTGGAGTATCTGAGTGACGTGGACTCTGAAGTGGGCTTTCCTTAGTCCCATGGTTCCTGATTTGGAGGAGCAGGTCCTCCTCGTCAGAAAGGTCTTGTAACATGGGAAGAATATTTGAAGACTTAGATTCAACCATTAACCCTTCATTTAGACATAGTGCCTTGAAGCACTGGACGTAAGGGATTTCTTCTCATTTCTTAGTCCTTTTGCAAAATAGATCTAATTATAGTATGGTGTTAGCATTTAGGATCCCATTTTCTGGCCATTTTTCCCCATCCTCCAGTGAATATTGCAACCAGGCTGTGTTACATAAAAAGTTCATCTGCTCTTGGGTCAACGGGGGAATACCTGAAGACCTTCCAATTCTGGAGGATGCAGCCCAATGGGCTTTCCTCTGGGATGGAGCTTGCTCCCCTGATAGTCTAGCGTCTTTTCTTATGGTCTGTTTCCAATCTCCCGGGAGCAACCTGTAATGGTTAGTGGTGACACAGATGCCACAAGGTTGAGCCCAGAGGAAGTTTAACACCCTAATAGCCTGAAACTAGACCCAGGCCATGTAACTAAATCCTTAAAGGGAAAGTAAAAGTAAAACGGGTGGATGCTGGGTTTCACCCAGTGACCACCGATAGGGTGGGCAAGGAAAAAGAAGACCTAGAAGTCCAAAAAGCCAGACTGTGGAAGAACAAGATTGACGTTTAATGTCTTTGCATGAAACGCCAACGTTGAGAGTCCTTGTCAAAAATGCTAATGTTGAGCATCTTTGACAAAAAGCTATGTCGAGCATCCTCAACAAAACACACAGACAAACAAACAAACAAAAACCGGTTCAGCAACTCCAGAGGGGTTTAATCTCATCCAAGGGGACCACTTCTCCGATCACAGGCGTAACACAAAGACAGACTCAGCGACCTCAGGGGGCCTCAAACCCCCACCTCGTCACTCCAGATAAGATTCAATCTTCAGAGAGGATTTGACCCCTAGACAGACTGAGTGTACTCCAAGTGAGATTCAATCTCCAGATGGAGTTTAACCCCTGACTAGTCACCAAGGATTGCTCCCATTTTGCCAGAGCCGAGCATCGGCCCTTCCAGAGTGGCCGGGTGGTGCAATGCTTCTAGAGGGGGCTCTCATTCCCCTTAGCCAGGCTACCTCTGGGTGGGGACTCAAACCCTGAAGCCAGGCCCCAACAGACAGGCTTTGTGGGACAACTTAAGGAAATAACTCTTATAGCCGTGTCGTGGGCTTGGGGCCACTCACCTCCATGGACAGATCCTCAGAGCAAAGAGCTCTGTGCAGTCACTGGGTCTCCAGATGGGGCAGTGACGTCAAGCTGGCGGCATAGGCACCATGAAGGAGTATGTCCTCTCTGGGTCACCAATTTGATACCAAACCAAGTGGGCTTGCATCCTGGTGAGTTAAATAAGACTCTACACCAGTGGAAGTTGTCTCACAAAGCAAAGTGTATTTGTAGCAAATAGGAGGCCATGAGGAATCGTTTCCAAACCCCGAACAAAGGTAAGCAGGAACTTTTATTTCCATTGGGGAATGAATATTCAAAAGAGAGAGGCGGGTTCACTGCAGATTATGGTAATGAAGCTTAATCTCCTCCTGAAGAGATCTTCACATTAAAAATAAGGCAAAGTCATGGGCGTAGCTCTTGTAGTGAGGCTTGGTTAGCTTCAGGGTAGTTGCTGGTTGTGTCTCCTTAACATAAAAAAACAACTTGGAAAAACTGTGAAATGATTCCAAACCCACCCTTGAGCTCCTCAGGGCACTAGTCGGTGACACTGTCTTGTCTTTGGTGATAAAGTTGTTATTCCCTTCCTGGTACGGGAAGGGGTGGGTGGTGGGTGGTGGCGAGTGGGGGTTGGGGGGTGCACCTTCACAAGGGGAATCTATGATCTGTTTCCAGGTAGATAGGAGGACAGCAGAGAGTTGATCCTGTGTCTGCTTTTTCTCAGTTGCCTTTAGCTCAAAATAATTCTTCTGCCGGAGTGGCATATTTTGAAGTGGCATATTTTGAACTCGTACATTAATTACTACCCTCTTTCACTGAGTAAATAGAATTAACTATATGATGTTCATTTTGTTTTGAGAGTTAGAAGCGTGGAAAATAATAGCATTTTTTTCTGCAGAGAGGGAAAAAACTCAATACTTTTTGTTGATATAAAATAGAAAGATAACAGGTAACATCATCCTATTTTATAGAGCAAGAAGCTGGTATATAGGCCATATAACATCACAGTTATGATTTTCAGAATTTTGAAAGTACAAAAAAAGTTTCTCTGTGCTTCTTGTGGGGATTAGAATTTTCCACCCCAAAATGTATCTTTTTGGCTAGATTATTTTTAAAAACAAAAGACTCAGAAAGAAACTTTGACTTTCCCTCTAACTGATTAAAAGATTTTACATAGAAAGCCTGTCCCAGGAAGGAGCTAATACCTTAAGATAACTGTAGTAAAATATAAACTAGGTGTGGTAGATAGGGAGGAACCTAGCAATGCCTACCTCATCAAAGTCCTCCCCATGTCCCATTGTCTTTTGCAAGGTATGGCAAACATTTGTTTACCAAACATTTGCTTTTTCATCTCCATGTGAATTGCCTGCCTCCCCTCTGAAGTGCCAAACCCCAATATTCTCCTTTGTCTTGAACTAAACATGGTATTTAAGGTAGTGGTGAGTTACTTTTGCTGGGTTTCTCCCATGTATACATGTTATTAAATTTTGTTTGATTTTCTCCTGTTATTCTGTCTCATGTCAATTTAATTCTTAGATCACCCAGAAGAAACTAGAGGGTAAAGGAATTGTTCTTCCTCCCCTACACTCTCTAATTGAGTCATTGACTAGAATGTAAAAATTTGTTTAAAAAAAATGAGTTAAAAGCTCCTTGAACATCACAACTATCATGACTATAATCATGACAATCTTGAGGAAAGTTAAGAATAAATGAGCTTTGTGGGTTTGTTTGTTTTGGTGAGGAAGATTGTCCCTGAGCTAACATCTGTGCCCATCTTCCTCTATTTTGTATGTGGGATGCCGCCACAGCATGGCTTGATGAGCAGTGCGTAGGTTTGTGCCCAATATCCAAACCGGTGAACCCTGGGCCACCAAAGCGGAGCATGTGAACTTTAACCAATACACCACCAGGCCGGCCTCTGAGCTTTGTGTTTTGAACTAAAGTTTGTCTGCTAGGAATTCTGTTCTTGGGAAACTGAGAAAAAAATTCAGTATTTAAGACTAAAGTTTTAGAAAACAAAATGGGCTAATCAACATCAAAGCAGGAAAATTAGCCTTTTATGGAAATACCAGATGTATCACTTAACTAATTCCTGGACTTTTCATGTGAACCAGTTGCATGGTGCTTATTTTTAAATCAACAATAATTATTACAAGTCCATTAGGTACAAAGCATGGTGCGAGGATGTTAGAGAATGTTAGATGTAGATCTTGCCCTTGTCGGGGGAAGAGGGCTAATCTCCCTCTGCCCTTTCCCTTAAGGTTCTTCTGGCTGGCCAAATAATCAACAAGACAGGTTAGCAGGAGAAAATAATACCAAGTTTAATAACATGTATACATGGGAGAAAGCAGGGACACTGCGTTTCTCAACACAATAGCAGAAATTCTCGTCTTAAATATCATTTTCAGCCAATGACAAAGGAGGATTTTGGGGGTGGGGGAGTCAATTACAGGAGATTACCACTAAAGCACAGTAAACAAGAGTAAGGTTTATTATACAGCCCCAAGGCCTCATTTTCCACATTGATAAGTTACTAGAAATGAGCTCACCCCCCCTCTCTTCTCCAAACAGAGAGGGAGATACCTTTACAAATGGAGATTTCCCTTATAAATGTAAATGATTGTCTGGCAACTCCTCGCAGGGCCATCCAAAGAATGTGGCCAGAGAGACAGGACTCCGGATAAGATGGGCTTGTTGGTGCCTTTTCTATTGTAACCTCTATCCTAAATTATCTTTTATAGCAGTCATGATAATAACCCCTTCCTAAAACAGATTTTTTTTGGTTTTAAATTCTTTAGGCAGTTTGGGAGGGAAAACTCAAATATTTTTCCTGAGCTCTCTGAGTCCTTATTGTCTTCAGCTCGAAATAATCCGCATACCAGAGTGGTGCTTCCTGGGGCAGCTTGCCCTGAGCACCATCAGTTCCCTCCTCTGAAACTTCCCTAGAAGTTTCACATATTAAAAGCTGAGCTGGTGACTGTGGAGAGAGAAATCGTGTTAGTACCCGGGTGATAAGAAGTCTGCAAAGAGAGAAAAGAACATAGATTAGAATGAGGATGAACAAGCAGAAAAGAACAAATCGGAGCACATTTCCCCACACTCCATTAAACCAGTCCCCCAATCCTGGAAATAAGTCAGTCCAATAAAATGTGTGAGCTTCGTTTATCTGATGAAAAATGTCAATCTTCTCTTTTAATAGATTTAAGTTAGATATTACTTGACCTGGTTGATTCACATAAAAACAACATTTTTCTCCAATGATTGCGCATGCTCTTCCTTGCTGGGCAGTGAGTACGTCCAGAGCACGCCGATTTTGGAGCACCACAGATGCTAGGCTGTTAATCTCTGACTGGAGTATGTTTAAGGTTTGCATGGTGGTGTTGAACTCTTGTTCCATTACCATAGAGAGATTTAATATTGCTTTCTCCAACTCATAATCTCCAAAGCCAGGGAATAGGACTCTCAAGGCTGAAAAGAACTTGGAGTTGTGATACACAAGTGGATTTTCCACGATTTTTCGACTGGCACGTTTATGTGGCACAATCTTATGAACAAACGAACCCAAGTTTGTAATTTGGCTAGCATTTAAGGTGGAGTGTTTGGTGACAGAAGGAGCCAGGTATCCAAGTCCGCATCGTCTTGACCAATTAGGTGGGAATCCTTTATACACTTTGTTGCCGCATAAAATGAAAAGACCAGTGTAGTTTAAAGACAAGGTTAGAATTGAGTCTGTAGTTCCCAGGATCTGGACTATTTCATGATCTGTGCCACTTGCACTGTTACTACCTAAACATCTCCATTTCCCATGAACTCCAGTCAGTCTGCGAGAACAGAACAGATTGCGGAATAGCTGGTACAGGAGGCCTGCAGTCTGATTCTGACAGCTATAAAGCCTGGTCTTGTCACCTGACCAGGTGAGTCCAGATTTTTGATCCACCCATATATAGTCTGTGGCATTGGGCAGCTTAACCATGCGGATAGCTGCTATACCCCAAGTTGCACACGGGTGGCTCGTAAGCCATCCAGAGCACTTGGTGATTTGGCAAATGTTTGTGCCAGAGGGAGTAGTGATAGAGTCACTTACAATTCCCTTGAGAGTTCTGAAGATGCCACCTGCGAATCAAACCACAGAGTTTGACGGCAATATTGTCTCGGTATATCACCCAGGAAAGATCCAGTGCCATGTTTACTTTCAATGCAGAGGGAAAAACTTTCACTTATTGTTTGTGCTTGGGCAAGGGACAGTCCTTGACCTTCTAAGTAATCTTTCTGGGGCCCAAGTGACTCACCAGGAGAAGAAGCAGAGTGAAGTTTCCCTTCTTGCGGATACCATACTCTGTTACTCGTCCATTTTCCGTACTTAGTCCACCAGGTGTTCATATCAGCAGGAACAAAGACTAGTTCAGGTTCTTTTGCACTATCTAGCTGTTGACATAACCAACAGTCAGATTGATTAGTTAGCGTGGCTAGGGCTTGGTAAACTGGCATAAGGGGGTGTTTGGTCTGTGCCCGACCTGTTGAAAAGGAGAGGGTTAGTAAAAGCAAGACACGGATCGGAAAAGAGCCCGTAGCGGAGACTTAGAGAGGGGAAGAGGGACAGATAGAGACCAGCACTCTCCAGTCAGCTTTCTAATAAATGATTAAAAATATATATATATATATATCCACTAATAGTTTGTGTGTGTGAGTGTGTATATATATAGGGAGTTTTGAAGCAAGGGGGAGGAAATGGGTCAAAGTAGGTTTTCTTGATCCGTGATCTTGGGAAAAGCTGTCTACTTCGTGACGTCGGCTGCTTCTGGGGCCTGGGTTTTGGCCCTCGAAATCCTTAGTTTAAGGTCTCCTGTGGGGATTATCTCCCAGTTGTCTTGAGAGCGATGTTCTGGGTCTATTTTGGCGTGGCTCGCATGGATCCAGGAAGATTTTTCCTTTATTTTGATGGCAGTGCAGGTCATCAGTAAGACTTCATAAGGTCCTTCTCAGCGAGGTGACAGTGCGTGTTTTCTTCTAAAGACCTTGAGGTACACCCGGTCTCCTGGTCGAAAGGGATGGCAAGGCTTGTCAGAAGGTGGTGGCCATGCCTCTTTTACCTGTTGACGATATGCTTCAAGTATACTAGTTAATTTTTGTATATAACAAGTCATAGCATCAAATTGTTCACTTAAGTTCCCATAATATTCATTTAATCCAGGAATTGAAGGTTTAGAGACACCAGTAGGCATTGGACGTCCAAAAACTATTTCAAAAGGAGTCAATCCATGCCTTCTATTTGGAGTATTTTGAATCTTCATAAGGGCCAAGGGCAGAGCCTCTGGCCATTTAAGTCCAGTTTCTTGACAGACTTTTCCTAGAGTTCTTTTTATATCTAGATTTTTACGTTCCACTTGCCCTGATGACTGAGGGTGATATGGGGTATGAAATTTTAATGAATACCCCAGAGTTTTTGCAAGCAAGTGGTTTATCTCTGCTGTAAAATGAGATCCTTGGTCTGATTCAATCCATAAAGGAATGCCAAAGCGAGGAATAACTTCAGTTATTAATTTCTTTACCACTGTTGTGGCATCTGCATGTTTGCTCGGATAGCATTCAGTCCATCCACTAAACATGCAGACAATAACCAAACAGTGAGAGTAACCTAAAGCTGAAGGGAAGTCTATAAAATCCATTTGGAGTGCCACAAAAGGCAGCGTGGGCCTGGGAGGACTTCCTGGATCACACTGATTTCTCCCAGAGACTTGGTAAGATTTGCAAGTTGTGCACTGGGAGGGGATTTGGTCAGAAACTTTATGGATGCCAGGGCAAAACCAATTGTCTTTCAGTTCCTTAACTATCCCCCGTTTGCACATATGTCCCATTTGGTGGGAGATAAGTGCAAGCCAAAAAGTCAAAAGAAAAGGAGCTATTGGAAGTCCATTTGGTCCAATGTATAATCTATCTGATAATTGTTTGGCACCCTTTTGTATCCAATTGTCTTTTTCAGATTGTGGGGCATTTGCCTGATAGTTAATAACATCAGTCAGGGATAAAGGCAGGTTTAAGAATTGGGTGGAAAACGGATAAGGGGGTCCATAGTGAGCTGCATGTTTAGCAGCTCTGTCAGCCCTGTCATTCCCTAAAGATATGACATCAGTCTCCTTAGTATGGGCTGAACAATGAACAATGGGAATTTTTGAAGGAAGGTGAATAGTTTGTAATAAGGCTGCAATTAAGTGTCTATTAGCAAAAGGAGTTCCTGCAGAAGTTAAGAATCCACAGGATTTCCAAATTGTGCCAACAGCATGGCAGACTCTAAAAGCATATTTGTGTAAACGAAAGAAAAACAAGGTTAATGGTTAGAGCAAATTGTAAACCAGTTTTTGAGTTCAGAGGACTGCCAGTGAAGAAGAATTTTAGATGTCAGCATCAAAGTATCTTTTGCAGTTTAAAATGTCTCTGATGGTGTCGTCAGGTCATCTCTTAAGTTTATATCAAGTTCATCAGCTTCAGTTTGTAAGGCTTTAGGAAAAAGGGCAGGTTCAGTTCTCAGTGATTTTAAATGAAAATGATGGAAAAAAAATCAAAAGCGTTAGTTTGGACATCTGTAGCCAGATATTTTACGAGACTAGAAGAAATCAGGATCCAGTTCAGTCAACAGATATAAAACAAAAACCTCAAAAGACAACAAAACTAGGATCTAATATCCGCAAATTTATATTGAAATAGTTTTTGCTGAAATATAATTTTTTTCTCTAAAATCACCCTCATTTTTATTAAGATAGCAAAATTAAAACTAGTTTGCAAAATAAGTCTAGTTCCAATAGAGTTGGCCCAATTATTTACATAAGTACAGCAAGAATAGCAGTTGATCACATAGGCTCTTTTAAATCTGCTTTGCTGGAACTTTTTATAAGGAATCTCAGATTGAACTTTAAAGGTCTCTCGAGGCCAGGAAAGCCAAGCCAAGGATTTTGTCATCAGACTTTGTCTGCAATACCTATAGATTTGGGTGAATTTCTCTATTCCGAGGTTTCCCCAAAATATTTCAAGGTTCCTTGTACCTGCCAGATAAGTGACATTTTTTACTTATCCTGGTAAGTGCTGCTTGGAACATAAGGTACCAGGCCAATATTTCTACGTGGCTTTATTTTATAAAGTCTAATCTTTATTTTTCAAAAGCTGTATGGTTATATGGCAAATATGATGTTCCAGTCACAACCTTGGTAATAGAACCAGTGTTTCCAATTGTGTCCTGTTATAAGGAGAACAGATTCTTATTGAACTTATGCAAATAACTATATTGCCATGAAAACAACAATATTTACTTATTAAGAGTTTTTAAATTCGAGGGATCAGGTAGAGAGAAAAAGATAAATATTTCAATTTTACTTATAAAAGTATCATTTACCAAATTGCTATAAGTCATAGCTAGCTCAGGAGAAAAGAGAAAAAGTTTTTTTTAAATCTGAAAAAACATTAAAAATTCAGCAATACTTCAAACGAAAAATCATAAAAATTATAATCATCCTTATCAGTTGGTTCAGTCCTGTGTAATCTATTCTTGATCCCAATCTTTTTGTTAGCAGCTTTATGAAGTTATCAGTCTCTCCATCAGATTTCTATAATTTTTTTTTTTACCCAGTTCAGTTTTATGATCAGAAAGTTTGTCAGAAACCTGTACAGTTCCAGTGTAAATGTCAGAGTCTTTTCTATGAATTTTTCTGAAGTTGAAACATTTTGCAAAAGCATTAGAGCAAAGAAATAAGTCTGTAAACAACAAGACCTCAAAATGGCAATTGACAAGGAAATTTGGTTAATTTTGTGACATACAACACTTTAAAATAATAATAACCAGAATTATGACTGATAACCAGGACAGATCAGAATTTCAGTAATGTTATACAATTTTAAAACACCTATGTCAATAACATTTGCCCACATAGTAGCACCTAAGCAGGCTTATCATCACTGGTCTGACAATGCTTTCCATATAATTGAACATATTGAATAAGCCTAATAAGTTTAGTATCTTTCCCCTTATAGGAAGAGAGCAAATTTCTTTGAGAAGTTCCAGGGCCCTTTGAAAATTCTCAAAGAAAAAGTAAAAAAAAGACTTTATTTAAGATATGAATTTTGGTGGAGCTTGTCAAAAATATAAACAATCAAAGCAAACAGAGCATTAACAGTCCAAAAGCCTTAATAGAGAGACCTCAGTCTTTTGAACGTAGTAAGTTATTTTAACAGTTTTTTTTTTTTCTGTCTTTTAGGTAGACTTACTCAAAGGTAAAGAAAAATCTTTTGTAACCTCTTTATCAAGTTTAAGAAAATTATCATTTTAAGAGACAGAAGACCAAATTTTAATTTTGCACCAGCTTATTTCTGCTATTAAAACTCATTTACTTAATTAAATTCATTTCAATCTTAGCCAACTTGACCATGCATAAAACTCCTTTTCCAGAATTCTTCTTCCACAAACCTTTTATAACTTTCCTTTTACATTCAGAATTTGTCCCATGTCTTTCTTTTCCCTCCTAGTACTTGAGGACAAATTTATCTTTCTTAACCAAACAAAATATTTCCATTCTTTGTACCTTTATACATCTTACTTTCCTTGTACACAGACATATTTTTCTTAATTTTTAGTAGCTTCAATCACATATACTAATTAGGAATTTTACCCCTTAGAAACCTTAATTTGTAAGTAAAAACTAAGTAAACAATTGTAAACTTTCTTTTACATTAGTATCTTGTGGCTTGGAAAATTTATAAACACTTCATAACTTCTAGAAACATGTTACTTTATAGTACAATCTTTTAATAAAACACATGTTTACCAATAGAGCCAAAACACCTTTTAGTTTTCCTGTAATGAAAAGCCAAAAGTAGACAAACGTACATTTAGCAATCAATGTCTAATATCTTATGTTATTTGGAAATGATGATACTCAGTGAATTTTTATCATAAAACTTAGCAAAACTCTCAAGTTTTAAGTCACCAAAAAGAGTTTGGAAGCTGTAACCACAATAACACATAATTATTGTTTAAAGTTCATCCAACATTCATCTTTTTTACAACTATTTAGTTACTTATTCCCAATAACTATTTAGATTGCCTATAAGACTTCATAAGACATTAGATAAAATTAGCCATCATTTAAATTACTATTTTTGTTAACCAGTTCTGTAATAGAAATAACATCAGTTTTTTCCTACAAAATTTCATGCAATTTTCATCACTTCTTATACCTTTAAACATAATTATCATTAAGATTTTTATCAATAGGTCTTGGTCTTCTAACTTTGGACAAGAGAAGCATTCCCAGTCAGACATTTTAAAACATACTCAGGCAAAGTTGATGTAACCTCTTTGTATAAAATTAGCTCAAACATTCCAACCTTTATAATCTTATCAACACTTACACTTTTACATGTTCTCAATTCAATTGTAACCTGAGTCAAGGTCTTAAGACTAGTCAAATTTTTCCCTTCCTTTTTCTGGCCTTAATTCTTAGGTACCAATTAAGCAATTATGTGAGAGCTCTCAAAAAATTTTTTTCCCCAATTTAGAAGTTTTTCCAATTCAAAGGATCTGTCGTCTGGCCATTGACGAGTAGGATCTTTACTTGTATATTTATTCCAATAGTGACTCGAACCAATAAGCCTTTTTAAGGAAAGACCCGGAGGTAACTTTCCACGCTTAGAATAAATTTACCATGGACGCAAAGAGGCATCCCTGGTGAGGGCACAGATGATGTAGCCCCCATGATCCACAGAATTCACTCCCAAAGATATTCAGAGACAGTAAAGACCTTCGTTGCACAGACGGTAAGGATAAAAGGGTGTCTCCGGTCTCCCACAATAGTGTGGGACGCCTCCGTCACAGACCCGCTAATCTGTGACACCGGGCGGGCGATACTGGAATGGGATTTTTCCAGCACTAACAAGCAACGAAGGTTAAGACGACAAAAGCCCTTATGGACTGGGCCCTTTTATGACAAACTCCCCTGAGAACTTGGCACAGCCGGACAAAGAGACAGTTCGGAACCCCAGTCTACTCGACTGGCCACCAAGGTGCACCCCGGTAAATGCACCTTCCGTATGGTGGAGACCAAGAGAAGATTCTCACTGGTCACAAAGCCAAGTTTTCTCAGGACACAGAACAAGACAGAGACTACTCTGGGAGGAAAAGGAATCAAGATCAAAACCAAGAGTACTCTACCAAATTTAAACCAAGAGTCACTAAAAGCCCAAGAAACTAGTTTCCCAAATATTTTCTCCTGCCAATCTAAATTTAGAAAGAGAAAAAAATTCTCACCATTTCCTTCCGCCGGGCTCCGCAGATAGAGATTCCGGGAGGCTGACGTGGTAAGAAGTCTTACCTTTTGCCGGCTTTCGTCAGGCGTTCCCGTATCTCATCATCTGCAGTAGTCCAGGGAGAAGGCAGGTCTTCCAACCAGAGAAGGCAACTTACCAGCCAGTGCTTCTCCTGGCTGGCTCGCCAAAACTGTCGGGGGAAGAGGGCTAATCTCCCTCTGCCCTTTCCCTTAAGGTTCTTCTGGCTGGCCAAATAATCAACAAGACAGGTTAGCAGGAGAAAATAATACCAAGTTTAATAACATGTATACATGGGAGAAAGCAGGGACACTGCGTTTCTCAACACAATAGCAGAAATTCTCGTCTTAAATATCATTTTCAGCCAATGACAAAGGAGGATTTTGGGGGTGGGGGAGTCAATTACAGGAGATTACCACTAAAGCACAGTAAACAAGAGTAAGGTTTATTATACAGCCCCAAGGCCTCATTTTCCACATTGATAAGTTACTAGAAATGAGCTCACCCCCCCTCTCTTCTCCAAACAGAGAGGGAGATACCTTTACAAATGGAGATTTCCCTTATAAATGTAAATGATTGTCTGGCAACTCCTCGCAGGGCCATCCAAAGAATGTGGCCAGAGAGACAGGACTCCGGATAAGATGGGCTTGTTGGTGCCTTTTCTATTGTAACCTCTATCCTAAATTATCTTTTATAGCAGTCATGATAATAACCCCTTCCTAAAACAGATTTTTTTTGGTTTTAAATTCTTTAGGCAGTTTGGGAGGGAAAACTCAAATATTTTTCCTGAGCTCTCTGAGTCCTTATTGTCTTCAGCTCGAAATAATCCGCATACCAGAGTGGTGCTTCCTGGGGCAGCTTGCCCTGAGCACCATCACCCTTCAGGTGCTTACAATCTAGTGAAATAGGACATTGTTGAAGACGCAAAATAACCAATATCCGTTCTATAGATAAGAGAAATAAGGTGAGTTTTACTTGAGCCAGAGTGAGGATTATAACCTGGGAAGGCCTTAGAAAGCATTCCGGAGAAGCATGGCTTTCAGTGCAGTCTTATATCTTTTTAGAACAAAGAACATACATTGAACACACCCAGGATACATTTTCATCAAAGTTTCAAAGAGGTATTTAGTTGCAAATTAGCAGGTCAGCATGACCCTGATGTCAAGAAAGGGACTAATACAGGCATTACTGATTGGGCTTAGGAGGGGAAGTATGCATTCTCATTTTAAGAGAGCTCATTCTTTACTTTAATGGTTAAAGCAGATGTACAATGTGTGTTTGATAGGCCATAGGTCAGGCTTCTTTAGTTCAAGCCTCATCACTTTTGAACCCGAGTAGTTGCCCCATGTACCTCAATATGTGAAAATCTCTTGTCAACATAGATCCATGGAAGAGTAAATAATAATAGCGGTTTGGGTTCAAAGGCAAGTGATGCTGAAAGGCAGCATATGGTTAGTGGTCAAATGAGTTAATTGTATTGAAAATCTCTACCGGAGTTTTGAGGAGGAAGAATCACTTCATATTGCAGCTTTACAGAACCAGGTCTTAAAGGGTAGGAGGAAGGTAAATAGATGGACTTGAAGGAGGATGGGCAAATTTCAAAGCCTTGAAATTTGTTCTGTTAGTCTTTTTAAAGGAAGCTGCTTGGGTAATTTTCGTGGATGTTCTGAGTTACCCATGACCCAGCATACTGATACCAGCTTAAAACTCTTCTCTGCCCTTCATTCTTTTTTCTTCTTCCCCAAATGGTCAGCCAACTGACATGGGTTGGGGGGAGGGGGCAGTGGTCAAGAAATGAAAGAGGATCAGAGAATAAAGAAAATCCTCCCGGGAAACCTGATAGCGGTTGTGTTTAATTTTACATCTTAACATGGATCAGTGTTGAAATAGACCCTCCTCACAACATACAATTTACAACCAAATGATTATCCCTCTTCTATCAAGAGTAACACATTTTTAAAAGGGCTGTGGTGCCTATGCTTGGAAAAGTGAACCAAGGGCATGCAGAATTGTGTCAGCTAGAGCCCAAGGGTATTGAAAGAGAAATTGCTCCAGCATGCCCGGTGATCAGCATGTCAGGGATGAAGATACGAGATAATCACTTACCATTTGACAATTGTAGTAAATAGATTCAGGAAAAAAAAAAAAAATAGGCCTGACACCTGGGTAATTAAATTCTTAATAATAAATTAATGACTACACTCAACTGTACTGAATGTGTTGAGGGAACATAATGAAGTCCATTTCTACCTAAATTGCAGATTGTACCTCCCCTCCCCTAATTTTAAATTCAAAGATGCAGTTTTCTCCCAGGAAATAAAGCATCCTCCCCATCTTCCCAATTCTCCACTCCATGCTGGCTGAGTTTTCATTCTAAGCACTTGCCTGAGCATTTTGGAGGATCTTCTCAACAGGACGTTGATATCTGTGCAGAAAAGAAAATTGTTTCCATTTCCAACTCAAAGGTGGTTGTATTTACATAAACTTCTCTTTCATTTAAATCTGTCTTAATCCTCAAGGATTTAGTAGTTGAAATGCAAAATACATTTTTTTTAACAAATGAGAAAAAAAACCGTAAGAGAAAACAAACAGTACAGGGGAAGAATTTTAACAAATCTTCTTTTTTAAATAAAAATCTTTTTTATTTTCATGTTGTTTTGCCTAAATGCAGCACAGTTTTATGATATTTGTTTATATTTTCCCAATGAAAGGTTGAAATAAAAATTTATATGTATATACATATGAAACACAGGATTGAGGTGATAATTTCTTCTGAAAGTACAATGTAGTCGTTTTAATCTTACTTTTGTAGGAGAGGAAGACATTTCCTCTATTTTCTAGGTCCTTCTTGTTGGTCTAAGAATTAAATTGACAAGAGACAGAATAACAGGAGATAATCAAAGAAAGCTTTATAACATGTATACATGGGAGAAACCCAGGAAAGCTGAGTAACTCGCCAGAATGGCCAAAGCCACCCCCTTACATATCATCTTCAACTAAAGACAAAGGAGGGTGTTGCGGGTAGTGGTTTGGCACGTCAAATGGGGAGGAAGGAAATTTACATGGAGATGGAAAAGCAAATGTTTGTTCAACAAGTGTTTGCTGGGCCAGCCATAGACAATGTGACCTGAGAGACAGAACTTTGATAAAAATGGGCTTGTTGGTGCCTTTCTATCACACCTATTTTTCATTATACTATAGTTATCTTATGGTATTAACTCCTTTCTGGATCAGGCCTTCTATCTTAAATTCTTTTAGGTAGTTAGGGAAAAGGTCAAAGTTTCTTTCAGAGTCTTTTGTCCTCAAAAATAATCAAGACAGGGCCGGCCCGTGGCTTAGTGGTTAAGTGAGTGCGCTCCACTGCTGGCGACCCGGGTTTGGATCCCGGGCTCGCACCGACGCGCTGCTTCTCTGGCCATGCTGAGGCCGCGTCCCACATACAGCAACTAGAAGGATGTGCAGCTATGACACACAACTATCTACCGGGGCTTTGGGGGGAAAAAATAAATAAATAAAATCTTTAAAAAATAAAAAAATAAAAAATAATCAAGACAAAGAGACACATTTTGGAGCGGCCAATTCTGGTCCCCTACACTTTCAACCCATCTCTATGTTCAAGATAATTTCTGAAAAATTTAATTTTGAGTTTGATAGCTGAGTTGAAAGGCAGCTGGTCTACATTATTACTCCAACAAAGACATTAAACCATGGTTAATTATTGGCTCTTGGGATAGCAAGGGCACGACCAATGTAGATTTTTTTCCCCTAGAGTAATGTGCAAGAATTTATTCTGTGTCATGAATGGCTTAGTTGAGAATTCTTAAAAATTTCTCCCCCAGTGAAGTGCTAATTCTGCCCTCAGTTCTGCCCCAGAGGACCTGCCAGCAGAGCTGAGACAAGGCAAAAGTTCCTGGTTTGGATCCATTTCTAAACTTATTTGTTTTTCCAGTTAACCGAGCCCTATTTTTCCTTGGGTATTTTGTTTTTTACAAACAAACCAAAAATACTCAGACTTCAAAGATCTTTGTCATTAGATTAATTCTTTTTTTAAAAAAAAATAAATGCAAAGGGATTTTACTAGATAATCTCAAGGGTTTCTTCCAGTTGTAAAATTCTTCTATGGATTGTATTTTTATTTAGTTCTTTTCACATTATCACTAATATCCTTATTTGCATATACTTTTTCATTATAATAATCTTTTCTTCTATGCATGGGTTAAAGTGTTTAAGTAACTCTACCATATTTGCATTGTAATACTAGGGGAAGGTAGTAGAGCAATACTGATACTGGCTCAACACAAGGTTGGCATATAGGAAGCCATATTGTAACTTTGAATGACCTCTGATTAACTAACCCAACTGGATATGTACCCTCTAGGAGATGAACATGCTCTGTAGATTTTATGGCCCCTGCTTGCGCGTGTACCTCCCAGTTGTGATAGGATGATAACTTTGTTCTTTTGAGTTCCTTAGGAATGTAATGACCCCTGGACAGAGATTCTATACATACCCCTCATCGATGACAGCTGAAAGATCTGGTGTGGTGACTCCCAATCTGCAACACCAGAGGGTCAACATTCTTGACTCCCTCCTCTATAGCCCACTAGCCCTCTATAACTGCTTCAAGATTCTGTACCCCTTTAAGATGGTTCTTTCTTTCTTTATTTTGCTGAGGAAGATTTGCCCTGAGCTAACATCTGTGCCAGTCTTCCTCTATTTTGTATGTGGGTTGCCGCCATAGCATGGCTGCTGACGGGTGGTATAGGTCCATGCCCAGGAACCGAACCCAGGCCACCGAAGTGGAGCATGCCAAACTTAACCACTAGGCCATGGGGATGGCCCCTACGATGGTTCTTTAGGATACTAGTCCACCATCTTCTGATCAGCTATCTCATTGCTTAATAAAAGTCCTTTCTCTAACACCATCTTTCTTCTTGACAGATTGGCTTTTATCTTGTGGTGAGAAGATCATGCCCTTTGTGTGGTAACAATATGGCCTCTTTCCACTCAAGATAAGCAAAACTGTCCACTAATCAACACTGTTGGCAATACCAAAGCCACTAGAATCTTAAAATTATTTTTCTTTGATATTTCTTATTATAAGCTATAGAGTAAAGGATATATAAAGAACTCAAATTTTTGCACTTTAGACTTTCTTTTTCACGTTAAAAAAAATCTCACCAGAGGAAGTCAAGATGGTGGCATAGGCAGACTCTGAACTCACCTCCTCCCGTGGACACAGCCAAATTACAACTGCTTGTGGAAAAACTACCCCTGAGACAGAACTGAAAACTAGATAAGAGGAACTCCTGCAACAGCGGACAATCCTAACTGAGGTAGAAGAGGCAAACTCCCTTCTGGAGAGGAAAAACGCTGCCTTCACAAGCCGCCAGCTTCACGGCTGCCCAGGAGCCACCCACAGGTACGCAGCCCTCCCTGGAGGCGCAGGGCCCTGAGCCGGGAGCGCCCCCACTGTGGGCATTTTGTGGACCCAGCACAATCGAGACGAGTGGCATAATATCTGACTTTGTCTGCTACTAAAACATTGGGGAATACCCCCAGAAAAGCTGGTTCACAAAGAAACTAAAACTGGCTCTTAAAGGGCCCACACTCAAACTCACCCATTTCAGAAAGCAACCTAAAATCACCAGAAAGAAAGGTGCACAGTGCTTTGGTGAAAAGAGACTCACCAAATAGGCCCTGAGTGCATCTCAGTGAGAGGTGAGACCTCTCTGGGGACTGGGACATTGGCGGCGGGCATTGTTGTGGCCTGGTTTGGGTGTGCTGACACAGATGCCATGGGAGTTCTCTCTGAGGCCTGCTAGCCCAGGTCTGCCACACCCGCTAGAGCACCGATTTAATCCAGCTCAGCCAGGGCAGGCAGACCACCCTAGAGACTGGCCCCACCCAACAACAAGCCCTCAGGCAAATTGTGGGCCTGCATAGATTGGTTACTGGATTCTCTGCAGCCTGGCGATTGAGCCCACTTCACTGGGGCAGGGCGTGCACAAGGAGCAGGTGGAGAGTGTGGGGCGGTGGTGGAGTGTGTGAGGTTCCGGCCGTGGAGAGACTGGGTCTGCTTCGGGAGGTCGGGGCGCGCACACGGGGCAGGACTGTGTTGACTGTGTGTGTGGACCTGTGGGTGGCAGGACTTGACAGCTGCAAAAGACTTGTGCTTCTCAAAAAGCCACATAGGGGGTTTGCCACACCTTCCAAAGCCTGAAACAATTGGGTGCTCCAGTGCCTGAGGCCAGCCCCACCCACCTGCAATCCTCAGAGAGCTGACAAGAGACCTAAAGGCTGGAGGCTTATAGCAATTGTAAGGCCCTGAGCCTAACAACCTGCCATGCTGGGGGCCTACTCACTTAAAAGAAATACTGCAACACAAATGTGGTGTTAGAACTTGCAGCCAACTGTGCTGGGGCTCCCCATACCTGATAAAGAGACTGAAGGGCCCACAACAACTACAAGCACCTGAGCATTACAACAGCTGGCCAGGAGCATAACTCGGCCTTCCTGGGTGCCTACAGGGAGAGCAAACAGGCCACAACAGAAGGACACACATAGCCCACGTAGGGGTCACCCCTGGAACATTGAGAACTGAGGGAAGCACATTGCAGGCCTCCTAAGCCATCACTTACATAAGATCACCTATCCAAGAGCAGGAGACGTAGCTGACCTACCTAATACATAGATAGAAGCACAGGGAAAGAGGCAAAATGAGGAGGCAAAAGAATACATTCCAAGTTAGGGAACAGGACAAAACCGCAGAAAAGGAACTAAGTGAAACAGAAATGAGCAACCTACCCGACAGAGAGTTCAAACAAAGAGTGTTAAGGATGCTCACTGATGTGGGGAGAAGAATAGATGAACTCAGTGAGAATGTCAACAAAGAAATGGAAGATATAAAAAAGAACCAATCAGAAATGAAGAATACAATACTGGAAATGAAAAATTCACTAGAGGGACTCAAAAGCAGAGTAGAGGATACAGAAGAACAGATATGTGAGCTGGACGAAAGACTAGAAGGAATTACCCAAGCTGAACAGGTAAAAGAGAAAAGAATTAAAAAGAGTGAGGACAGTCTAAGGGACCTCTGGGACAACATTAAGCACACTAACATCCGTGTTATAGGTGTCCCGGAAGGAGAAGAGCGAGACAAAGGGGCAGAGAATCTATTTCAAGAAATAATAGATGAAAACTTCCCTAACCTAAGGAAGGAAACAGACATCCAAGTACAGGAAGCACAGAGAGCCCCAAACAAGATAAACCCAAAGAGGCCTACACCAAGACACATCATAATCAAAATGTCCAGAATTAAAGATAAAGAGAGAATCCTAAAAGCCACAAGAGAAAGTCAAGTTACATACAAAGGAAACCCCATAAGGCTATCAGCTGACTTCTCAGCAGAAACCTTACAGGCTAGAAGAGAGTGGCATGATATATTTAAAGTGCTAAAAGGAAAAAACTTACAGCCAAGAATACTCTACCCAGCAAGGTTATCATTCAAAATGGAAGGAGAGATCAAAAATTTCCCAGACAAGCAAAAATTAAAGGAGTTTGTCACCAAGAAACCAGTGCTACAAGAAATGTTAAAGGGACTGATTTAAGGGAAAAGAGAAAACCACAAATAGGAAAAATTATCTATTTCCATGATAAGAGGGTAAAAAGAGGTTAGATATGATATCAAAAACATAAAAGGAGGGAGGAGGGGAGTTAAAGAGTACAGCTTTCAGACAGAGGTCAAACTAAAAAAACCATCAATTCTGTATAGAAGAAAGGAACAGAGAAGGACTACTAAAACCCTGAGAAGAAAAAAGTTAAAAAATGGCAGTAAGTACATACTTAGCAATAGCTACTTTAAACGTCAATGAACTAAATGCTCCAATTAAAAGGCATAGGGTGGCTGATTGGATAAAAAAACAAGACCCATATATATGCTGCATACAAGAGACACACTTCAGACCTAAAGACACTCACAAACTGAAAGTGAAGGGATGGAATAAGATACTCCATGCAAATGGCAATGAAAAGAAAGCTGGGGTAGCAGTAGTCATATCAGATAAAATAGACTTTAAAACAAAAACTGTAAAAAGAGACAAAGAAGGGCATTACATAATGATCAAGGGAACAATCCAACAAGAGGATATAACACTTGTAAATATCTACGCACCCAATGTAGGTGCACTTAAATATATAAAGCAATTATTAACAGACATAAAAAGAGAAATAGACAGTAACACAATAATAGTAGGGGACTTTAACACTCCACTTACACCAATGGATAGATCATCCAAACAGAAGATCAATAAGGAAACATTGGCCTTAAATGATACACTAGAACAGATGGACCTAGTAGATATATACAGAGCATTCCATCTAAAAACCGAAGAATACACGTTCTTTTCAAATGCACATGGAACATTCTCCAGGATTGATCACATATTAGGCCACAAAACAAGTCTCCACAAATTTAAGAAGATTGAAATAATAGCAAGCATCTTTTCTGATCACAATGGTATGAAACTAGAAATCAACGATAGGAAGAAATACAGAAAAGCCACAAATACGTGGAGATTAAACAAAATGCTACTGAACAACGACTGGGTTAATGAAGAAATCAAAAAATACCTGGAGACAAATGAAAATGAAAATACGACATGCCAGAATTTATGGGATACAGCAAAAGCGGTTCTAAGAGGGAAGTTTATAGCGATACAGGCTTATCTCAACAAACAAGAAAAATCTCAAATAAACAATCTAACAATGCACCTAAAGGAACTGGAAAAAGAAGAACAAACAAAGCCCGAAATCAGTAGAAGAAGGGAAATAATAACAATCAGAGCAGAAATAAATGAAATAGAGACCAAAAAAAAAAATAGAAAAAATTAATAAAACCAAGAGCTGGTTCTTTGAAAAGATCAACAAAACTGACAAACCTTTAGATAGACTCACCAAGAAAAAAAGAGAGAAGGCACAAATAAGTAAAATCAGAAATGAAAGAGGAGAAATTACAACAGACAAGTCAGAAATACAAAAGATTATAAGAGAATACTATGAAAAGCTATATGCCAACCAATTCAACAATCTGGAAGAAATGGATAAATTCTTAGAATCATACAACCTTCCAAAACTGGATCAAGAAGAAGTAGAGAATTTGAATAGACCAATCACCAGTAAGGAGATCGAAACAGTAATCAAAAACCTCCCCAAAAATAAAAGTCCAGGACCAGACGGCTTCCCTGGTGAATTCTACCAAACATTCAAAGAAGACTTAATACCTATCCTTCTCAAACTCTTCCAAACAATTGAGGAGGGGGGGAAGCTCCCTAACTCATTTTACGAAGCTGACATTACCCTGATACCAAAACCAGACAAGGACAACACAAAAAAAAGAAAACTACAGGCCAATATCACTGATGAACATCGATGCAAAAATCCTCAACAAAATACTAGCAAATCACATACAACAATACGTTAAAAAGATTATACACCATGATCAAGTGGGATTTATTCCAGGTATGCAGGGATGGTTTAACATTTGCAAATCAATCAATGTGATACACCCCATTAATAAAATGAAGAATAAAAATCACATGATCATCTCAATAGATGCAGAGAAAGCATTTGACAAGATACAGCATCCATTTATGATAAAAACTCTGAATAAAATGGATATAGAAGGAAATTACCTCAACATAATAAAGACCATATATGAGAAACCCACAGCTAATATCATCCTCAATGGTGAAAAACTGAAAGTTATCCCTCTAAGAACAGGAACCAGACAAGGATGCCCATTGTCACCACTCCTATTTAACATAGTACTGGAAGTCCTAGCCAGAGCAATCAGGCAAGAAAAAGAAATAAAATGGATCCAAATTGGAAAGGAAGAAGTGAAACGGTCACTATTTGCAGATGACATGATTTTATATATAGAAAACCCTGAAGAATCCACCAGAAAACTTTTAGAAAAAATAAATGAATATGGAAAAGTTGCAGGATACAAAATCAACATACAAAAATCAGTTGCATTTCTATACACTAACAACGAAGTAGCAGAAAGAGAAATTAAGAATACCATCCCATTTACAATTGCAACAAAAAGAATAAAATACCTAGGAATAAACTTATCCAAAGAGGTGAAAGAGCTGTACACGGAAAAGTGTAAAACATTGCTGAAAGAAATTGAAGAAGACACAAAGAAATGGAAAGATATTCCGTGCTATTGGATTGGAAGAATTAACATAGTTAAGATGTCCATACTTCCTAAAGCCATCTATAGATTCGATGCAATCCCTATCAAAGTTCCAACAACATTTTTCAGAGAAATAGAACAAAGAATTCTAAAATTTATATGGAACAACAAAAGACCCCGAATAGGTAAGGGAACCCTGAGAAAAAAGAACAAAGCTGGAGGTATCACACTCCCTGATTTCAAAATATACTACACAGCTATAGTAACCAAAACAGCATGGTACTGGCACAAAAACAGACCCACAGATCAAAGGAATAGAATTGAAAGCCCAGAAATAAACCCACACATCTATGCACAGCTAATCTTTGACAAAGGAGCCAAGAACATACAAGGGAGAAAAGAAAGTCTCTTCAACAAATGGTGTTGGGAAAACTGGATAGCCACATGCAAAAAAATGACAGTAGACCCTTACCTTACACCATACACAAAAATTAACTCCAAATGGATTAAAGACTTGAATGTAAGACCTGAAACTTCTAGAAGAAAACATAGGCAGTACGCCCTTCAACATCGGTCTTAGCAACATATTTTGAAGCACCATGTCTGACCGGGCAAGAGAAACAATAGAAAAAATAAACAAATGGGACTACATCAAACTAAAAAGCTTCTGCACAGCAAAGGAAACCATCAACAAAACAAAAAGACAACCTAACAATTGGGAGAAGATCTTTGCAAACCATACTTCTGATAAGGGCTTAATCTCCAAAATATATAAAGAACTCATCCATCTCAACAACAAAAAAACTAACAACCCAATTAAAAAATGGGTAAAAGACATGAACAGACATTTCTCCAAAGAAGATATACAGATGGCCAACAGACACATGAAAAGATGTTCAAAATCATTAACTATCAGGGAAATGCAAATTAAAACTACAATGAGATATCACCTCACGCCCATCAGAATGGCTATAATTAACAAGACAGGAAACAACTTGTGTTGGAGAGGATGTGGAGAGAAGGGAACTCTCATACACTGCTGGTGGGAGTGCAAACTGGTGCAGCCACTATGGAAAACAGTATGGAGATTCCTCAAAAAATCAAGGATAGAACTACCATATGACCCAGCTATTCCACTGTTGGGTATTTATCCAAAGAATTTGAAAACACCAATGCATAAAGATACATGCACCCCTGTGTTCATTGCAGCGTTATTCACAATAGTGAAGACTTGGAAGCAACCTAAGTGCCCATCAAGGGACGAATGGATAAAGAAGATGTGGTATATATACACAATGGAATACTACTCAGCCATAAGAAACGATGAAATCCAGCCATTTGTGACAACATGGATGGACATTGAGGGCATTATGCAAAGTGAAATAAGTCAGAGGGAGAAGGTCAAATACCGTATGATTTCCTTCATTAAGTAGTAGATAATAACAACAATATACAAACACATAGGGACAGAGATTGGATTGGTGGTTACCAGAGGGGAAAGGGGGAGGGAGGAGGGTGAAAGGGGAATTCGGCACATGTGTGTGGTGACGGGTTGTAATTAGTATTCTGGTGGTGAACATGATGTAATCTATGCAGAAATAGAAGTATAATGATGTACACCTGAAATTTATACAATGCTATAAACCAATGTTACTACAATAAACAAAAAATTTAAAAAAAAAAGATTCAATACAAAAAAAAAAAACCTCACCTGTGTAATTTTCTGCTAGGCTAGTCTGGTACCTTAGCAATTGATCAAATGATTTCCTTCTATCACTAAGCACAGTGTAAGTAGTGAAGAGAAATAACATTCATTTTTCACCTACTGAGTGTCAAGCACCTATATGAGCATTATCATCTAATTTAAGTCTACCACAATCCTGTTTGGTAGGTATCATCGTGCTGATAGTGTCAATACAGCCTACAAACAGTACCAGTCACCAATTAGTCACTAATGGGAAAATAGTAACCCTTTTAGGCTGTTTTAGAACCAATTAATATTCAGAAACCAAAAGATGGATATATTTCTTGTTTTGTTAGGGTTGTTTAAAATCATAAAGATCATGGGTTCTTTTTTTTTTTAATTTTGTTTATTTATTTATTTTTCCCCCAAAGCCCCAGCAGATAGTTGCATGTCACAGCTGCACATCCCTCTAGTCGCTGTATGTGGGACGCGGCCCCAGCATGGCCGGAGAAGCGGTGTGTCAGCGCACGCCCGATTCCGAACCCAGGCCGCCAGCAGCGGACCGCTCGCACCCAACGGCCAAGCCACGGGGCCAGCCCGAGATCATGGGTTCTTATTCCAATTTCAAAGAAACAACTAAGAACACATCTCTGTTGCTTTTTGTTTTTCATAGCCAAGTTTTTATGTTTAGATACCAAAAAAAGTACATTATAATAGACTTTGTCCCCGGTCAACATTCCTTGAGAAATATTGCAGCTGGTTTAACCAAGGTCTTGTTTAAAAAGGTGTGTGTGTATGGGGGGGGATAGTTTAGAAGAAAATCAATTAAAATGGTATTAAATATACATATTATTATAGGATCTGGAAGGCTGCTGCTTTTAAAACAAATCAGATTCAACAGTTAAAAAAAATCCACTGTGCTTTAAGAATTTATCCCACGTGTATACTTGTGCATGTGTGAAATAATCTACTTACAAAAATAGTGCAGTATAAAATTTAGAGTAGTAAAAGATTGGAAAGAACCTACAAGTCCATCGACAGGCGACTGGGTACATAAAACTTGGTATATCCATTCAATGGAATACTATACAGCTGTTAAATCAGTGAGGGGGCTATATAGGTATCAATATAGCTCTAAGATCTATCATTGAGGGCAAAAAGCAAAGTGCAGAACAGTGCCTTTAGTATAAGTTATGTACAAAAAGGGGAAGATTACAAACACACACCCACATAGTCACATACATACTTGGGTTACATATTGATTATTTCTGTACTATAAATAAGGAGACAAAAATGGGGTTTAAGTGGGTGGGAATTAGGTGAGTAAAGGAAGTTTCTTTTTACTGTATAGCTCTTCATTTTATAACTCTCAAAATAAATATGTTTGTAATTTTTTTCTTCCTAGAAGGATAAAAAAACCTTTTTTCAAGAATGTTTATCCTTGGGAGAAGGGGCTTTTGGTTTTAACACCATTTCACTGATTTTCTAACAGGTATGCATTACTTTTATATAAAATATGATTTAACTGGCAGTAGGATTACAGAGTTTTTTTCTCCTTTATGCTTTCTTATAATTAAAAAAAACAATACATTTTATTTTTTTTAAAAAGCTGTGGCTAGCCATCCTTCTCTCTTGTTTAGGAAACATTACCAGGGTCATGATCTGCAGAGGCCAATTCTCCTAGGATTGTTACTTTTCAGGAAAGTTTTTGAATCCAACTTTATTGGTTTAAAATGTCTTTTGCCCTGTAATTCACCCATGTGAATTTCCTCAAGTTCTAGTAAAATGCTTATGAAAAGGCCTGGGCTTTTCAAATTGTCATGTTTCTTAAGGACACAATTTCCTGGGCCTGGACTCTGTTCATTAAAAGACGAGGCAATAAAATGTTTTGTTCTCTTAGTTAAGGTGACAGAAGTGAATGGCATAGGGCCAGTCCCGTGGCTTAGCGGTTAAGTGCTCGTGCTCTGCTGCTGGCGGCCCGGGTTCAGATCCCAGGCGCGCACCGACGCACCACTTCTCCGGCCATGCTGAGGCGGTGTCCCACATACAGCAACTAGAAGGATGTGCAGCTATGACATACAACTATCTACTGGGGCTTTGGTGGAAAAAAAAAAAAAAAAAAAAAGTGAATGGCATAAAGAGATAATCAGTTTCACAATGAGAATATTCAACACAATGTCATGCTTCAAAAGCAGTTAGTGAGAAGTTACTTGTTTCTACAGAAAGATCTCTCAATCTCAACCTACCAGATCTCTCCAAAGCCTACTACCATTTCATTGGTTTATATGATCTCTGATTTTAAGGAGTTGGGTGGGGTTAATTTACAGAATCAAATAGGCCAGTTTACACAAATGGGTGATAAAAAAGAGGTGAACACATCATTGGGTAAATTTAAATTCATTTATATCCTATCATCCAGTTGTACCTCCTAGCTCTTGTAACTTATAATACATACTTTCTTCATATAACATTTTCTTTTTAATTCTACATGAAATTACTTTGTCTTCATGTTTCCAATTAATTGCTCTTTTAAAGATATGTTTGACTCATTTGTTTTCTTCTTTTCTGGCTTACAGATAAAGCGGAAAGAAGGTAATGATAGAGGAAGCCAACAGGGAGGAGTAAGAGTATGTTCTTTCTTCTTTTTCAGCTTCTAGTCTCCCTCTAGTTCCCTTTATTGGCAGATTTTTAACTAGGGGCAGCTGGTAAAGAAATGTTGCTTGCACAGTGTCTCAGGCCCAGTGTCACAAGCAGAGTATAGAAGGGCGTGTTTGGAACTGAGAGAGAATAATTTAATAACTAGTACACATTCACACGTCCTTTATATTTTAAAAATTAATTCTATATGAAATTTTGTTTTTATGCATCTAATAGCAGTTATGAAAGCACTTTTTTCTTCTACATATGAAATATAATAAACATAATTTTCAATAAGAAATCCAACCAAGTATTTGACCACCCATGAAGAGTACTATATTAGGCCCTGAGATTTATGATATTGAGTGTCTATTATGTACAATGAGTTAAGTACAAGGATAAAAAGACTTCTCCTGTCCTCACGGATTTTGGAAAAAAGACTAGTGTTTTTGAACATTATGTTTCTAGTAATAAGCTTAGATTGAGAACATTCCCACTAGCATCAATTCCTGTGGCATTTACCAGCTATGAAATAAATGATTCTTTATCTGCTATAGAGGAATACCTTAAAGGAAGACTTACCACCTTATTCTTCTATCGTGAAAATGATTGTTCTAATTTCATCCAACACATTAAAACTATTAACAGAGCACTATCTGCAGCCTATTTAACAGCCAATGTTAAAATCAAATTATCCACAAAGCATGAACTAACCTTTAAGATTTTAAAAATATTATAAGTGTTTAATTGCCTAATGTAGGTAATGTTTAAACATATATTCTGGGGTAGATTGATTCATTATCACAAGGTGGATTTTCCTATTCTATTTAAATATAAGAGAATTATGCTTTACCTTGTAACATTTTCCATCTTTACTTTCTCTGGTTAAAAAAAAAGCAAAACACAACGCTTTAGGCAAGCTGGGGAAAACGCAAGTTTATTTTCTGAATAGAAACAAAATATTAGCTAGAAATTAGAGTCTGAGTCATCTTCACTTGAATATATATTTTATTTAGAATGCAGCACTAACAGCATGATGATAAACTGTCACAAATTTATACCAAGAAGCACACAATCTTTAAAATGTGTGGTTTTCACAAGTAATTTAAGTATAGCATTATCATTATTTGGTACGAGAGTCAAAGACGACATTTAGATTCTTCAGCTTTGGGGCATTTAGTAACATGAAAATGATTGTCTAGTCAGGCAGAGGAAAGAAATTCAAAAGCAGTTTCTTTTTCTTCTGCCAGTTCCTTTGCAGTAAGATCCATCTTCTCACGTGAGAAATCATTAATAGGGAGACCTTCAACAACCTTCCAGGTCTTATTCTGTTTGAAAATAATTGCAAATAAGAGATTTACAATTAAACTAGAACTGATCTTCCAGGAGGCAACAACTTAGTTTGAACTTAAATCTAGGAGTATCTGTTTTAAAGTCTGATTCTAAAGAAGCAAATCAAAATCCAGATCTTAATTAAGAGGTAATTCTGATAAAAACTCGACACTTGAATTTAAAACTCATTGAATCTAGAAAAAAATCTTTAAATGAGGCTTTAATTAGCAAACATTAAAAAACTATTGACTTTAGTATGGTTATAATACAGAGCAACAATACTGAGAACCACTGCATCATTTAGAAGATACTATTTGTAGGTATCCGATATTAGAGGCATAATAACAAAATGGGTCTATAGTGAAGAGTTGAATCTTGCTTTCCAGGTTAATTTCAATTTTTTAGTGACCAGAAGTTGCGCTTCACATGATTTTAAAGCTGAGAAAAATGTCTAATTTAGTAAAGAAACAACTTTCTAGACTAAGTTATACCATTATTAACAAAAACATACAACTACTTTCCCAGTAGGGGACAAAAGGAATTAACCCAATACCTGACCTTGATTACAACAGGGAATGAGTAGAGCAGATCTTCGGGAACACCATAGGAGTTGCCATCAGAGATAACACCCATGGACACAAACTCTCCCTGAAAATAACAATCAATATTTTACATTCTCATAGTGCTTAGGGATTAGTTTACATAACCAACTGACACATGAACTAACAAAATTAAACCAGGTGACACTTTCTTATTATGTGCATAACTTCATTACTGTATGAGGAACCATCACCAGGCACTTCCATGACAGGGTAACTTTCATGGGTATTATTCCACTTTTCCAATCCATGTGTCAAGCGGGCTAGTGCAACATAACCCTCATTTTATAAATGAGGAAGCTATGGTTTTTATATAGGTTTTAAGAAGAAAAAAAAAGTCACCTCGCCATGTGTGCTAGGTGCTTTCCATTCATCATTTCATTCAACCCTCACAACCCTGTGAGGTAAGTGTCATCCAGGTAAAAGATGACAAAAGAGCTCAGAAAGGTTAAGTAACTTTCCCAAGGTTACTCAGCTAGTAGGCAGCAGAGCTGGGATATGAACCTAACCTATCTGACTACCAAGGCTATGTTCTTTTTACATTATAGCATCAGAGGACAAAAATAAAAGAGTGACCTATGCAAATTGGAGTCCTTACCTCTGGGGTTCCAAACCAGATGTCTCTGACATGGTCACAGATGGCTTTTGCAGCAGACATCGCACTGGATAGTTTTCGGGCCTTGATGACAGCAGCACCACGCTGCTGCACAGTCTGGGTGGGGGCAGAGGCAGAGACAACAGTGTTACTTGATCATGATAGCAGAATTTTCATCAATTCCAAACAGATCCTGGGGTGAAAAGGCTGCAACCATAGCTTAATGTGTCCCCTCTAAATCATGCAACTACTCAATGTCGGCCCTACTAACCTATTTCAGTTATAAGCACCAGTCTTTCTGAAAAGAAAAAACTACAAATCCCCACAGAAAGTTTACCACATTCCATACAAAGAAATGGATCTCTGTGTAAGGATAACTGGATGACTAGAGGGTACTCTAGTTTTTCCCACTTTAGCAATCAATCTTGACTGCCATGCAACAGATCAGATCATGACTGGCTTAGTATGACCCCAAAAGCAAGTATGCAGTTTTCAGAGCAACCGTGAAAGGCTTGCTCTCCTTGAGTTCCCCTTTTTCCCCCACTTCTCGGAGAGACACTCAAGTCAATGTGGTGTCTCTCAAGAGTTCTTTATGCTTGGCTGTTAAGAGAGCTCCCAGATTTTTCTTACAGTGATGAATTCTCCCTTGAGCCAGCTGTCATCTTTCAGAGCTTCATAAACACCAACTTCCTTTCCTTGCAGTTTCACCTTGGCGTGGTTGACATCTGGATACTGAGTGGAGGAATGGTTTCCCCAGATAATGACATTCTTTACATCATCAGAAGTGACACCAAGTTTAAGAGCAATCTAGTTAAATAGAAAACAAATACATTACTTAGACAAACGCTTTTTATTTCACATTGTGACCTGTTTGACAAATGCGCTTAAGATAAAAAAGCCTCTGAAACTTCAGAGAACAGGAGAGTTATATTGACTTGTTAAAAAAAATTGCAAATTTTATTGCTTGGTAATTTCCTAAAACAGCTTAAGGGTGTAAACAAATTGTGAACCTGAAACATTATAGGGTAGAATATTTAAGCAGAATGTTTAAGAGTAGAGAGCATCCTACAGTTTGTGATTAACTTATTAGTATAGCGGGTTTATCAAATATAAAACACCAAGCAAGAGGTTAATATCACATGAATATGTAAATGTGACCTTGTTAATGCTTACTTGGAGATGTCTCCTCAGCACTTCTGCACAATCAGGTATTTAGGTACTTTCTCCATATTTAGGTGAATATAATATATAAATGACCTAATGTTCAAATAATCCTAAATATGAAATTTTGAAGTTGGAAGGGACTAAGATTACTCAAGTATGACTGTCTTCATTTTATAGATTAGGAAACCGAAGGAAAGAGTTTAAATATTACATATAATACTACAATTATAACAGATGTAATAATCTCTATCTCTAGGTTCAGAAAGCTCTTTAGAATCCTGCATGCCTAGGGCTGGCCCTGTGGCTTAGCGGTTAAGTGCTTGCGCTCCGCTACTGGCGGCCCGGGTTCGGATCCCAGGTGCGCACTGACGCACCACTTCTCCGGCCATGCTGAGGCTGCGTCCCACATACAGCAACTGGAAGGATGTGCCACTATGACATACAACTATCTACTGGGGCTTTGGGGAAAAAAAAGGAGGAGGATTGACAATAAATGTTAGCTCAGGGCCGGTCTTCCTCAGCAAAAAGAGGAGGATTAGCACGGATGTTAGCTCAGGGCTGATCTTCCTCACAAAAAAAAAAAAAAAAGAATCCTGCATGCCTTGTAGTCATATCAACATCAACTACATTTGTAGTACAGTAGCCACAGAAAGGGTTAGAAAGTTATGCTTTGAAAGATTTAAATAAAATCAGCTTGCTTATTTTCTTATTCACCTGATAAGGTAATGTGCACAAAAGAAGTTATGGTTAGTTATATGTGTAATTTGTTCCTTATTAGATAGTAGAATTCATGAGGAACCAGAAGGGAATGTTTTGGAAAAAAATTTTTAAAAGCTGATGTGTTAGGGTGACATTGTGGGTGATATTTCTTTCCTTTATGTTATAATAATAATGGGAGAAAAAAGTAGTTGTGCCAGAGTCCATAGCTTTTGCATACTTAAATAAAAGCAGTATTGCATTGAAGTTCTGTTTGAGCATTCACCACATAACAAAGGGAACACACTCTGATATTTTAAGGAAATTTTAAAAATAAGGATGGTAATAGCCCCAAACTGGAAACAACCCAAAAGTCCTTCAAGAATGGTTAAACAAACTGTGGTACGTCCATACAATGAAATAAATAAGTGGAGTAAGTAGAAGAACAATAAAAAGGAATGAACTACTGATACACCCAACAACTTGGATGGATATTAAAGGCATTAAACTGAGTGAAAATAAGCCAATCTCAAAAAGTTACTTACTGCATGATTCCATTTTTATACCATTCTCAAAATGACAAAATTATAGAGATGGAGAACAGATAAAAGGTTGTCAGAGTTTAGGAAAGGAGAAGGAGGGTGTAACTATAAAGAAGCAGCATGAAGTTCTTTTGTGGGTGATGAAACAGTTCTGTATCTTGACTATGGTGGTAATAGTAATCTATATATGTGATTATATGTCATAGAATCATTCATAAAGACATAAAAAAAAATGAGTGAATGTAAGAATGGCAGAAATCTGAATAAGTCTAGTTAACAGTATTGTGTGTAGTTTAGCCAATTTCCTAGTTTTGATAATGCTCTATAGTTAACGTAAGATGTCACCACTGGGGGAAGTGGGTGATGGGTACATAAAATTCTCTATACTATTTTTGCAACTTATTCTGAGTCTATAATTTTTCCAAAATAAAAAGTAAAAAACAAAACAACAACCAACCAAACAACAAGGAGAAAGATGAAAAAGGCTATTACCTAAAATATTTTCAATGACTTGACTCATCTTCACACTAATTTATTCAGTCAAGAAGCAAATTGTCCTTACTTTCACTATGACCCTTAAAATAAGTTGAGATTCATTCCTTAAATCCTAAAATAGATGATTTAAAAAATTAACTTAAAATTCTTTGTTTTTTGACATATTTTAAATCACTTCTGATCCAAACCCTGCTTCATCTAGAGTTCTGCAAGCATTAGGACTATTAACTACCTTATAAGTCTTCACAAATTAGTCAGATGGTTGGTTTCGGGGGTACCCAGTTACTGATCTGCCTAGTGGTTGGAGTAGAGGGGTATGCTGTGTAATCAGTACCATTTTCTCTGTGTGCCATGGGCTGAAAGGACTTGGAAGAACTGCCCTTACTTCTATTTACCTGGCGTCGTAGAGAAAAAGGAAAATTTATACCTGGAGCAAGTAACCAAAATGTATATTACTAAGAATTTAGAACCCATAACTCTGCTGAATGTGAGCTTCAACTGCTCCAAAGTACGGGGAAGACACACTGCCTCTAAGCCTCTCCTCCTCACAGGCCTCCTTGGCTCCCCTTACTTCCTGTGTCCTGTTGCCCACCTCCTTTTGTTCTTTTGATTTCTTGAGCTAATCTACTTCTGTCTGGACAGCAAAGGCCAGTACTTTGCATTCAAGAGATGTAGCTTCTGAATATCACTCATGTCAGAGGTAGTATAAATTGACATGTACCCAGGATAGCAGTTCCTTGCCCTCTTTGACATTTTTACGTCTGTCATATAGATCTATTAAACAGTTTTTGTGTAATTCTCCAGCCCTAGTAATTTTCTTCCCCTGATACCACCTAAATGGTATCAGCCTCCTTAAGAGACTAGATTAAAAGACTCCCTAACAAATTGGAATAGCTTCCTACTAAACAAAAATAACAACAAAAAAGCACAAACTAAGATTAAGAATCTTTAAAAGTGAGAGAAAAAAGTTTTCAAGTTGAGCATTTGTTAAGATTTTAAAAGGCATTTTCCTTACCTGAGCTTTAGCTCGGTTGTGATCCAAACGCGTCAAGCAACTGAAGTTCTCCTTGGGGATGGACGGTGCTGACTTGGAAGCCGTTAGGCAGTTGGTATTGGCTGGGTTTCCCACCACAATAACCTAGGATGTACGGGAGGCACAGCAGAGTTACAGACCGTATACTGATTAACTAAATTATCTTAGAATATGACTGACAGGGCCGGGCCCTTGGCTTAGTGGTTAAGTGAGCGCGCTCCACTGCTGGCGACCCGGGTTTGGATCCCGGGCTCGCACCGACGCGCTGCTTCTCTGGCCATGCTGAGGCCGCGTCCCACATATAGCAACTAGAAGGATATGCAGCTATGACACACAACTATCTACTGGGGCTTTGGGGGGGAAAAAAAAAAAAAGAATATGACTGACAAATGTGTAACCTTTGTATCAAGTGTGCGTGAGCTAAATATGTAGAGTTATCACTGTAGTTTCTAACAGGTTTCTATCCTCCCTTCTAAAAACATTTTTACCCTTGTTAGGGTTTGGTGTGATTACTGAAAACGTTTCTTTAATAAAGCCACTATTATGTATACAAGTCACTTTCCAGGTGGCAGCATCCAAGACCTAAGGTACATGTCTTTCTCTTTTGTTTTATGCCAAAACAGAGACACAGCATTTATCTACTTGCCACAAAAAACATAATCTAAGGCTCTATCTCAGAGTTCAACTTGTTCCCAAAATTTTCCTTCTTATAAAAGTAGTCCAAGATAGAAATTCTATTTGAGCAGTTTACTTTAGGACATGAATTGTCTGTATGAATTAAAAGTGTTTCTCAATCTTGCCTAACCCTAAAAATTAACTGGGATATTTGCTAAAATACAGACTATCAGTCCCACCCACACCACACCTATTGAATCAATCTTCAGGAGAAAGTACTTCAGGCTACTATTTTTTTTATTGGGGAGGTATAGGATACACTGAATCACAATACAGTATAGGAAAATGTACACATGGATTTTTTTTTAAGTTTTAAAAATCTTTAATACTCCCATATCCCCTTTACCCATATTCTTTAATTTGCTCCATCTCTCTCTTCACACACACACACACACCCACCCACCCTTAGTCTCTTTTTTGGTCCATTTGAGAGCAAGCTGCAGAGACATGATATTCAGTGTCAGTGTACATTTCCTCAAGCAAGGATTTTGGCCAAGGGGCGATTACTGTGCAAGCAACACTATACTCCAAGCAGCCTGGATGTCAGCAGTCCAAACAACCTTGTCATCTTTTACCAAGTGATCTGTGGATTTCCATTCAATGAATTCTATTCAATTCATTTCTACTATTTTCTGTTAATGATTACAGAAAATAAGTTACCTATTTAAAAGGGAGTCCACAGAAAGCAAAAATTCAGATGTCTAGGAAGTATTATAATAGAATATTATAATTGGCAATTTAAAAAATCTTATAAAATTTTCTTTTATCTTTCTTTGAAGTCAGGATAGAGAGGAAGAAGTATGTCAAAATCAGTAAAACCTCTAACCAGCAAGCCTTTTTGCTGTAACAACTAAGTTCTAGTTAATTGATACTTCATTAGTAAAAGGAGGCTTTACTGTAATATTAAGACAAATTTAGAAGCTAGAATAGCTTGAAGACAAAGAGACAGAACAAGAAGTCATACCTACTCAATTCCTCTGGATTGAGAAATTCAAAACAAGCATATCAAAATTCCTCTGGATTGAGAAAATCTGAGTAATCAAAAGCCACCTATCGCTGAGAAGGCAGCTTATAGCCATCTCCCTCCACAATCACACACACAAATCTAAATGTCTGAACAAATATTTCCACACAGCTAAAATGCAACAGAAAGTTCTGTGCCTTCTCTATAGGTTTATGAACTAATATTAAATTTCCACGTCATAGTATTAGGCAAAATATTTTTTGAGCACCTCTGGATATAGATTTCTACACTATAAGAAAAGACTCAGGAGCCGGCCCCGTGGTGCAGTGGTTAAGTGCGCGTGCTCCGCTTCGGCAGCCTGGTGTTCAAAGGTTCAGAACCCAGACGTGCACCGATGCACCGCTTGTCAAGCCATGCTGTGGCAGCATCCCATGTAAAGTAGAGGAACATGGGCACAGATGTTAGCTCAGGGCCAATCTTCCTCAGCAAAAAACAGAAGGCTTGATGTTAGCTCAGGGCTGATCTTCCTCCCCCACCCCCCCAAAAAAGAAAAAAACTCAGAAAGGGAGAGCTTCTTAAGCAAAACTCTGTATCTGTATTTACTGACCCTCGCACAGAACTGGAAAAAAAAAAAAGGCAAATAATTTTGTTTTCACTTAAATGCTGAAAGCAGAAGTTTCAAATTCTGATAATAAAGCACCCCATAAAATACTGTATTGGTCACCTTAACTGACTTCTTGGAATATTTCTCCAAGGCTGCACCCTGGGATTTGAAGATTTTCACATTTGCTTTGAGCAAATCTTTCCTCTCCATGCCATCTCTTCTCGGCATGGAGCCCACAAGAATGGCTACATCCAGGTCTTTGAAAGCAACCTCTTCTTTATCTGTTGCGACGACATCTGTGAACATGGCAATAAATATGCAGAGCTATTTAAACACCCAAGTCTGAGGTTTTCTTTTTAATAGTGAATCTACCCAGTAACTTTCATTTTGTAGCAGATGTTTACTTTTAAAAGTTTAGGGGCCAAAGAAAAGAACGACAAAGTATTAACTCAACAACCATAACATCCCCAGAAATGTCAATACATTTATTTTGCTTTTCCTATTTCAATAATTATCTTAATTTAAAAAATTCTATAGCTTTTATCTTTTATAAGCAGATATGATGCAGGGTATGATAACTTCAAGGCAACATTTGTTATTCACACTAATTACCACTGATAACACAAAAGAGAAACTAATTCACCTAACCTTTAAGTTACAATTACTTTAAGGTCTAAGATACCAATCACAAATTAAAAATAATGTTTACTGAGGAGTTTTGTGCCAGGAATAATGCTAAGAGGTTTATTTAATCAAATTTAATCTTAATATTTACAAAGACAATGAGGTTTAAAGAATTAACTATCTGCTATCAAAAAATAGCGGGGCTGCAATTCCAGCCAAGGTTGGTCCAGAGTCCAACCACTATGCTACAGTGTTAGTCCAATAAACATACACCACTTGCTTTTTGATTAAAGAACACATATTACTGGCTCTCCTTTGTTGACAGTATTAAAAAGGCCATGACAGTGCTTTAGACTAAACATGTGTGTCCCTCACAAGATTCCTACATTGAAACCTAATCCCCAATCTGATGGTATTCAGAAGTGGGGCTTTTGGGAGGTGATTAGATCAGTAAGGTGGAGCCCTCATGAATTGGATTAGTGCCCTTATGAAAGAGGCCTCAGAAAGTTTCCTCATCCCTTTCCCCATGTGAGGACACAGTGAGAAGACGGCTGTCTAAGAACCAGGAATTGGGCTCTCACCAGGCACCCAATCTGTTGGCTCTTTGATCTCTGACTTCCCAGCCTCCAGAACTGTGAGAAATAAATTTCTGTTGTTTATAAACCACTCAGTCTATGGTATTTTTGTTAAAGCAGCCCAAGTGGACTAAGACAACCAGGATTCAGCATTGTCATTGGTAAATTTTTAGACTGGTGAACTTGTGTCACAGGCTATATGCCCCCAAATAGGTATACACAGGAATACCAGTTGCAGAAGAAAAAATCCTTCTTCTTCCCAGCCACACATCCTTATTTGCTGAACCTTCCCTTCTCCGTCATATTCACAGCTGACCAAGAACAAGCTGACTGTAACCTGGGCCCATCAGAGACGGAAGAGAGAACTCAGCAGAGAAAGGAATAAAAATGAGAAAAAGCAAGAGAGGAAGCTGATTTGGAAATAGTGGGTGAGGAAAAGGAGCCAGCAGAATAATGTAGGCAGGGTAATGTACTCTCTTACATAAGTATGCAACCAAATGATTCACATGGCAGAGTACTCCTTCCAGTAAATGTTTATTGAACAGAAACATGAATTCTGAGCATGGTTTCTCTTGGGTGTGTATATATTTTGCTTCGTGCAAACTTCTAGGAGAGTATTATTAATTAATCCTCACCAAAAGAAAAAGATCATGATAAAGGTATAGCTAGAGAAAAATACTCAAATTAGTTTACAATTTGACCTAATGTTTTAATGAACCTTTCAATCAAATTTAAGACTTCTGTCTAACATTTGTGTTTAAGACTTCTGTCTAACATTTGTGTTAACAGTTCAGCAATTCGCAAAGGCTCTTAGCAGAACTCCGGTGGGCTTTTTCAAACTGTGCAGTATATGACTAGGACAGTTTACACTATATCTCAAACCGACAACCGGCAGATGGGATGGTTCTATATATAAGGGACCAACCAATTTCTAGCCTCAGGGTGGCACATGGCTCTGGAAGACACCATTTAGAGTTGAAAAAGTTATCCATTACAGGACACTATTACTATTTAAATAATCTTTAAATAACAACAATGTAGACTCTCAGGCGTATAACCTTTGTGCAATATTATACTTAATTAGTAAAATAAATTATATATAAGCACGTAGGGAAAAAAGTATAGTCTTTTATCTTACATTGGTTATTTCTCACTTTTACCCTTATCTATTCTTGGTATATATCTTACCAAGTAGTTGTTCAAAAAACAAAAACAAAAAACTTTTATGAAATATTTTCTAATTGAGATGCTAGTTAACAAAAATCTAAAGTCTATTTTTTGAAAGACATAAAAATACTATAAAATCCCTTTCTTCTCTACTCCCCAACTCACCTTTCAGGAGGGGAAGGGCACAGTCTTGCAGTTCCATTAGGACACCATCCAGGACACCCATCATGGGAGTGATATCCAACAGCACAAGAACAATAGGCTGCCAAATAAACAGCAAGGACAGCAATTGTCAGCGTAGGTTATGTCATTTAGTCACAAAAAAGACCTTTTGCAAAGTTTTTGCTTATTCAGCATGTATATGTGTTTTATCCCCATTAATTAGTCATAATTATTTTAGGAGGTCAGGTATCTAACATCATGCCACTTTCAGAAAAAGGAATGCTATAAAATCAGCAAAGGTGTGCTAACAGATACAGTAAGAGGAACCACCATCACTGAATTTTAAAGGAGTAGATGAAAGAAATATAAAATTAAAGTGACATGCCACAGCTTGCTCTTATTGCTAATAGCTGTCTATCTGATTTCAGTTCATGAAAAGCTAAGTACAGTATCTGGCACAAAGGAAGAACTTGATATCTGTGGGTGAAGAGAATGGATAAATGAATATTTTAGAAAAGGATTTTAGTGTACAGTAGTCAGACCTGGTGGAATAGGGGGTACATGCTTCAAACTGAGAAGGAGATTTACCTGTCTTGACTATTTTGGGTCCAAAGACCATTTATGAACAAGAAAGTGCTGATTCAGCAACTTTCTCTCCCACTTGACTCTCCCTGACAGTTACTGTCATTAGTGAATACCTTCCACTGACTGATACCTGCTGCCTGCACCAAGTCAGGTAAATACAGTATGTGGAACAGTTCTCATTTGCAAAGTGTTTTCAATGCCTAGAGGGGTACAATAAGCTACAAGTTTCCATTCATATTAGTGTGCCTAGTACATTTATGGGGATTACCTATTCCTTCATCATGTAAAAATTTCTTTGCAACTAAATACGGGGTTTTATTGACAGTATTCTTACTTTGACTTAAGATTTATAGACGCTTGCCCCTACCTGGTCTTTACCAAAGACAGATCCATTTCCAATACTGTACAGCAGTGAGTATGCAATTTGACCAGCTGCTCCAGTCACAAGGACTCTGAGTGGTTCAGACTGTAACAAAAGAGACCTATTAACATCATAATTAAAAAGTGCTATTTTACCCTAAAGATATTCAGGATTTTCTCTATAATAAGAAAACCACATACTTTAAAAGTTAATGTAAAATTTTAAAGTCTCTTCGCATGTGGCTTAGTAGAAGACCAACATATCCCAGACTTGTCCCAGTAAATACAGCATACACAAATCAACTAAGCAACTTCTGGAACATGTGTCCTTTGGCTGCATATTTATGCAGTGGTATTTAACTCTGACTGTTACCTTGGATTTACTTACATAATCTTATCCATCATTTTCTAGGATATTTTACCACTAAAATATGCCTAATAATGTTGATGTGCATTATGTGGTGATACAAACCCTGACGGCCACTAGAACCTTACAAATCCTCTTATGCAAATCCCCTCAATAGAATCCTTCACACCAGGAAGAGAGGTAACAGTGGTTAAAATTTTCCATTTACAATGAGACAGAAAGTTTTAATAAAACTATTCATCATGATTCAACTTAACTACTTGGAGGAGGAAAAATAAACCTTTATTTTTTTATTTGAGAAAGAAAAATAAGAAAATGATAACATCTGGATCATAATGAATTTTAGTATTAAATAATAAATAACAACAGCAACATGTAGTGACAGCTGACAACCTGATTCCAAGGGAAAATTAATTTTAAAAGGGAGGAAGGGGGAGAAGTACAAAGAGCATAATAGTTATAATACGGAGAAGTTGCCTTATACATCTCAATAGACCTTGAACAAATTATGGACATATGGACAAAAATAATGACTAATATTCAAAATGATGACCCTGAGTCATTAAACAAAAGTTAAAAAGGCTAAGAGAATTAAAAAGATAGAAATATTTCTATTAAAAAGAGCTAAACAGGGCCGACCCCATGGCTTAGCGGTTAAGTGCGCGCACTCCACTGTTGGCAGCCCGGGTTCGGATCCCAGGCGTGCACCGACACACCGCTTCTCCAGCCATGCTGAGGCCGAGTCTCACATACAGCAACTAGAAGAATGTGCAGCTATGACATACAACTATCTACTGGGGCTTTGGGGGGAAAAATAAATAAATAAAGATCCTCGTCAGTCTTTAAAAAAAAGAATAGAACATACTCAAAAATAATTCTTGAAAAGTTGGTCACTCTTTCCAGGAAAAAAAAAAAAAAAGAGCTAAACAAAAATGTTTGGAAACTTAATGGTTAAGTTTAATTAGATGGAAAAATTCAATCAAGGTGCACTGTTCCCTTCTCTAACAATGCTGGGTAAATGTACTTCTACTCTGTGTCAGCTCTATTGTTACCACATGAGAGAGATGCACCACTGAATTGACTGGGGATAGAAGCGTTTTGATTTCTTTATATTTAGAATTCCTTCTTCCAGAGGAGGCATGCCTCTGGGGTGGAAGGAGACTATGACCTAGAAGGGTCCTGCTAAACCTTCCAACCCTAACCTCTGAAGGTCAGCAGCACTTAGCAATTTGGTACCCATAGAAGTCAAAGGAAAGGGCCGACCCCGTGGCTTAGCGGTTAAGTGCGCGCACTCCGCTGCTGGCGGCCTGGGTTTGGATCCCGGGCGCGCACTGACGCACCGCTTCTCCGGCCATGCTGAGGCCGCGTCCCACATACAGCAACTAGAAGGATGTGCAGCTATGACATACGACTATCTACTGGGGCTTTGGCGGAAAAATAAATAAATAAATAAAATTATTAAAAAAAAAAAAAGTCAAAGGAAAAAAATCTCAGGAAAGAAGTGTCAACTGTTGTAGAGAAATTAATCTGATCATAGCAGACTATGCATGCATTTCTTCCTCAGAGATGCGACCAGGGTGGGAGTGGAAAAAAAGGAGAAAACTATGGAGAGTTTCTCCCTGACCTTGGTCTCTTCCCTATCTTTTTCACCAACTTTTCCCCTAGGCCTTCATATCTCTAAGTATACAAAATACGATAATTCCCCAAATAAGCCAATTTTAATACAACACTTATTTATGTTCCCAAACAGACTTTAGGTTTATTAAGAACACAAGGGCTGGCCTGGTGGCATAGCAGGTAAGTTTGCATGTTCCACTTAGGAGGCCTGGGGTTCACTGGTTTGGATCCTGGGCGCAGACCTACTCATCACTCATCAAGCCATGCTGAGGGGGCGTCCCGCATAGAAGAGCTACAATTCTACAACTATGATACACAACTATGTACTGGGGCTTTGGGGAGAAAAAAAATAGAGAAAGAGGAAGATTGGCAACAGATGTTAGCGCAGGGCCAATCTCCCCCCCCACCAAAAAAAGAACACTAAAAGTTATTGTATATGATTATTTTCTAGCATATGGCCTTTACATGTTTTTAACTGTCATTTTCCCCTCTTCTCTTGAAGAAAAGGGAATAGAGGAAGGAATTATTCCCTTTTCCTCTTTAAAATGCAAGCTCCTTAAGGACAGTGGCTTTGTCTATTTTATTTATTGTTGTATCCCAACTGCCTAGAACAACGCCTGGCATGTAGTTGGAGCTCAGATATTTGCTGGAGGAATATCTAGATCTCATAAAATTACCATCAAAAACTTGGAAATGTAAAAGAATTTATTTTTTTTATTTTTTTTTGAAGCAAATGTAACATGCTTTAAAAAATTATTTAAGACATTTTATTCATATATACTTGCATTTAGGAGGCTGGAAACTTAGTGATCATGACAGTTCCAGCCACAGTTAGCAAAATTATTTATGTCACTAGTTCTAATGATATAGTCTTATAAATCAACTGATCAACTGTTATGTCACTTCATTCATTAGACAATACACCACTGCACCTCTATTAGGTACCTGATACTATTTTAGGCCAGAGAATTCATTAGTGAACCATATGCAGGAAACAAGAGGATAAGCCAATTTTCTAAAGTAGGGGGCTAGAGAGGCAGTAGAATGTAGTAGGTAAAGAGACGGCCTCTAGAGCCAGACTTTCCAGGTTCAAATCCTGACTCCACAACTCATTAGCTGTATGTTCTTGGGCAAGCTACTTAACCTCTCTGTATTCAGTTTCCCCTTGGTAAAATGGAGATGATAGCAGCTACCCAACGAATAAGGTAGTTTTAAGGTTTGGGAGAGTTAACATACAAAGCATTAAGAACAGTATGTAGCAAGTACTATAATTATAGGTCGCTGTCACCATGGAATTTTCCTCTAAGGACTCTCATCGCCTGTGGTTTTCTATTTACAGTCTCTACTAGACTGTGAACACCCTCCATGAGAGCAGTCCACTTTTGACTCCAATTTGCACTCCCATATAGTGTTCACCAAATATTTGTTGAATGAATGAAAGCAAGGGTTAAGAAAAATATAAACACATGCTACTTCAATGTAAAGCAAGCTAGGATAAGAAATGAGGGGGAAAGTGACTATCATTATCTGTAAAGCTTAACCACCCAGAAAATCAGGTAGATAGGATAATGCAGTCAATTTTAGGCATTAATTTTAGCTACTAGAAAAGTGTTCACAATATCAGAGTTCTTAGTGAAGGGGATGTGGCCAACTAATTAACAGCTACTAATTCCACCTCAGCAGTGTCCTCCTTCTGTATCTTTGAGCAAATTATTTTCACAGGTAGGTAATTCCATCTTGTTAAGAGTAGTATGAAGCCTAGTTAGTCTCTGAATGTTTGATGATGAACAGGAAAGAAACTGCATATTTGGTTCTTTCTGCTCTTTGCAACGCTGCAGTTGAAAAGCAGAGGGTGAGAGATTCCTGCAGACTTTTCACAATGTTACAGTGTGAAGAAAGGTTACTATTCTTTGCTTAGATCTCTAGGCAGTCTGCCAAGATCCAAAGAAGGAATGTCTTTGCTCTTGGCAGGGCACTAATGACCTTCCTGCAGAGGCAGGCTCTGTCTTGCGCATGTCTTCAAGTCTCATTGGAAAGCTTGAATTTAAGGTGTTCCTTCTGTTATTCCACAAAAAGACCCATGTTTTCCTTTTTTCACTTTCTAATTTATATATATTTCTGTAATATAAAAGACAAACAACATCATTCAGATTCTTTCATAGTTTATTCTTGCCGTCACTCCCCATGGACACAAGCAAAGAATTTCCTCCTTTAAAAATGGCTTTGAATAGCTTACAAAAGATGGCTCTTTTCTAACTCAGTGATTGTTCACAGACTCTCTGGAGGAGGCAAGGAGATTCTGAGTCACGTGAGAATTTGCTGTCAGTTTCAGCAAACTGACAGGAGGATTATTCCTCATGGACGTCTCTGTATTATCTGGTGCTTCAGTGACCTTCCAGGGAAGAGGCCTGGCTTGATCTACCATGTAGCAGAACAACACAAGAATGGGGGCAGAAGATCTCTCAGTGACCTTGGGAAAATCATTTGACTTCACAAGGCTATGCTTTAAGATTAGAGGAAATAATCTCCAAATTCCCTTCCAATTCTAGAATTCCAATATTAGGAATTGCAAAGAGTAAAGCTATCAGGTAATACAAATGTTGATAACATAGTTTAGTTCATATTTGCAGCATGAGCTTGTATCTTCATCCAGAACCTCAGCTACTAAAAATTAATTTTCAGGATGACTTGATAATTGTCTGTATGACACAATATGGTAAAATGGAAAGAGTGTGAGATCCTTGGGGGCAAACTGTTGTGTGACCTTTAGCAAATCACATTCTCTTTGGGTTTCAGAGACCATGCGATTCGAAGTGGGGAGATCTGTCAAGATGATCTTTAAAAGGTCCCATCCTGTTCTAAAATTATCAAGTCTGAGCTTCTCTGATAATAAGTACCTCTACTTTCTTGCTAAGATTATTAAGTCAGAAATCACTGAAACCATCATTTAAATGACAGATTATGTTATCTAACAAAATAAGTAAGAAACTTAGGTTTAACACTTCCTGAGAATTCCTAGCTATCCCCCCTGGCCCCCTTATAAAGGTAGAGGGAGTAATCTCCTTGCCTTCAAAACATGTCTTTTCAGGTTCTGGAAAATTTTCAATTCATTCAAATACTTTCCCACACTCCCTACCCATTTTAGTATTTTGAGATAATGAAGGAAAAACAGTCTCAACCATAAATACAAGTACTGTAGCAATTTCTCCCAGCCTCATGTCAAATGTCACCTTCAAACAGCATGCAGATTATTCCTACGTCAGAGTTCCCTCACCAACCCCCCTTTCTCCCTTTCAGCAGAGACAAGATATGGAGATCTAGGTATCCAGATCTTCATGACAAGATGGTCATATTGTGTAACATTTAGAAGCAGTGGTTCCAGAATTCATAATATACAGATCAGTAAAGAAAATCTGCATTAGTTATCTGTCTAGTGATGCCGTCACTGCAACAAGTCCTGGCACTACAAAATGAGATCAAGGAACAGGTTTTAAATGACATTTTGTGAAACTAGATATGGCGGAAACACGTCTCCCGAAAACACAGATCGTAATCTGGAGCACCTGGTAAGCACTACCTTTACAGTCGAGGGCCTTCTGCTTTCAAGGGCTTTGTGACAAAAACCCGTAAAAACACTGGGCTTAAGAGGAGAAAAAGAGGTTAGGACCCAACCCCCCCCATATCAAATCTTATCGTCCTTATCAAATTCCATATCGTGCTTTGGAGAAAATCCGCAGCTCCGTATTTTGTATCCCCGTCATGCAGCAGGACTGAGATCGCGCCTCTTCAAAGACCGCGATTTCTCTAGAGTCCTTCCAAGCGCCCCCCGGGTGGAAATCAACCCCTTCCCAATTCCCAGGTCACTGCGACAGTCCCCAGATGAGTCGGGCTTTCCAAAGGGCGCGAAAGAGAGTGCTTTACATAGCCACCCCATAAAAGTCCTTCAAGCGCAAAAAACCCCACACAACGGCGCAAGGCCGGAGGCTGGCAGCATCCAGGGGCCCACACTCACCATGACTGGGAAATGAGCGGACGATCGTAGCACCTGCAAAATCAGCCTCAGAGAGTCGGGTCACCTCTACAGCGGAACCGACTCGGGGAGGGCGAGCGGTGTTGGAAAGAAAAGGCTCGGCTCCTGACCGCAGCGCCCTCTGGGAACTGTAGTTTATGCTGCCCTGATTCTGGCGCAATCTCCAACGCATTTCCTTCAAGTGTTAAACTACACTTCCCGAGGTCAGAGGGTCTTCTCACGCCCTTCTCCCTGCGCTCTTCTCCGATTGCAAAGTAGTCCCCAAGGGCGAGCCGCTGTGATTGGAGGACGGCGACGAGCGGATGATTTGGACTCAGGAGAAAATGACCTGCCTGATGGCGCCCAGCAATTGGCGGGAGCGGAGGCATGTGTAAATCGAGGGAGGAGAGACAGATCCTTTAGCTACATCAATCACACGCGCCCAACTGAGACTTTATCCTCCCTCAAGGGTAAACGTGGGTGGTAAAGAGACCTTCCGCTGCGTAAAGCCGGCTCGACCCGGAAACAAAATCTTTTTAAAAACTATTTACACTCTGGAGGAGCGGGAGGAATTGACGTGTCAGGAAAACTGGACGGCTTCTCAGGTTGCTAAGCGACGAGGCAGAAGAGCGCGCGCACGCACTGTCCGCTGGGGAGTACCTGAGGGATCTGTGGCGCCGGCAGCTCCGAGACCTAGGAGACGGAGTGAACGCGCCGCGCCCTCTCGGGTCCTCCTTTCCTAACCAGGGGACCCTCCGCCTCTGGTAGTGTCCGGTGACGAGGTGAGGGGTTTGCGGGGACACCTCCTCTGAGGCGGCCGGGGACCGCGCGTCTTCCCTACTCTGGGGCAGATGAGCCCGGGACCGAGGGCAAGGTTTTCTTTCAACCTTGGGGTCCGGGAATGCTGTTGTGCGCCGTCCCGCTGGGCGAGTGTCCGCGAGCTCGCCGGTCCCTTCTCGGCGCAGAGTGTTGGGGCAACAGTGTTCTGGAGGGCGTAGTGCCTTGAAGTTCGCGCCCCCTCACCGCTGTAAGATGCAGCTCTTTTAAAGTTAAATAAAAGATATTGAGCCCCTGCCTTGTGGGAGGTGAGCCCCTCCCTTCCTGGAGCTCACAGTCTACGGATCTAACTTTCTTTAAGTCCTCCGTGAATGTTGACACTTTTGGGTAATATCTTTGGGAAATTGGATGCTCTTTAAACCGTCTTGACCTTTAAATTATGCCAAACCTGCATTTCTAAGGCAAGCGTGGCAGCTGAATGGGAGACACTGGTTGGTTCAGGCAGAGTCTCAGCTGGTAAAACAACAGGTTTTCATTTAAAATTAATGTTGCCCGAGAGAATTGTTGTGCTCTCTGGAACTTTGCTTCATGTAGATGTTGAAAGGAAGATGTGATGCTCTGGAGTAGCATATATGGAATGAAAATGAAGGATATATCTATATTAAATAACGTTGGAATCACTTCTGGTTTTTCTCTATCACTGGTAAATGAGTGCCAAGTGGTATCTTTCAGTTTTGAGGGTTTGCTGTTGTGGGAAAGAAATATAATACCTTATTTTCCAACTTGATCAGTCAATAGCATTTATCATAGCTGAATGACTCCTCCTTGAATCACTTTATTCACTTGGTTCTCAGACAACATACTTTCCTGGTATTCCTCTTATGTTACTGGTTGCCCCTTCTCAGTGTTCCTTGCAAGTTCTTTTTTTACCTCTGAACTCTTTTACCATTGTAGTGCCTGTATTCTTCTGTCTACACTTAATCCCTAAGTGATCTAATTCATGAGTTGCATGATTTCAAATGCCACTTCTATGTCACAAAACAACCAAATTTGTGTCTAGTCCTGAATTCCAGACTTCTCTAACTACTTTCTTGTTATTTCCACTTGATTTTCTAATATGCATCGTTTCCACTATTTTACAGTGTTTTTTACTGAGCAATAGAAAATAGAAGTGAAACACCACACTCTTTGATATGGATAACATGACATGGAATTTCCCTAGTTCTAAGATGTTGGTTGTGGATGGGATTATGAAATTTCAAATGGTAGAGTAGTAAAGAGCTGGGACTGGTTTGATTTTTTTTTAAGTCTCTAGAACTTGGTTGACCAAGACTGTAGCCACTAGTTACATGTGACTATTTAAATTAAAATTAATTAAAATTAAATAAAATTAAAAATCCAATTCCTCAGTCACATTAGCTACATTTCAAGTGCTCAATAACCACTTGTGACAGAATATGGAATATTTTCATCGTCACAGAAAGCTCTGTTGCACAGCTGCTGGAACTTAGTGGAATCAAGGCATCAACCAGAGCAGGAGCAGCTGTAACTGCAACATATCTTTGTGGGGTCATTTCTTTTGCCCCTGTATTTCCTATGGTTTGCAGAGCTGTCTCTGATAGTGACTGCATGGGAAAGGTCCTGTCAGAGTCAAGAAAGAAACCTAATTCTTGTCTTAACCATTGTCTTTTTATTCTGGAAGACTGCACATTAACAGTCTTGGTGTGTCTATTTAAAAGAATGTTTGCAAACGTTACATTGTCCTGGATTTTGAACCAGACTTAGCATCAGCAGGCCCACGTCCTTGGGAGAGGGTGAGAAAGCATGTCATTGCCTGGGTGACACCAAACAACATCTGTCTGCTGCTGCCAACTCTTCTGTGTCCCTGCCACATTCTAAGTAGATGAAACAGCATGTGCCTTATATAAGAGGCTTGAAATAGAGTGGCAGGTTCAGACCCTACCAATAATTGGGGTTAGGAGAGAGAGGATGTCTGTATATTTTAATGAGTGCTACAGGTCTATATTCATATGTGCTTTTTATGAATTTTCATAATATATGTTTTATTTGGATATATTTGCTTTCTATGACCTTATCTCTATTATGAGTTTGTCCTATTAAATGTCTAGCTGGTTTTATAATTTGTAATATTTTCAATTTGGATTAAACAAACATGCTTTTTGTAAATCAAATTTCACAATAATTGTTTTTTCTAAGGAATGAGGAAGAAGAGAAATGTCACTAAAGAGGGGCTAAGGAGACTTTAAATGTATTGGTGGGTGGAGAAAATATTGGGTATTCATTTCATTATTTGTTCAACTGTACTCACCACCCAACTTAACAAAGAATATTAACAATCCCTTCCCAGAGATAATGTGTTGACATACGCACACATATATACTCATTCTTGTGTGTATAGATATATTTTGTGATTATGAAAACAAAGTCATATGAGTTATTAAATAATAATAATAAATCAGTGCTTTCTCCTATCCCCTGCTAATTAGAGATTATGAAAACTTGTTACATGTCACTGCTTATGGCTTTACATGTGAAAAATACTGCTATATAAGCACAAACTTATCTACATTTTCTCATAAGTGTGTCCAAAGACAGATATAATTATGCCCATTGTTTAAAAAAATTAACACACATGAAAAGACTCTGAAATGGATCAATTTGTGGTTCATAAGAAGTGGGAACAGCTAGACCTTGGACAGTAAGTAGAAGTATGGGCTGGAGCAGGGACAGGGGAGTAGGGAAAAAAGAAAGCAATTGCGTGTGAAGAACCAACATAGTGAAGTGAAAATTAAAAGAGAGGGAAAAAATTCTCACCAAACATATTTATTTACGTTAGATATCTCATACTTCAGCCAACCTACCTGCTGTTGCTCAAACATGTCCTTCAGTTTTCTGCCTCCATATTTTATGTGTGCTTTTTCCTCAACTGTAATCTCATCCTCTGTTTCTGCCTGTTAAGATCCATTCCGCCAGGCTCTCTCCAAATGCTTTAACCTTTATGAAGCCTTTCTTTTTTTCTTTTTTTAAACTCTTTAGTACAGAATTTCCAGCATACTCAAAATGAAGAGTTAGTAGTATAATTTTCTTAGTCTATCATCCAGCTTCAACAATTATTAACATTTTGCCAATCTTTTTAAATTTACCTCCCCTCTACCCCCCTCCCCCAACATTTTCAAACATCCTGAAAAGCTGTACAGTAGTAGCTTTATACTTTATACTATTACTTTATAGTAATCTGAGTTCCATTAGGAGACAGACTATACTGGTTATTTGGAAATTTAGTATGATGAATTGTTAACTAGAACAAGGGGAGGGTGGTGGTGGTTAACTACTAAAGGAGATAAAAGAACTGTAAGGGTCCCAGAAGTAGCAGGTGCAAAAGAGTAGCTACTACTTCTAGGATGGGGAAGAAGAACTGAGAGAGGGCTCTTCTTCCCAAAGCTTGGATTCAGACCTCTTCAGAAAAAGGAGACATCTACTAAGGCTAGATGGTCTCTAGAAGTGCCCACTGTCCGGGGGGAGACTGGAACTTGAGGCCACAGCTGGAACTTTTCTCCTCAGCAAGGCTCTTGGGCTCCCACACTGAATAATAATAATGATAGAGGCCCAGAATCTAGAAGGAAAGTGTCTCTCTGCTGCTACCACCTTACAGAGTCACTCCATTGCCTTCTCTTAAACTGGCAAACGAGAAGTGTTTACAGAGTCTAGTTCTGGTGTCACAAAGTAGGGCAAAGAAAGGTAAATTTGGTGCTGAGAGATAATTAATTGATAACTGGCACACCCATATACTTACTAATTTCTTTAATTATTAAGCATTTTGCTATATTTACTTACCATGTATCTATATGTCTGTCCATTTACACGAAGTCTTTTTTGATTCCTCAGCCTGATAATCACTCTTAGTTTTAAAATTTGAAATTAAAAATTATGTGCAAAATTAGTCTATAGTGGGGAAAAGATCACTAACAGTGCTTCTCTCTAGAGATAGGATTTGGGGTGGGGGTTGACTGGGAATGGGCATGAGGGAACTTTTTGTGTGACAGAAATATTCTACATCTTAATAGGGATTTGGGTTACAGAGGTATAAACATTTGTAAAAATCTGCAAATGATACACTTAAGATTTGTACATTTCATATTTGTAAACTTTATCTAAAAAAACTCAAAATTATTAAACTCTAGTTAAAGATAGGTAGGCTGAAGTATTTAGGGATGAAACATACTTATGCCTGCAACTTTCTTTGAAATGCGTTAAAAATACAAGATGGATTGATGGATATATACAGCGATGAGTAGTTATGTCCATAAAAAATTAAAATATAGATACAGCAAATATAGTAATGTGAGGAAATACTGTATAGTAAAATGTTAATTGTAGAATTTAGGTGCTGTTCACTGTACAGTGCTTTCAACTTTTCTGTATCAGTTATTAGACTGATAATTTCCTTGAGTTCAGAGACTATGTCATACATCTATTTATGTCTCATAGAACACAACATGATGTCTCTCTCACAATAGGTACTAGCGAAATGTGTTTAAAATTGCCGTTGCAGAAGTTGAAAGACTGATCTTAATCTTGGCTGAATGAACCTAATCAAGCTTTTCTATCTAAGCAGAAATTTTGTAAATGCAAATTATATTGGGAAATGATTGGAAGAAGTTGTGAAATACCGAGCATATCAGAAATTTCACAAATGTAATTTGACATTTTAATAAAAATTATCAATTTTTGGTAAATAGCTTTTTATAACTTATTTACCAAATCACTTAGCTAAATTATCGGGCTTAACCTTTAAGCAGAATTAAGAACAGTTTAGATTATAAAATATATACTTAGCAAAATTATCTTTTGTTCTGATATGATGTGTTTATTATCTAGTATGCTTGGTTTGCCTGGAGAATATAGTTGGCTCCATCTAAAGGGAACTACTGAGAACTGTAGATGGATGCCCAGAAAATGGGCATATATTACTCTTAGCGGTTTCATAACCTTGCTGCAAGCCTTAGAATTTATGTTGCAAAATGCTCATTATAAAGACAGGAAGTTGCAAACTGTCCCCAAAAGATAGGATTGACTGGGTAAGTAAGGATGGCCCCTCATAGCATTGCTTCTAAATCTAAGTCTCCTGTTCCTTTTTTATTGAACATTTCAGTGCCTTAGTTCCTAAATCTGGGTTTGTAATACCCTCCCATATTTGGCTAAGTTTAATTTTAAAGAATTGTGGCACATAAGGAATTTAGTTATTTATATGCTCAATTTAATATATAGACCCTGGAAATGAATCAAGTTTTCATGACTTACAGCTGGTATTTGTCGTGTGATGTCTTCTTTGATCTGTCTAGTTCATATAAAAAGGACTCAAAATTAATGGAGGTGTTATTTTTCTAGGCCCTTATAAATTTAATCATATTGTTTTACATTTTACAGAAAGCATATATATATGTGTGTGGAGATATACATATATATATATATAGTGACTACTACTATATATGGTGATTGTGTAGTGAGTATATATAATATTACATATATATAATTTAATCCTGAGGTAGAGTGAGTGTTATCTTCATTTTACAGTTTAGGAAACTCAGTTTCAAAAGTCATGACTTGTCCGAGGTCTTCTAGCCATGTCTAGTTTACTAAGATCTTTTTGCTCATATATTTTTAAAAATATATCCTGTCATACATTTTACAATTAACATCTAATGTATCATGTTTATGCAGTTGTAATTTCCAATGTATTATAAATATTGAATTTTTAAACGTAACTGTTACATGATTCTTCAAAAAATATGCAATGGAATCTAGATGTTCTCCTACCATCATCCATTAAAAAAATAGGTAAATGTCTCTTCTTTGACTGTCAAAAGTTGAGGTGTCTATATATCTTTAATTTCAAACTTCCAGTACACTTCCCTGACATAATTTTATCTTACTTTAATATATTTTAATGCTAAAAAGTCTTTTTATGATCACACTATCATCATGCTTGTCACAAAAGTATGAATATAAATTGAAACTAATTTTTTGTTTTTTTAATCTGTCACTTATGGCTGGCTAGAAGTGTAATAAATGTTTTATCATTACAATTCTTAGTAGTATACAATTTATCAAAACAAATATGTTATAAACTTAGATAACTATTTATTTATTTTTTTGTGTGTGAGGAAGATCAGCCCTGAGCTAACATCCATGGCAATCCTCCTCTTTTTGCTGAGGAAGACTGGCCCTGGGCTGACATCTGTGCCTATCTTCCTCCACTTTATATGGGATGCTGCCATAGCACGGCCTGACAAGCGGTGCCTCGATGCGCGCTCGGGATCCGAACCTGGGCCACCAGCAGCGAAGTGCGCGCGTTTAACTGCTATGCCACGGGGCTGGCCCCTAGATAAGTATTAAAAATTAAAATTGTAGAGGGCCAGCCCGGTGGCGCCGGGGTTAAGCTCACCTGCTCCCCTTAGGCCTCCCGGGGTTCGCAGGTTTGGATCCCAGGCACGCACCGATGCACCGCTCATCAAACCATGCTGTGGCGACATCCCATATAAAGTAGAGGAAGATGGGCATGGATGTTAGCCCAGGGCCAGTCTTCCTCAGCAAAAAGGGGGAGGATTGGCATTAGATGTTAGCTCAGGGCTAGTCTTCCTCACACACACACACAAAATTAAAATTGTAATGGAAGTGTTGCTCTTAATGGATGGGACTTTACCCCCTCTGATTAGTTTATATGTCTGTGAATGAGTATTACTTATGGTTAGAATGAGACTGGATTCAGTTTCAAATTTATTGCCTATTTTCCAGAGTTATAGATGTAAGTGCTTAGAGACCTTTTTCACATAAATGAGAAGATGGGAGTTCATTGAACTCCTTCCATGTCATTTGCAAAACAAAATCATATGGTGGCCTACTATCAGAAATTGTTTTTAAAGATTTATTAACTGGTAACTTATTTAGGCCATTCTTCAATTTGGCTGAAAGCAAAGAATTGAAAACCACCTAGCTTGCAAAAGGATTTATTACCCATTAGTCATTCAAAGCTTTACTAAAATTTGCCTAAAATTGTAGTTCCTCTTTCATTTAGTTATCTTAATTAATTCAATATGCTCCGAAAGTGTTAAGAAAAATTGAAATATTATTTCAGTATCCCCTTCCCAAAACAATATTTTTAATTAAATGCTTTCATCTTATATGCTTTAAATATGTTTTTGTCAAAATCTTGAGGTGGCTTATTTGCTCATTGAATTTTCAATTTTGGAAAAAAATATTGCTATATAATCTAATTGGTGAAACCAATCAGTCAAATAAGATTGACTTACTTAGGGCCGGCTCTGTGGCTTAGCGGTTAAATGCGCTCGCTTTGCTACTGGTGGCCTGGGTTCGGATCCCAGGTGCGCACCGACGGCCATGCTGAGGCTGCGTCCCACATACAGCAACTAGAAGGTTGTGCAGCTATGACATACAACTATCTACTGGGGCTTTCGCGGGGTGGGGCGGGGTGGGGGAGGGATTGACTTACTTGCAGAAAAAGTACGACTTCATTTTTAAATTAAATTAATACATTATTACTCATTTTGAGGAATATTATAAAAACCACTGAGAAATAAATTATGGAATGCCTTTGAAAGAGATTATTAAAACAATAAAGTTAAGATTAAAATGATGCAGAGATAATAAAATATCAATGTTTAAAATAACATTAAAATCATGATAAGGCTATTTCTCATTGCTTAATGTATAATAAAATGATAGAAAGTGGACCTAAAATGATAAGTGATTTATGAAGTGAGGGATATGATAAAATATGATATGGTGTTTCTTCAGTAAATGAGTATCAAACTCAAAGGTATTAAGCTGCTGAGAACTTATTAAGAATCATGTATACAAGTTAGAAATAAATATGTTAATTTTGTTAGAGTTCTTAATATCTCACTATCAAACTTTTCCTATGTATTTAATGAAGGAAGAAAGTGAATTGCTAAAAATGAGTTGATCTGGCAACTAGCATAAATAGAAAGTAGAAAATAAACATTTTCTAAGATCAAGATGGACTGTAATTGGAATAACTATTTCATTATGTAATTTACTAAAAAAAAAAATGTAGCTTGTATTAAATTCTTTACTGAAGATTGGGCATAGAGTGCCTGGATGGCTCTCATGGCATATAGCACACAGCTTGCTCCCTCTGGCTCTCTCCCTTTCCTGCCTGTCTCTCTGAGGAGCAAAAGAGATTGCTCTCCTTTTCTTATATAGAATAGGTGTGCATTGTTCTCAAAACCTAGTTTCTCAGAGTCTGTCCTTTCACTGTGATCACTTATCAAAAATTTCTCCCATGGTCCTACTAAATGAATTCTTCTAGTTGCTAAGAGAAAAAGGGTTTTCCTTGTTGTTATTATTGTTCTTAAAGTTTCATGATTTCTGTCCTTGATTTACAGTGTCTCTCGAAGGGAGAATTTTCATAACCAGAATTTTCACTGCAGTCCTGTAGCTGGATAGGAAATTCCCATATTCCAAAAGGGCCACAAACATGTATGCCCCCATCCTCCCCTCCTGTCCAAACACACGCAATCAAAGTCACCTGTCTGGTAGATCAGGGGCTTTGTTCTCTTTATACAGTAGTCAGTTCTACTTGTAAATTGGATAAAGGAACACATTAACACTGATTGGTTTATAAGTTGCCTTTCACAGGTAATAAAACACTTTGCAAGTGAGGATTTTTGGTCAGGTGGGCTTTTCAGCACATTTCCAATTATACTAATAATAAGATTGTCTTTTCTGCCTCCTTGGAGAACCATCTCTGGTAATAACTAATATCAAATAGCACAATATGTCATTGTAATTTCATTGTGAGTTTGAATCTCCAGGTGGTTTCTGAATTCGTTGTCAACATTTGTTTTGTTAAGGCAATGAACAATAGAGCATTAAACTGTTATGCTAGATTTGGAGATGTTTTTAACATATTTTTTCCCAGCTCAGCATTATTTAGGTAATGTTTAATTCAAATTACAGAAAATATTTGAAATAGCATTCTAACAACATCAAACAGAGCTATTAAAGGAGCATTGAGTTTCAAACCCCTCAAATTGAGTGTTGAGTCTTGATACTCTAGGTATTTGGGAGCTTTTAAGATTTTATACTTTTACAGTATGAAATTATTTAACCTCATTTTAATTTTAACTATAGTATATATAAAATAGGTTTACATCTAATTAAAAATAATTTATTTTAATGTTTTGTTTAATGAAATACAATTAAACTTTAAACCTCTTTTATATAGCAGTTTTGTTAAAATCTGATTCCCTTTCCTTGAAACTAGCAAAGTAATATTTAGAGAGTAATCTAAAGATGGCTTTGCTGTTGGTTTAAGTATCTACATATTTAGAAATACGTGCTTTATGTAGCATCGTGTAATTAATAAAGAGCCATGTTAGATAATAGTGTGATTAAAAACAGGATAATTTAAAAAGCAAGATTAAGACTTGTGAAGTAAATCAGAGACCAAGTTATTATAAATATTTTTTTTTGTGAGGAAGATCAGCCCTGAGCTAACATCCATGCCAATCCTCCTCTTTTGGCTGAGGAAGACTGGCCCTGAGCTAACATCCATGCCGATCTTCCTCCACTTTATGTGGGATGCCGCCACAGCATGGCCTGACAAGTGGTGTGTTGGTGCGCGCCCAGGATCCGAACCCCGGATGCCAGCAGCGGAGCGCACACACTTAACCGCTACGCCACGGGGTCGGCCCCCAATATTTTTTTTTACTGTAGTAAAATACATATAACATAAAATTTACTATCCTAACCATTTTTTTTTGGTGTGTGAGGAAGATCGGCCCTGAGCTAACATCTACCAATCCTCCTCTTTTTTTGCTGAGGAAGACGGACCCTGGGCTAACATCCATGCCTATCTTCCTCTACTTTATATGGGACACCGCCACAGCATGGCTTGACAAGCGGTGCGTCGGTGCACCCCCAGGATCCAAACCGGCGAACCCTGGTCCGCCACAGCGCAGCATGCGCGCTTAACCGCTTGTGCCACTGGGCCAGCCCCCTCATCCTAACCATTTTTAAGTGTACAGTTCAGTGGTATAAAATATCTTCATATTATGCAACCATCACTGTCATCCATGCCAGGAACATTTTTCATCTTGTCAAACTAAAGTTCTATACCTATTAAACAATAACTCCCCATTCTCCCCTACCTCCAGCCCCTGGCAACCACCCTACAATTTCTGCCTTTATGATTTTTACTACTCTAAGTACTTCATATAAATGGAATTATACAATATTTGTCCTTTTGTGACTGGTTTATTTCACTTAGCATAATGTCCTCACGGTTCATCCATTTGTAGAATATTGCAGAATTTCCTTCTTTTTTTTTTCTGTTGTTGAGGAAGATTTGCCCTGTGCTTACATCTGTCTCCAATCTTCTGCTTTTTGTTTGAGGAAGATTAGCCCTGAGCTAACATCTGTTGCCAATCTTCCTCTATTTTGTATGTGTGTTGCTGCCACAACATGGCTGCTGTTGAGTGGTGTATGTCCGTGCCGCTGAAGCAGAGCATGCCAAACTTAACCACTAGGCCACGGGACCAGCCCCTCCTTTTTTAAGGTTTAATAATATTCCATTGTATGTATGTGCCACATTTTGCTTATCCATTCATCAGTTGGTGGACACTTGGGTTGTTTCCATGTTTTAGCTATTAATAGTAAATGCTGCTGCTATGAACATGAGTGTAAAAATATCTCTTCGATACTCTGCTTTCATTTCTTTTAGGTATATAGCCAGAAGTGGAATTGCTGGATCATATGGTAATTCTATTTTTAATTTTTTGAGGAACTGCCATACTGCTTTCCATTAGCAGCTCCACTATTTTACATTCCTGCCAACATTGCACCAGGGTTCCAATTTCTCCACATCCTCACCAGCACTTATTTTCTGTTTTTTTTGGGGGTAGTAGCTGTCCTAATGAGTATGAGGTGATATCTCATTGTAGTTTTTTTTTAAATTTTTTTTTAATTATTTATTTATTTATTTATTTTCCCCCCAAAGCCCCAGTAGATAGTTGTATGTTGTAGCTGCACATCCTTCTAGTTGCTGCATGTGGTACGCGGCCTCAGCATGGCCAGAGAAGCGGTGCATCGGTGCACGCCCGGGATCCGAACCCGGGCCGCCAGCAGCGGAGCGCGCGCACTTAACCGCTAAGCCACGGGGCCAGCCCCTCTCATTGTAGTTTTAATTTGCATTTTCCTAATAATTAGTGATTTGAGCATCTTTTCATGTGCTTATTGGCTATTTATCTTCTTTAGACAAATGTCTACTGAAGTCCTTTGCCCATTTTTGGATTGGGTTGTTTGTTTTTTTGTTGTTGAGTTTTAGAAGTTCTCTAAATATTCTGGATATTAATCCTTTATCAAACATATGATTTACAAATATTTTCTTCCATTGTGTGGGTTGTTTTTTTACTTTATGGATAGTGTCTTTTTTTTAGAAGTAGTATTTTTAATAACTTTTTCCGATAGTTGTGGATATTCATCTTTGATACTAAATTAAAACTTTACAAGTGGTAGTTTTTCAAAAGTTATTTGCAAAATGGAACTTGAAATAATACCATTGAATATTTCCTATTCTTACATTAAAATCCATAGGCCTATCTTGCACATTGAATGGATCTTGTACAAATGCATGATTTTTTAAGTCATGCATTGTTTCATTAAGGATCATATCTTTTGATGTACAAGATTTTAAAATTTTCACCAAGTCCAATTTGTCTATTTTTTATTTTGTTATCTGTACCTTTGGTGTCATATCCAAGAAATCATTGCCAAATCCAATGTCGTGGAGCTTTTGTCCAATTTTCTTAAAGAGTTTTATTGTTTTAGGTCTTGCATTTAGGTCCTTGATCTATTTTGAGGTAATTTTTATATATGATGTTACGTAAGGATCCAAATTCATTCTTTTGCATGTGGTTATCCAGTTTTCCCAGCACCATTTGTTGAAAAGACTATTCTTTTCTCATTGAATGGTCTTGGCACCATTACCAAAAATCATTTGACCATATTTGTGAGGGTTTATTTCTGGGCTCTCTATTCTATTCCATTGATCTATGTACTTGTCTTTATGCTAATACCACACTGTTTAAATTACTGTAGCTTTGTAGTAAGTTTTGAAATCAGGAAGTGTGAGTCCTCTAGTTTTTTCTTTTTCTTTTCTAAATTGTTTTGGCTATTTGGGTCCTTAGAGATTCTATATAAATTTTAGGATGAGTTTTTCTACTTCTGGAAAATATGTCATTGGGATTTTGATAGGGATTGAATTGAATCTGTAGATTGCTTTGAGTAGTATCGACATTTTAACTGTATTAAGTCTTCCAATCTATGAACATGGGATGTGTTTCCATTTTTTAATGTTGTCTTTAATTTCAGCAGCGTTTTGCAGTTTTCATTGAACAAGTCTTTAACCTCCCTGGTTAAGTTAAAATTCCTAAGTATTTTGTTCTTTTTGATGCTACTGTAAATGGAATTGACTTTGTAATTTCCTTTTCAGATTGTTCATTGTTGGTGTCTAGAAATGCAACTGATTTTTGTCTGTTGATTTTGTATCCTGCTACTTTGCTGAATTCATTTATTAGTTCTGACAGCTTTTTTTGTGGGGTGTTATAGGGTTTTCTGTATATGAGATCATATCATCTGCAAATAGGTCATTTTATTTCTTCCTTTCCAATTTGGATGCCTTTTATTTCTTTGTCTTGCCTAATTGCTCTGGCTAGAACTTCCAGTACTATGTTGAAGAGAAATGGTGAAAGTGGGCGTGCTTACCTTGCTCCCAATCGTATAGGAAAAGGTTTCAATTGTTCACCATTGAGAATGATATTTGCTGTGGGTTTTTCATATATGGCTTTTATTATGCTGAGGTAGTTTTCTTCTATTTCTGCGTTGTTGAGTGTTTATATGATGAAAGAGTATTGAATTTTGTCAGATGCTTTTTCTGCATCAATTGAAATGATCATGTGCTTTTTGTCTTCACTTTGGTGATATGCATATTACATTGATCAGTTTCCATATGTTGAACCATCCTTACATTCCAGGAATAGATCCCACTTCATCATGTTGTATAATCCTTTTAATATGCTGCTGAATTCTGTTTGCTAATATTTTGTTGAGGATTTTTGCATCAATGTTCATAAGGGATATTGGTCTGTAGTTTTCTTTTCTTATAATGTCTTTGTCTGGCTTTTTCTTGTAGTGTCTATGCTGGCCTCGTAGAATGAATAGGAAGTCTTCCCTTCTCTTCAATTTTTTTTTTTTGAAAAGTTAGAGAAGAATTGGCCTTTAAATATTTGGTAGAATTCACTTGTGAAGCTGTCAGGTCCAGGACTTTTCTTTTTGGGGAGACTTTTATTACTGATTCAATCTTACTAGTTACAGCTCTATTCAGATTTTCTGTTTCTTCATGAGTTAGCCTTGGTAGGTTTTGTATTTCTAGGAATTTGTCCATGTCATCTAGGTTATCCAATTTTTTAGCTTACATTTGTTCATAGCACTCTCTTACAATACTTTTAATTGGTAGTAATGTCCTCACTTTCACTTCTGATTTTAGTATTTTGAGTCTTCTCTCCTTTTTTGTTAGTCTATCTAGCTAAAGTTTTGTTTTAAAAGAACTTTTCAAACTTTGTTTTCAAAGAACTGCCTTTTTGTGTCATTGATTTTCTCTATTGTTTTTCTATTCTCTATTCATTTATCTCTGCTCCAATCTTTATTTCCTTCTTTCTGCTAGCTTTGGGTTTAGTTTGTTCTTTTCTAGTTCCTTAAGATGTAAAAGTAGGTTGTTGATTTGATATCTTTCTTGTTTTTTTAATGTAAGCATTTGTAGCTGTAAATTTCCCTCTTGGCACTGCTTTTGCTGTGTCCCATAAGTTTTGGTATGTTGTGTTTTTGTTTTCATTCATCTCTAAGTATTTTCTAAGTTTCTCTTGTGATTTCTTCTTTGAAATATTGGTTGTTTAAAAGTATATTGTTTAATTTTCACAATTTTGTGAATTTTCCAGTTTTACTTTTGTTATTGATTTCTAACTTTATTTTGTTGTGGCCAGAGCATATACTTTGTATGATACCTATTTTTCAAAATCTATTGAGACTTCATTTTTGGCATAACATATGGTGTATTCTGGAAAATGTCCCATGTGCACTTGAGAAGAATGTGTATGCCATTGTTGTTGGGTAGACTGTTCTGTATATGTCTGTTAGATCTAGTTGGTTTGTGTTAAGTTGTCTATTTCCTTAGTTATCCTATGTCTAGTGATTCTATCCATTATTGTGAGTGCAATATTGAAGTCTCCAACCATATTAAAGAACTGTCTATCTTTCCCTTCAATTCTGTCAGCTTTTGCTTCATATATTTTGATGGTTGTTGTTAAATGCATAAATGTTTATAATTGTTATATCTTCTTGCTATATTGAAGCTTTTATTAATGTATAATGTTCTTCTTTGTTTCTTATAACATTTTTTGATTTAAGGTCTGTTTTGTCTGATATTAGTATAGTCACCTCTGCTTTCTTTTGGTTACTGTTTGCATAGAATATCTTTTTCTGTCCTTTCACTTTCAACCTGTTTTTGTCTTTGGATCTCAAGTGGGCTTCTTGAAGGCAGTGTATTGTTGAGTCATGTGTTTTTATCCATTCTGTCAATCTCTGTCTTTTGATTGCAAAGTTTAGTACATTTACATTTAAAGTAATTACTGATAAGGAGGGACTTATTTCTGTCATTGGGCTCTTTGTTTTCTATATGTACTATAGTTTTTTTTGTCCCTCACTTCCTGCGTTACTATCTTCTTTTGTGTTTAGTTGTTTTTTTTTGTAGTGAAATGTTTAAATTCCTTTCTCATTTCCTTTTGTGTATATTCTATAGTTAATTTCCTTGTGGTTACCATGGGGAATACATTTAACATCCTAAAGTTATAACACTCTAACTTGAATTTATACCAGCTTAACTTCAATAATATACAAAAACTCTGTTCCTTTACAGCTCTATCCCCACCCCTTTCGGTTGTTGATGTCACAGAATTACATCTTTATACATAGTGTGCCCCAAAACATAAACTAATAATTCTCTTAAGTGTTTTAGTCTCCTAAATTATGTAGAAAACAAGATTTGGAGTTATAATCCTAAGTTATGGTAATACTAGCTTTTACACTAATTTTTTTGTTTAAGTTATTAGTCTCTTAAATCACGTAGAAGACAAACAAAAAGTACAGTTACAGACCATTGTTACAACAATACTAGCTTTTATAATTGCCTGTGTATTTACCTTTATTGACATCTTTATTTCTCCATATAGCTTTAAGTTACTGTCTGGTGTCCTTTCATTTCACCTTGCAGGACTCTCTTGAACATTTCTTTCAGGGCAAGCCTAGTGGTCATGAATACCCTCAACTTTGTTTGTCTGGGAAAGTCTTAATTTCTCCTTTACTTTTGAAGTTTTGCCAGATATAGGATTCTTGGTTGACAGCTTTTTTCTTTAGCACTTTGAATATATCTGCCCACTGTCTTCTGGCCTCCAAAGTTTCTGTTGAGAAATCAGCAGGTAATCTTATTGGATCCCTTGTATGTGATGACTCACTCTCTTGCTGGTTTTAAGATTCTCTGTCTTTTCAAAGTTTGATTATAATGTATCTCAGTGTGGGTTTTATAAGTTAATTTTACTTGGAGTTTGTTGAGCTTCTTGGATGTTTGTTTCATTTGTTTCATCTTTCTTCAAATTTGGAAAGTTTTAAGCCATTATTTCTTCAAACATTCTCTCTGCCTTTTCCTCCCTATCTTCTGCTTCTGGGACTCTCATGATGCATACGTTGGTCCACTTAATAGTGTCGCACAGGTCCCTTAGGCTCTGTTCATTTTTTTTCAATCTTTTTTCTTTCTTTTCCTGAGCCTCAATGATTTCTGTTGTCCTGTCTTCAGGTTCACTGATTCTTCTGCTTGCTCAAGTCTGCCTTCAAATTCATCTAGTGAATTTTTCATTGCAGTTATTGTACTTTTCAGCTCCATAATTTCTTTTTGGTTTATTTTAGGTTTTCTATCTCTTTATTGATATTTTCATTTTGTTCACACTTTGTTTTCTTGACTCTCTGTACATCTTTCTTTGGTTCTTTGAGTGTGTTTAAGACAGTTGCTTTAAAGTCTTTTTCTAGTATATCAGCCATTAGGTATTTCAGGGACAGTTTCTCTTGATTAATTTCTTTCCTTTGAAGGTGCCATACTTTCCTGTTTCTTTGCATTCCTTGTGATTTTTCACTGAACACCGGACATTTGAATCTAATAATATGGTAACTCTGGAAATCAAATTCTCTGCATTCCCCAGGGTTTGCTATTTTTGTTATTTTGTTTGTTTGTTTGTTTTGATTGTTGTAGGCTGTCTGTGTGCTGAGGATCAGACTAAGGTGTAAACTTAATGTCTACTCAGGTCTTTTCTTATCTTTTCTCTGGGCACGTGTGGTCACCTTCTAATTTTTGTCGTATATGCAGTGGTTTTTGAATGTTTTAATCTTTCGTGTTTGGATTCCCAAAGAGGAAAAAGCAAAAAGTGAAGAGGGAGAAGAACAGGCTCTGGCCCTTTAAATCCCTGGGAAGTCACTTTAGCTAGAGGGGGAGGGGCTTGCAGCAATGAGGGAAGATGCAACAACAATAGCTGTCTCTTTGTTTGCACCTCTGTGATCAGAAGCAGTAATCAGCAATCACACAGATTTCCAATATTTGGAGGACAGAGTTCTTTTATCCTCCCTAGCTCCTGCAAGCTGTGTGCAAGCTGCTCCAGGAACACATGCACATCTGCCTGCCACATGGCTGGGGATGGGGGATGGATAGCTGGTATTGTGTTAAGAGTTGAATTTGACTGAAATTAACTGAAATTTTCCTGTTCAAGTCTTCCCTTGGAAGTAGCAAGCCTTCAGCTGACTCCAGAGTTCGAAAATATTTACATCAGACAGATTCTGCCAGTGTAATTGTTGTCTAGGTAGGGAGACAGATTCCTGGTGTTGCCTACTCCACTATCTTCCCAGAATCCTCTCTGCATAAATATTTTTAAATTGAAGGATTGTACAGGGCTAAATAGTTATTAGTTGACTTAGCTAATAAAAAAAAAGTTTGGGTTTGTACTCTTTTTTAAATGCAAGGAAAATGTTAGGTCTTCAAAATTATTTGGTTGGTTTCGATGACATGCAAAACAGTTTTTGAAAGTATTCTCAAATAACTTCTAAAATGAATACAGAGTATTTTAAAAATGATTAACGTCATTAACAATGGGCATATGTTCTAAGAAGTGCATTGTTAGGCAGTTTTGTCCTTGTGTGAACGTCTGAGAGTGTATTTGCACAAACCTAAATGGTATAGCCTACTACACACCTGGACTACATATACTGTCGTATGTGCAGTCTGTCATTGACTGAAACATCATTATGCAGCACATAATGCTGTATTACATTCACTTTGGTGAATCTTAAGCATAGTGATTCCAGAATCAAATTTAGTCATGAAAGAAATAAAAGTGTTTGTAATTTAATTTAAAATTGTAGTCATAATGAAAACTCCTTTTATTACAATTTTTATTTTATGCATACACGATTTACACACATCCCAACATATTTAACTATAAAATATTTGACTAGAATTTTCAGGAATGGTGAAGTACAGGATGTTTTAACAGGATGAAAATTGTAGTCATGTGATCTTCATGTAATCAAGTTGCTATGAGTGGTTGAGATATAGAATTGACTAGAGTCAGTTGCTAGGACCTCCTCTTTCAATTTCATGTAAAACAAGATGAAATATTATCATTAGGATTCTTTTTGATAATTACTTGTTTCCAGGAGTGTGAGCTACCTAACCTTGTGTTTTTTCTGTTAAGTAGAAGGAGTAAAATTTATTGGGTTTAACTCTGCTACCTAGCTATGTGACCATGAACAAGTTTCTTGGCCTCTGCAAGCCTCAGTTTATTAATAAAATTGGGGGAATAACACAGAGTGACCATAAAGTCTGGAAACATAACATAGCTATTCCACTCTTGAGATATTCATTTAAATCAGGAGATGTACAATAATGTTCATAAGCACTGTTTCTAAGAGCAAAACTTTAAACACCCATTTGTCCATCAATATGAGAATGAATGAATATGTTGAAAATAAATGGACCATAACTTCACATGGCAGTATGGATGAATATCAAAAATATAGTGTTGAGTGAAAAAAGCAAATCACATAATACATACAATATGATCCTATTTTATAAAATTTAAAAATGTATGAGAATCCTATTATTCAGGGTTTCATACACATCTGGTAAAACCATAAAGAAGAGCAGGGGAATGATTAATTCAGAATTCAGGATAGCAGTTTCCTGGGGTGGAGAATAGGAGAGGGCACACAAGGGTCTTCAAAGTATTGGGAGTCTTCTGTGTGGGTACATGAGTATTTGTTTCATTTATTTGTTTTTATATTTTTAATATATATTTATTACATACTTAAAATATACATCTGATCACTCTTGTTTGTATGATATTTTATAAAAAATATATATAGTGGCTTAGAGCTTTTTCTTTTATTATAACTTTGAAAAAGAATAAAGGCCTCCCATGAATCTTCTACCCTAACAGAAGAATTTTCATTTTTGCAAATCCCATTCAAGTTTCCAAGGTTAGGTTTAAATCTATCATCTTGCCATTTGTTTTCTATTTGTCCCATCTGTTCTTTGTTCTTTTTTCTCCTCTTTTTCTTCTTTTTTGATTAATTGAAAATTTTTGATTCCATTTTTATCTCCGTTGTTGGGTTATCAGTGAGACAGTTTTGTTATTTTCATGACTGCTTTGGGGTTTATAGCATACATCCTTTTCTTATGTCTACGTTCAAATGATACTATACCAGTTCACTTATCGTATGAGAACTGTCAATAATTTACTTCCATTTTTCCCTTCATGACCATTGTGCTATGATTGTCATGTGTTTTATTTCTACATAAGTTGTAAGCCCCATACTACATTGTTGTTATTTTTGTTTGAACAATTATCTTTTAAAGAGATTTAAATAGTGAGAAAAAATAATATTTACTCTTTTAGTTATCATTTTCAGTATGCTCATTTCATTGTATCGATTCATATTTCTAATATGGCATGATTTTCCTTCTGTCTAAAGGAATTTCTTTTTAAGATATTTATTACAGCATGGATTGGATAGTGAAAAATTCTCAGGTTTGTATGTCTGAAAAAGTCTTTGTTTTACCTTTGATTTTAAGAGATAAAATTCTAGGGTATAAAATTCTTGGTTGATAGTTTTCTTCTTTCAGTACTTTAAAGGTGGTCCACTGTCTTTTCATTTGCCTTGTTTCTGATGTCATATGCTGTCATCCTTCTCCTTTTTCCTTTGTACTTAAGTGTCTGTTTTTCTCTTTGTCACTGGTTTTGAGTAATTTGATTATAATATACCTTGGTGTAGTTTTTTTCATGCTTTTTGTGCTTGAATTCATTGAGACTCTTGGATTTATGGGTTTTTAGTTCTCAACAAATTTGGGAAATTTTTGATCATTATTTCTTCAAATATTTTTTCTGTCTACCCTCATCTTGCTACTTTTTTTTGAAGACTCAAATTATATCTATAATAGGCTGATTGAAGTAGTCACACTGCTCACTGATGCTCTGTTCATTTTAAAAATTCTCTTTTCTTTCTAGGTTTCATTTTGTAAAGTTTTTATTGCTGTGTCTTCAAGGCCACTACTCTTTTCTTTTGCAACATCTAATCTGCTGTTAATTCCACCCATTGTATTTTTCATCTCACATATTGTAGTTTTCATCTCTAGAAATTTGATTTGGGTCTTTTTTATTTCTTTTGTGTCTACTAAATTTTTCTGAACATATGGAATACATTATAATAATTGTTTTAATAAAAGTTCTAGTTTCTTAATTATAATTCTTTGTTAGAGCTAGGTTGGTTTTGATTGATTTTTCTCCCTATTATGAATCATATTTTTATGTTTCTTTGGATGTGGGTAATTTTTTATTGAATGCCAGATGCTGTGAATATTACCTTTTTGGGTGTTGGATATTTTTATTTTCCTGTAAATAATTTTGAACTGTATTCTGGGATGCAGTTAAGTTACTTGAAAACAGTTTGATCCTTTCAGGACTTGCTTTATTTATTAGGTAGGACCTGAGTAGTGCTCAGTCTAGGGCTAATAATTCCCTGCTCCTGAGGCGAGGCTTTTCTGGATACTCTCCCCAATTACTGTATAATCGCAAAGTTTTTCAGTCAGGCTGGTAGGAACAGGCACTGTTCCTAGCCACATATGAGTGCCAAACGCTGCTATCTCTAATCATTTCTAGTCTTTCTTTCCCAGACCTCGTGAAATTTGCTTATGTGTGTGTATGTCAGTACTTGGCTGAATTCTCAAGGGGAACCCTCTGAAGATCTCTAGAGTTCTTTCTGTGTGGCTCTCTTCTCTCCAGAGAATTCTAACCACATTGTCCTCCCTAATCTTTCAGCTCTGTCTCCTCAACCCAAGTTGTTTCCTGGGCTCCTCCTGGTTTCTCCCATCCTGAACCATACCTTCTGTCTCTTAACACAGCTTCATATGCCTACTAGTCTGGTTTTTAGTTCCTGCTTTCTTTTTGGTATACAGGAGCTCCTTCTCTGTCTTGCAAACTCAGCTATTTTTTTTTAATCTTTTTAATTTGAAATAATTTCAAATTTGCTGAAGGATTGTAAGAATAATACAAAAAACTTCTAAGATCTCTCACCCAGATTTACCAGTTAACATCCTGTCACATTTGCTTTATCACATGTGTTCTCCCTCTCTTTCTCTCTACTCCCTTTCTAAGTGTTTTTTCTGAACCATTTGAGAGTAAGTTGCAGATATCATGCTCTTTTATACCTCTATATTCTCCAGTGCATATTTTCCAAGAACAAGGACATTCTTTCCCATAACCACCATGCAATTATAAAACTCACAAAATTGAACATTAATGTATTCTATTGTATAGGAAAAAACTCAGTCTTCCTCCTATGTTTCTCCCTTACTACTCACACAGGGCACTTCACTTCTGACACTTATGGTCACCAATGTGTGGGGATTTTTCCCACACCAAGCAATTCTGCAACACCAGCTGAGTGTCCTCCAATTTGACTCAATTCTGACACTATCTATTTGGCGATAGCATCAGATCCCGTAGGTTAAGGGCTCAGTCCCATGAGACTGCCTCCTGTTTCAATGCCAGTCACAAGTGGTAGGTCCCAAGGTCACCCATAACTTATGTCTGGCTACAAATTGGAGATTCCCATGACCTCCTCCCCCTTGGATTTGATTATTTGCTAGAACAGCACTCAGACCTCAGGGAAACAGCTACTTATGTGTGCCAGTTTAAGGATATGATAAAGGATACAGGTGGACAACCAGATAAATAGATACATAGGGCCATGTCTGGGATTGTCCTGAGTGCAGGAGCTTCTGTCTCTGTGGAATTGGGGTGCATCACCCTCTCAGTACACGGATGTGTTCACCAACCTAGAAGCTGTTTGAACCTCATAGTATTGAGATTTTTATTGAGGCTTCATCCTGTAGGCATGATCAGTTACTAACTCCATTTCCAGCCCCTCTTCCCTCTCTAGAGAACGAGGGACAGGGATGAAAATTCCAAGCTTCTAATCATGGCTTGGTCTTTCTGGTGACCAGCCCCAATCCAGGAGCCATTCAGAAGCCCAACTAGAGTCACCTCATTAGAACAAAAGACACTCCTATCACCCAGAAAATTCCAAGGGATTTAGGAGCCCTGTCTAAGAAACTGGAGTCAAAGACCAAATATTCTAACAAAATGTGCTCCTAGTGCTCTTATTACTTAGGAAATTATAAGAGTTTTTAGATGCTCTGTGCTGTGAACTAGGGTCAGAGACTAAAAATTTGACCAGAAGATTCTCCTAGCACCCCTATTTATAAGGGTTTTAGGAGCCTTGTGTCAGGAACCAGGGGCAGAGGCCAATATATATTTTTCTTATTATTTCACAACTGTTATCTAGTATACTCTCATGTTCCCATTCTGCCAGTTGTCTCAGTAATGTCCTATAACATTTTTTCCCCAATACAAGGTCATGCATTACATTTATTTTTTTTTATTTTTTATTTTATTTTTTTGTAGTTTTATTGAAGTATAATTGACAAAATTGTAAGGTATTCAAAGTGCACAATGTGATGATTTGGTATACATATACACTTTTGTTTTTAATTTTTTGTTTATTGCAGTAACATTGGTTTATAACATTGTAAAAATTTCAGGTGTACATCATTATACTTCTATTTCTGCATAGATTACATCATGTTCACCACCAAAATACTAATTACAACCCCTCACCACACACATGTGCCAAATTATCCCTTTCACCCTCCTCCCTCCCCACTTCCCCTATGGTAACCACCAATCCAATCTCTGTCCCTATGTGCTTGTTTGTTGTTGTTATTATCTACTACTTAATGAAGGAAATCATATGGTATTTGACCTTCTCCCTCTGACTTATTTCACTTTGCATTATACCCTCAATGTCCATCCATGTTGTCACAAATGGCTGGATTTCATCGTTTCTTATGGCTGAGTAGTATTCCATTGTGTATATATACCACATCTTCTTTATCCATTCGTCCCTTGATGGGCACTTAGGTTGCTTCCAAGTCTTGGCTATTGTGAATAACGCTGCAATGAACACAGGGGTGCATGTACCTTTACAAATTGGTGTTTTCAAGTTCTTTGGATAAATACCCAACAGTGGAATAGCTGGATCATATGGTAGTTCTATCCTTGATTTTTTGAAGAATCTCCATACTGTTTTCCATAGTGGCTGCACCAGTTTGCACTCCCACCAGCAGTGTATGAGAGTTCCCTTCTCTCCACATCCTTCCAACACATGTTGTTTCCTGTCTTGTTAATTATAGCCATTCTGACGGGCGTGAGGTGATATCTCATTGTAGTTTTGATTTGCATTTCCCTGATAGATAGTGATTTTGAACATCTTTTCATGTGTCTGTTGGCCATCTGTATATCTTCTTTGGAGAAATGTCTGTTCAGGTCTTTTGCCCATTTTTAATTGGGTTGTTAGTTTTTTTGTTGTTGAGATGCATGAGTTCTTTATATATTTTGGAGATTAAGCCCTTATCAGATGTATGGTTTGCAAATATCTTCTCCCAATTGTTAGGTTGTCTTTTCGTTTTGTTGATGGTTTCCTTTGCTGTGCAGAAGCTTTTTAGTCTGATGTAGTCCCATTTGTTTATTTATTCTATTGTTTCTCTTGCCCGGTCAGACATGGTGTTTGAAAAGATGTTGCTAAGACCGATGTCAAAGAGCGTACTGCCTATGTTTTCTTCTAGAAGTTTCACAGTTTCAGGTCTTACATTCAAGTGTTTAATCCATTTGGAGTTAATTTTTGTGTATGGTGTAAGGTAAGGGTCTACTTTCATTTTTTTGCATGTGGCTATCCAGTTTTCCCAACACCATTTGTTGAAGAGACTTTCTTTTCCCCATTGTATGTTCTTGGCTCCTTTGTCGAAGATTAGCTGTCCATAGATGTGTGGGTTTATTTCTGGGCTTTCGATTCTATTCCATTGATGTGTGTGTCTGTTTTTGTGCCAGTACCATGCTGTTTTGGTTACTATAGCTTTGTAGTATATTTTGAAATCAGGGAGTGTGATACCTCCAGCTTTGTTCTTTTTTCTCAGGATTCCTTTAGCTATTCGGGGTCTTTTGTTGTTCCATATAAATTTTAGGATTCTTTGTTCTATTTCTGTGAAAAATGTTGTTGGAACTTTGATAGGGATTGCATTGAATCTATAGATGCCTTTAGAAAGTATGGACATCTTAACTATGTTAATTCTTCCATTCCAAGAGCACAGAATATCTTTCCATTTCTTTGTGTCGTCTTCAATTTCTTTCAGAAATGTTTTATAGTTTTCAGTGTACAGATCTTTCACCTCTTTGGTTAAGTTTGTTCCTAGGTATTTTATTCTTTTTGTTGCAATTGTAAATGGGATAGTATTCCTAATTTCTCTTTCTGCCACTTCGTTGTTAGTGTGCAGAAATACAACTTATTTTTGTATGTTGATTTTGTATACTGCAACTTTACCATATTCGTTTATTACTTCTAAAAGTTTTCTGGTGGATTCTTTAGGGTTTTCTATGTATAAAATCATGTCATCTGCAAATAGTGACCGTTTCACTTCTTCCTTTCCAATTTGGATCCCTTTTATTTCTTTTTCTTGCCTGATTGCTCTGGCTAGGACTTCCAATACTATGTTAAATAGGAGTGGTGACAGTGGGCATCCTTGTCTGGTTCCTGTTCTTAGAGGGATAGCTTTCAGTTTTTCACCATTGAGGATGATATTAGCTGTGGGTTTCTCATATATGGTCTTTATTATGTTGAGGTACTTTCCTTCTATACCCATTTTATTCAGAGTTTTTATCATAAATGGATGCTGTATCTTGTCAAATGCTTTCTCTGCATCTATTGAGATGATCATGTGATTTTTATTCTTCATTTTATTAATGTGGTGTATCACATTGATTGATTTGCGAATGTTAAACCATCCCTGCTTACTTGGAATAAATCCCACTTGATCATGGTGTATAATCTTTTTAACGTATTGTTGTATGCGATTTGCTAGTATTTTGTTGAGTATTTTTGCATCGATGTTCATCAGTGATACTGGCCTGTAGTTTTCTTTTTTTGTGTTGTCCTTGTCTGGTTTTGGTATCAGGGAAATGTCAGCTTCGTAGAATGAGTCAGGGAGCTTCCCCGGCTCTTCAATTTTTTGGAAGAGTTTGAGAAGGATAGGTATTAAGTCTTCTTTGAATGTTTGGTGGAATTCACTAGGGAAGCCGTCTGGTCCTGGACTTTTATTTTTGGGGAGGTTTTTGATTACTGTTTCGATCTCCTTACTGGTGATTGGTCTATGCAAATTCTCTACTTCTTCTTGATCCAGTTTTGGAAGGTTGTATGATTCTAAGAATTTATCCATTTCTTCCAGATTGTTGAATTGGTTGGCATATAGCTTTTCATAGTATTCTCTTATAATCTTTTGTATTTCTGAGGTGTCTGTTGTAACCTCTCCTCTTTCATTTCTGATTTTACTTATTTGTGCCTTCTCTCTTTTATTCTTGGTGAGTCTAGCTAAAGGTTTGTCAATTTTGTTGATCTTTTCAAAGAACCAGCTCTTGGTTTTATTAATTTTTTCTATTTTTTTTTTGGTCTCTATTTCATTTATTTCTGCTCTGATTTTTATTATTTCCCTTTTCTACTGATTTGGGGCTTTGTTTGTTCTTTTTTTTCCAATTCCTTTAGGTGCATTGTTAGATTGTTTATTTGAGATTTTTCTTGTTTGTTGAGATAGGCCTGTATCGCTATAAACTTCCCTCTTAGAACTGCTTTTGCTGTATCCCATAAATTCTGGCATGTCGTATTTTCATTTTCATTTGTCTCCAGGTATTTTTTGATTTCTTCTTTGATTTCTTCATTAACCCAGTCGTTGTTCAGTAGCATTTTGTTTAATCTCCATGTATTTGTGGCTTTTCTGATTTTCTCCCTATCGTTGATTTCTAGTTTCATACTGTTGTGGTCAGAAAAGATGCTTGCTATTATTTCAATCTTCTTAAATTTGTGGAGACTTGTTTTGTGGCCTAATATGTGATCAATCCTGGAGAATGTTCCATGTGCATTTGAAAAGAACGTGTAGGGCCGGCCCCGTGGCTTAGCGGTTAAGTGCGCGTGCTCCACTGCTGGCGGCCCGGGTTCGGATCCCGGGCGGGCACTGACGTACCACTTCTCTGGCCATGCTGAGGCCGTGTCCCATATACAGCAACTAGAAGGATGTGCAGCTATGACATACAACTATCTACTGGGGCTTTGGGGGGAAAATAAATAAATAAAATAAAAAAACCTTAAAAAAAAAAAAGAAAAGAACATGTATTCTTCGGTTTTTGGATGGAATGCTCTGTATGTATCTACTAGGTCTATCTGTTCTAGTGTGTTGTTTAAGGCCAATATTTCCTTATTGATCTTCTGTTTGGATGATCTATCTGTTGGTGTAAGTGGAGTGTTATTAAAGTCCCCTACTATTATTGTGTTACTGTCTATTTCTCTTTTTATGTCTGTTAATAATTGCTTTATATATTTAGGTGCACCTACATTGGGTGCGTAGATATTTACAAGTGTTATATCCTCTTGTTGGATTGTTCCCTTGATCATTATGTAATGCCCTTCTTTGTCTCTTTTTACAGTTTTTTTTTAAAGTCTATTTTGTCTGATATGACTACTGCTACCCCAGCTTTCTTTTCATTGCCATTTGCGTGGAGTATCTTTTTCTATCCCTTCACTTTCAGTTTGTGAGTGTCTTTAGGTCTGAAGTGTGTCTCTTGTATGCAGCATATATATGGGTCTTGTTTTTTTTATCCAGTCAGCCACCCTATGCCTTTTAGTTGGAGCATTTAGTCCATTGACGTTTAAAGTAGGTATTGATAAGTATGTACTTACTGCCCTTTTTTAACTTTTTTTTTTTTCTCAGTGCTTTAGTAGTCCTTCTCTGTTCCTTTCTTCTTCTATACAGAATTGATGGTCACTTTAGTTTGACCTCTGTCTGAAAGCTGTACTCTTTAACTCCCCTCCTCCCTCCTTTTATGTTTTTGATATCATATCTAACCTCTTTTTTGTGCATTTGTATCCATTACGTTCTTATCATGGAAATAGATAATTTTTCCTATTTGTCATCTTCTCTTTTCCCCTTAAATCAGTCCCTTTAACATTTCTTGTAGCACTGGTTTCTTGGTGACAAACTCCTTTAATTTTTGCTTGTCTGGGAAATTTTTGATCTCTCCTTCCATTTTGAATGATAACCTTGCTGGGTAGAGTATTCTTGGCTGTAAGTTGTTTCCTTTTAGCACTTTAAATATATTGTGCCATTCTCTTCTAGCCTGTACGGTTTCTGCTGAGAAGTCAGCTGATAGCCTTATGGGGTTTCCTTTGTATGTAACTTGACTTTCTCTTGTGGCTTTTAGGATTCTCTCTTTATCTTTAATTCTGGACATTTTGATTATGATGTGTGTTGGTGTGGGCCTCTTTGGGTTTATCTTGTTTGGGGCTCCAGATATCGGTTTCCTTCCTTAGGTTAGGGGAAGTTTTCATCTATTATTTCTTGAAATTGATTCTCTGCCACCTTGTCTCGCTCTACTCCTTCCGGGACAACTATAACACGGATGTTAGTGCGCTTGATGTTGTCCCAGAGGTCCCTTAGACTGTCCTCACTCTTTTTAATTCTTTTCTCTTTTACCTGTTCAGCTTGGGTAATTTTTTCTAGTCTTTCGTCCAGCTCATAGATCCGTTCTTCTGTATCCTCTACTCTGCTTTTGAGTCCCTCTAATGAATTTTTCATTTCCAGTATTGTATTCTTCATTTCTCATTGGTTCTTTTTTATATCTTCCATTTCTTTGTTGACATTCTCACTGAGTTCATCTATTCTTCTCCCCACATCAGTGAGCATCGTTAACACTCTTTGTTTGAACTCTCTGTCAGGTAGGTTGCTCACTTCTGTTTCACTTAGTTCCTTTTCTGGGGTTTTGTCCTGGTCCCTTACTTGGAATGTATTCTTTTGCCTCCTCATTTTGCCTCTTTCCCTGTGCTTGTGTCTATGTATTAGGCAGGTCAGCCACGTCTCCTGCTCTTGGATAGGTGACCTTATGCAAGTGATGCCTTAGGAGCCTTCCAGTGTGCTTCCCTCAGTTCTCAATGTTCCAGGCGTGACCCCTATGTGGGCTACGTGTGTCCTTCTGTTGTGGCCTGTTTGCTGTCCCTGTAGGCACCCAGGAAGGCCGAGTTATGCTCCTGGCCAGCTGTTGTAATGCGCAGGTGCTTGTAGTTGTTGTGGGCCCTTCAGTCTCTTTATCTGGTGTGGGGAGCCCCAGCACAGTTGGCTGCAAGTTCTAACACCACATTTGTGTTGCACTATTTCTTTTAAGTGAGTAGGCCCCCAGCGTGGCAGGTTGTTAGGCTCAGGGCCTTACAATTGCTGTAAGCCTCTAGCCTATTAGGTCTCTTGTCAGCTCTCTGAGGATTGCAGCTGGGTGGGGCTGGCCTCAGACACAGGAGCACCCAATTGTTTCAGGCTTTGGAAGGTGGGGCAAACCCCGATGTGGGTCTTTGAGAAGCACAAGTCTTTTGCAGCTGACAAGCCCTGCCGCCCACAGGTCCACACACACAGTCAACACAGTCCTGCCCTGTGTGAGTGTCCCGACCTCCCCAAGCGGACCCAGTCTCTCCACGGCGGGAGCCCCACACACTCCGCCACCGCCCCACACTCTCCACCCGCTCCTTGTGCACACCCTGCCCCGCTAAAGTCGGTTCAGTTGCCAGGCTGCAGAGAATCCAGTAACCAATCTATGCAGGCCCACAAGTTGCTTGAGGGCTTGTTGTTGGGTTGGGCCAGTCTCTAGGGTGGGCTGCCTGCCCTGGCTGAGCTGGATTAAATCGGTGCTCTAGCGCGTGGGGCAGACCCTGGGCTAGCAGGCCTCAGGGAGAACTCCAATGGTGTCTGTGTCAGCACACCCACACCAGGCCACCACAATGGCCGCCGCCAATGTCCCAGTCCCTGGAGAGGTCTCACCTCTCACCGAGATGCACTCAGGGCCTATTAGGTGAGTCTCTTGTCACCAAAGCACTGTGCACCTTTCTTTCTGGTGATTTTAGGATGCTTTCTGAAGCGGGTGAGTTTGCGTGCGGGCCCTTTAAGAGCCGGTTTCAGTTTCTTTGTGAACCGGGTTTTCTGGGGGTACTCCCCAGTGTTTTAGTAGCAGGCAAAGTCACATATTATGCCGCTGGTCTCGATTGTGCTGGGTCCACAAAATGCCCACAGCGGGGGCGCTCCCCGGCTCAGGGCCCCACGCCTCCAGGGAGGGCTGCGTACCTGTGGGCTGCTCCCGGCGGCCATGAAGCTGGCGGCTTGTGAAGGCGGCGTTTTTCCTCTCCAGAAGGGAGTCGGTGCCTCTTCTACCCCAGTTAGGATTGTCCGTTGTTGCAGGAGTTCCTCTTATCCAGTTTTCAGTTCTGTCTCAGGGGTAATTTTTCCACGAGTAGTTGTAAATTGGCTGTGTCCACGGGAGGAGGTGAGTTCCGAGTCTGCTCTCGCCGCTGTCTTGACTTCCCCTCCCATGCATTACATTTAGATGTCATGTCTAATCTCCTGTAATCTGGAACTGTTTATTAGCCCTCTTTGTCTTTCATGACATTGACATTTTTGAAGAGTATAGGCTAGTTATTTTGTAGAATGTTCCTCAATTTGGGTTTGTTTGAAGTTTCTCTTAGTTAAATTCAGGTTATGCATTTTTGCAGGAAGAGTACATAAATGTGGCCTTATCAGGGTTTCACATCAGTTTGTCATATTATTTGTGATGTTAATTGTAATCATTTGATTAAGATATAGTTCACCAGATTTCTTCACTATAAAATTACCATTTTTTCCCTTTGTAATTAATAATTAATCAGTGGGGACATACTTTGAGATTACGTTAACATCCTGTTTTCCTCAAACTTTAACCCATAGTTTTAGCATCATTGATGATTTTTGCCCAATCAGTTATTATTATGATTGTAAAATGCTTTTCCAAGTCTGTCATTTCTTCAACATTAGGTGGCATTCTACTGTAAGTTTAGGTTTTCCCTTCTTATCTATCTATCTATCTATCTATCTATCTATCTATCTGTCTATCTATCTATATCTCTCTTACTACCAACACTTCTGACACCAAATATGTGGGTTTTCTACACCAAACAATTATCCAGTTTTATGCAGACACCAAATGGGTGTCCTACAATTCAGTTCAATTCTAACACTAAGTACCTGGAGTTAGCAAGACCCTACAGGTTAAGGGCTCAGTCCCACAAGACTGTCCCCACTTCAGAGCCATTGCAAGTCCAGGCCTCACATACTTCTGACTGACTGGCTATAAATCAGAGGTTTCCACAACCCCTCCTCAGTTTCAATAATTTGCTAGAACTGCTTACAGAACTCAAGAAAACAGTTTATTTGCTGTTACTGATTTATTATAAAGGATACATCTCAGGAAGAGCCAAATGGAAGAGATGCATAGGGCAAGGTATGGGGGAAGCGATATGGAACTTCCATTCCTTCTCTGGACATGTCATCCGCCAACATCTTAAAAACCCAGAAGTTCTCCAAACTCTGTAGTTTAGGAGTTTTTATGGAGGTTTCACTATGTGGGCATGATTGATTAAATCATTGGCCATTGTTGATTAACTCGATCTCCACCCCCTTTCTTCTCCCTGGAAATCCTGGGATGGGGCTGAAAGTTCCAACCCTCTAATCGTGCCTTGGTCTTTCTAGTGACCAGCACCCATCCTGAAGCTATCTAGGAGCAACTCAGCCAAGAGTCATCTCATTAGTATACCAAAGGCACTCTTATCACTCAGGAAATTCCAAGGGTGTTAGAAGCTCTTGTGCCAGGAACCAGGCATGAAGATCAAATATATATTTCTTATTATATCGTAATATTACCTTATTATATCATAATATTACCATAATATCTAATTACCTATCTAATCTATCTATCTAATCAGTATAGGTAATGGATTCTTATTTTATTCAGTGGACTGTATTAGTACATTAAGGGTTTATTTTTCTTTAAGTAATTGATGATAATTTTTTTCTAATTTGGCATGACTTAATAAGAGAAAATGAGCAAAAATAAAAACAGAAGTTCTTTTATTTATCACTCTTGGTTTTTTAGGAATAGAGACCACCTCAGATGTTTTGTAGTAGGAAGCTATACTGTAGGGATACATATAATAATAAGAAAAAGACAAATCTCAGCCACTTGGCAAGACCTCAGAGGAACCCAGGAAAAGCCCAACTGTGTGAGATTCCAATCCCACTCTCCTTTCCCCCCAACAGGAACAAATAAGACAATTATGTGAGCCTCATGGAGAATAGAACTGATAGGCCATTCTAGAATCTCAGAAAGTTATGGGTTCTTGGTTATCTAACTATCCATCTAGCTTTAGGAGTTCACAGATCCACCAATAACCAGACCTTTTAAATCTTGCTGCTTTTCTTCTTGCTCTTAACTGTCTGGTCTATCCATAGTTCCAGAGTTCGAGAAAGAGAGAGAGAGATCATGACTTTCAGAACACGTATTATATCTTTTCCTGGAATATCCTGTGGCTAGCTCCCTTTGTAGTAGGGTTATGGAGAGGGCAATTTCCCTAAGTGGCTAACTGTGGATATAATTTGCAATGTGTATCTGCTTACTGGTTCTTCATCTTGCCAGAACAGAGCCCTACTCTGTTTATAGGCATTGTAAGCTAAGTGGTTTACTTTCTGAGTTATTTTCAGAATATTAATATTGTGATTTTTATTTTAATTTATTTTAAATAATGATAATGCTAAAAATTGGTACAAAATTAGGACAAGGATTTTCAGTAATTTAATACCATGTATTAGTCACTAAAAATATTGTGAATCCATGACTGTTAATTAAGTCTGTCTTATTAATTTGGCCTGATTAAGAAGTATAAATGTAACTCAGCATATTTCATTATACTTTTCTCTTATTAGGGCATCATCATTTCGTATTTTCCTTAAAAGAGCTATTCAGCACTTCTGTGAATATCTGTGTAGACTAGAGTGTTTGCAGTTAACATTTTCCAGAAGCCAAAACTGGATTTCCCACAATGTACAATTTGCCTTTGAAAATTTCCTGCATTGGGTATCACTTGTTTGTGTGTTCTTGTTATTTAATATGACTGAAATATTAATAACTAATTGTTTAAAGTGCAGTATTTCAGTTAATTCCATGTATAATTAAAAAATTTAAATACATTAACATTTCACAACGTAGTCTGTGATTGGGATTAGGACTGTTTGTGTTTGCTGTTCAGATACTCAGTATAATATTTGATATTTGGATAAAATGCTATTTTTCATATCAAGTATATTTGTTTAAAATTTTAGAAAGAGTGTACTAGGGAGCTTGGAAAATTTGTATTTAACATAAATTATTTGATTATTTTCAGATATTAAAAATACAGAACAGTTTTTGGGAATCTCACAGGCTGATATGACTATTAGACTTTGCAGATTTACATCCTTTAATGATTTGTTTCTCTTTCTGTCATACATAAAACATTTGATCTGTAGCTCATGCTTGAAATGAGATAAAGGGAGGGAAAAGTGAGATGAGATACCCTCTCACTTCTTTTCTAGAGAACATGGAACTATCCCATTCCATTTAAGCAGACTCTCCCAAATGATTAAATTAATTTCACAAGAGGAAATGCATCTTTATTTTAAAGTACAATACTTTCCTTGTACATCATGTGAATTGTTAAGTGTGTTGACATTTAAAAAGCTGTCTGACTGAACCAACTATTTACAACAAGCCCAGGCCAGCCAGAACTACTTTGGGAAGGGCATATAGACTTACTGAAGTTAAAACTACTACAAGGCAAGATTATTCTAGAGACATGAAGTCTGGGTTTTAGCTTCAGGAAATATCACTTTGGAAATTACTCTCTAGGTAGGATTAAATATAAAAGTTTGAAATATGCATCTAAAATGAATTAAGTTACCATGCTGAATAGAACCCATTGCCAAGGGATTTTTAAAAAGCATTTTGGTTACTATTATTTGAAATAACTTTAAGAATATTTGAAACTGAATTGTGGAACTACTTTATAGTGAAGACTTTAAAAGAACATGGTCTTTTCTGGCTGTGAAAATCTGACTTTATTATTTATTATTATTATAAGTTGATTGTAAGGCAGCTATTAACTAGTGGACATTTAACCTATGTTTAATTGAAAAGATAAAATTACTTAACTGTGTGCCTATAAAAAGAAAATAAACTCTTGATGCCAAATTATGAATTGTGCTCCTCATTGTAATAAACAACTAGGTGAAGAGTTAAAATACAGGAGTCTAGAATTCATAGTTGTTTTCTGGATTCTTATTCTAAGTGATGGAAATGATCATCCATTTAATACTAGGACAGTTCTCACTTTTTATGCTGTCTATAGCATATATATACACATATGCATACAGATATACGTACTGTGTGCTGTGTGCTATATATAGGTATAGTAGTATAAGTTTATATATATATACTGCATAAGATATTTATAGTGTACAGTATATATGCTATATACTATATAGTATATATATGTGTGTGTGTATTTATATATTGTGTGTGTGTGTATATATAGAGAGAGACAGACAGACATACTGTCTGTAATAGAGAACAGTACATTTCTAGTATGTAATATAGAGAAATAATTACTATGCCAATGATCCTAAGTGTTTTTAGTTACAGCAGTTATTTTCTAAGCGGTACTCCTTTGCCAAATTTTTTAAGGTTGTTCTGTGATTATTGGTGGCAGTTGTGTGTGTTTAATTTTAGCCGTGTACTAAGCAGACTATTGTTAAAGGGTAAATTTTTAAAAAGAATATGATCATGACTTTTATACAAATATAAAATGAACATGTGTCAAAGATTTTATTCAACTCATTAATTAATAATAATATGATATTGCCACCGGTTTAAGTACCATGTATTTATAGTTAAGGAATGCTGAAATGAATTTAAAGTCAATGCAAAACTAATCAGTGTCCACTGGACAATAATCAGGACCTGTTTGCATTTCTGTGAACAGGAATCATTTGTATTTCTATCAGTAATCTGTATCAGTATCTGCTGGACAATAATCAGGACCTATTTGCATTTCTATGGACAGGAATCATTTGTATTACTATCAATTTTCTACACGTTAACTTCTCTCTCTACAGAGTTATAAAAAAGCCTAGTCAGTGACAGACAAATGGCTGAGCTAGCCAAGACACCCATTAAATTTCAGTCTTTCAAAATTTTTCCTTACTGTTCAATACTGGTACCTTCTCTGGTACTTTATATTACCTTGATTTTAGTAGTCATGAGAGAGAAATTGTTTCATATCCATCCAATTACTTCAGTTTAGTCATGTAAATTCTGTGAGGGTGGGCACCCAAGAATGCATGAAGTTGTAAATCAATAATATGATGTCTTAGGTATAAATGCAGAAGTTGAATGGTTAAAACCTGTGTCGTGGTTCAGAAAGTAGAAGAAAATAGGGTTTTTATAAATCTAATCTTATTTTAATTGTGATGGAGGACACAGCTATTTGAAGGAATCCAGCAATTAATACTTTTGAAAAGCAAGAATCTTCTTTTAATGGAATTAATTCCTCCTTGCCTTATTTGTTTTATAAATGAGAGCTTTGTATATCAGATTTTAAGTTGGGTATAACTTTAACTCCAAAATAATTAGATGCACTGAACCATGAAAGAAGCAAGCATGACATATTATTTTTATGAAATCCTCATATTGTATGATTTTGCTCCCTTGACAATTATTTTTACTTTCCATTTTATAATTAATAATAATATATTAGAACTAACTTACAGTTGCATACCCTTCTCATTTTGGGGGAAGACCAAGTATGGTCAGGTAGGCTCTACCCATCTACCCCTGGCAGCTAGACTGTGAGCCAATCAGATAGTCCTGCCCAGGACACTGACTCTTAAGGGAGTGATGGATGTTAAATTAGTTAGATTAGATGATGCAGCTACTGAGTAGTTGAGAGTTCGGCAGTATAGGAGTGGAGAGTGGGGATGAGTGTTCAGTGGGTTCCAAGGGGTATGGGACCTGAATATATGGCTTCAGATTTTCATCAGACCTTGCCTTCTTTCGTTTACTCTGGAGCCTGATTCTCTAGGCTTCCATTGATTCTGTAATTTACCGAATTTTCTGGCGATACGTTTCTTTTCTCCTAAAGTTAGCTGCAGTTGGTTTCTGTTGTTTATTAAACACACAAAAACAAAACAAAACTCTAACTAGTAAAAGAAACAACCAAGTACATGGTTATGTTTCTAAGTATATGATCATTATCAAGTTTACATAGGACAAAGTGAATTGTATGTATTGTATGTGGGAAAAATAGAAGCAATGCTGATGTAATTTAGGTTGCTGATTATAACATAATAGACCACATGAATCAATTTATGGAATAATAGCAATAACTATGAATTTATCATTTCGAAGTATTATAGTCTCTCTTTTACCTTATGGTCACGTGTCCAAGAATATCCTTTGAATATTTAAAACTTTTCTGGCATCTTAAAATATGAGCTGCTTCTAGTAATAGTGGAGTAGCTCATATTGAACTAATCCTCCTGCAGAAAACCATTGTAAATTCTGGACAAAATACAAAAACCCAACAACTCTCTGAAGGCACTGGAGAGTGACCGTAAGCAGGCAGAAATTGAAGAAGAATCAACACTTAGAAAAAGAGAATAACACTACATAAAAGAAAATGAGGTTTTTTTGCCAGCAGACCTGCACTACCAGAAATGCAAAAAGGAGTTCTTGAGGCTGAAGGGAAATGATACCAGACAGAAACTTGGATCTTCTGGAAGAATGAAGAGCACCAGAAATGGGAAATATGTGGGTAAATATATTTATTTCTCCCAAATTCTTTAAAACATATATGACTGTTTAAGGTAAAAATTATAACATTGTATTGTGAGGTTTATAGTATACATAGATGTAATACATACGATGGTTATAGCATAATGTTGAGGAAGGGGAATTGCAAGGTTTCTGCATTTTATGTGAAGTAGTACAATATTAATTATCTGTGAAAATTTTAGGATGTATGTTGGTATCCCTGGAGCAACCACTAAAAAATAATGCAAAGAGGTATTGCTAAAATATGAGGTCAGCAGTTTTCAATATGAAGGCATGCAGCTGAATACAGATTTCAAAGAAGAGGTACAAATTTATTTAAGTGATTAGATATTCAACCATAAGATAATTTTTAAATGGTAGAGTAGAAACTACCAGCAGCCTGTAAATGTACTGAAATAATGCAGAAATTCTCTGGTAAAAAATAATTATAATAGCTAACATTTATTGAGTGCTATGTGTCAAGTATTGTGTTAAGCTCTTTACATGTATTATCACATTTATTCATTACAACAACCTGAATAGGGTAGTTCCTGTTATTCCATTTTACCATGAGGAAAGCGAGGCATAGTGGTATTGAATAATTTACCTAAGGTTTCATAGCTAGTAAGTGGCAGAGCCAATATTTGAACCCAGGATGCCTGACTTTAGAGCTTGTGCTCCTAACTACTATATTATACTTCCCTAGAAAATGAAACCTGAGTTAAGCTTCATGACCACCATATTGCAAATAAAGTAGGGTATATGAATAAAACTAAATTAAAGGTAAAGTATTTGTTAAAAATATGAAATATGAGAAATCTTCAATTCCTATTTCTAATGTTCTTGGCGTTCTATTTTCCCCATATATAATATACACACTTCACTTTCTGCCATGTAAACTTGATAATGATCATCTACCTAGATGTATCTCCCTGGTCAATACCTAAGGCGAATAATTCCTATCCATCCCAAATTCTTCATCCTTTGGCTTTATTTTGTCCCTTAGCACTTCCTTTACTTTCATGGCCCCTCTTGCAGTATATCTGATTGGAAAACAAGAGCTTATTATAGCCTGGACCAAGAAAATCATGGGAAAAGTTGGTGAGATGAATGAAGGCTATGGGGAAAAAAGAAAAATCAGGCTACTGTTTGGTGAGGAAGGACATAAACAGTTATTGAATGCCTTCTGTGTGTCAGATTCATAAAAATGCTCCACATTTTTGTTCTCTGCCATTTTTGTTTGGCTATACATGATATAGTTATGTTTTCAAACTTTTTGTGTTAAATAGCAAAGAACCTTTTTTCCAAGTTAAAATTTTCGTTTTATTGCATAGTATACAATAAATAAAGTGATATTTTATTTACATAGATGTTTTTATAAGTTCACATTTGTAATGTTTGCATCAAGTCAATGAAGTTAATCATGTTTTGCTAAAAGCAAAATTTGAAAATGAGAATTGTAGATAATTGTGATCTTAGTTTCAGCACCCGGTTATTTTTGTAGTTTGTTTTAGTTGCTCAGTATTGAGCTAACGGGTGAAAAATGGCCCTACTAACAGAGGGGTGGGGAGTCAGTCATTCAGTCTTGTCTTCACCCCTTTTCACGGGTTATCTTGAGTGGTTATAACTGTATAGAGACGCTTGAGTTACAAGGTGTGAGAGGGTCGTTTTGAACTGCTCATAGGGGTATTTCCTCTGTTGCAGTCAGGTAGTCCACTCTGAGGGACTGCTAACTAAACTGAAAATATGCTTTCTAGCCACATCTAAAGGATCTAGCAAATGTCACGGAGGTGAAGAGTTTTGGGGGTAGTAGTTATCAAATATACTATTAGTTTTTTTTAAGACTACCTTTTTGCTTTTGTATGTTAGTGATAGCTCCACCCACTTATCCCTTGTCCATGTGAATTAGCAAATGTTTGTAGTCAGGAAATTGGGTCCAGGCCCCCAGCACCAAAGATATAGACATAAGAAAGGCAGGTGTTCATTATCAGGTAAGATAACACTTAAAATCTTTGGTCCTTCCCATCTGTTTTTTGACTTTGCTTCCTTGGACTTCCCCCCATCCAGCTGGATCTTTCCTTTTGCATAGATGACATAGTATAACTCTAGCTAGATATACGTGAAACAATACATAACATGTGAGGCATAAAGGAGAAAAAATTAATAATACCTGCCCCCCAGCTTAAGAAATAGAACATTACCAATGCTTTTGAAACCACTTATAGGTCCCTTCCCAATTGCATTCCTTTCCTTCCCCACCAGAGATAACCATCATCCTGAAGGTTTTTTTCTTTTTCCCTGAGGAAGATTTGCCCTGAGCTAACATCTGTGCCAGTCTTCCTCTATTTTGTATGTGGGTCGCCGCCACAGCATGGCTGACGAGTGATGTAGGTCCGCACCCAGAATCTGAACCTGTGAACCCGGACCGCTGAAGTGGAGCACACCAAACTCAACCACTGGACCACGGGGCCAGCATCGCATCATTCTGAGTTTTGAGTTAATCATTCTCTTGCTTTTCTTCATAGATTTCTCACTTTTATCCTAAATAGTGTAGTGTTTAGTTTTGATCATTTTTGGATTTTATAGGAATGAAAATATGTATTTTTCTTCAGCTTACTCCTTTGCTCAACATACCTTTGAGAGTGAATCATGTTGTTGTCTTTATACTTTATACTTGATTCATTCTCCATCCTCTATATTAATGAACTTTAGGTTGTTTTCAATTTTAAATTGTTTCAAACCTTACTACTATGTACATTTTTGTACATGTCTCCCAGTACACATGAGAAGCTCTTGTGGAATTTTTAAAGCTCTTCAGAGAAGGAATTTCTTCAGGAATCTACTCAGTAGTTTTCATGGTCAGAGACTTCTTCCTTTTTTCTAATCTAAACCAGTTATGTTATGGTTAAACTTGTTTCCTTATATTCTAGAGAGCATAGTGGCTAAACCAGATTGCCCAGCTTTAAAACTTCCAACTTTCTCATGTCTATATAATCTTGGGCAAGCTATTTAATCTCTCTGTCCTCAGGTCCTCACCTGCAAACTACCTCATATGGTTGTTGTAAGGATCAATGAGTTAATACATAAAAATTGCCGGAAACATAGTAAACATTCAATAAATGTTAGTTATCATCATTCTTATTCTACCCATTATGGAAATGGAAAAAGCCGTCATTATCTTTTATGGGAGACCCATTTATATACTTGAATTTAGTACTTCTCAGCCCCATCCTTTTCAAGGCTTACTTATCAGAATTTTCATTCAAATTATATCAAAATGAATTCTATAAAAATTTATTTATTCATTCATTCATTCAACAAATTGAACAGCTAATAGATGCATGGTACTGTCCAAGGCACTGGGCATACAACGGTCGACTAAACTGATGTGGTCTCTGCCCTTAAGAAACTTAAGAGTGTAGTAGGGGATAGAGACATAAAACAAATACACAAATATTGAATTTCAAACTGTTATTAGTGCTATGAAAGGAAAGAATATGGACTATGAGGGGGATTAAAAGCAAAGGGTATCTACTAGAGATGGAGGAATTGGGGAAAGCCCCTTTTAGCAACTGATATTTAAGCTGCAGTAAAAGCAAAGCAGGGGGAGGAGTGCTTCCTACAGAGGAGGTCACCATGTGCCAAGACTCTTAGGTGAGAAAGAGCCTGATGTGTTAGGGTCTCAAGAGAAACCAGAGAGGCTAAACTTGAGCAAGGTGGGAGCAGTGAAGTTGGAGAAATTGGAAAGGGTACATGCAAAGCCTTGCAGGCCAAGTAAAGGACAACGAATGGGAATTTTCAATGGATTTGAGGCTGGAGAGGGGCAGGATCCAATTTACATCTCAAAGGATCTGCCTGCAGCACAGAGAAGGTATTGAATACAGGTTAGTTGGGGAGGCTGTAATAAGTTGTAGAGATGACATGATGGTGGCAGTGGAGATGGAGAGAACTAGACAGAAACATTTAGGATATGGAATAAACAGGACTGGGTGATGGTTGTATATGTACCTGTGGGTGGTAAGAGAGAGGTGTGAAAGAACTCAGGTTTTTGTTTTATCAACCTTCTTTGTTAACTTTTAAATTGTGTTTGTAGTTTTTTTATTCAACATGCTCAGGTTTACAATTTTTCTCTTCAGTTGTATAGCCTGTGATAGAATTTAGTGCTTTTTAAAAATAGATGCTTACCTAACGTGGGATTCCTGGTTATATATACTGATTTTCCTGCTGCTTTTTAGATTACCTAGCAATATAGTAATTAATTTATTAAATCTTTGGGATTTTACAATGAGCAAGGCACTGGTTAGACACAGTGAGTGATTCAGAAATGAAGTCAATGTAGGCACAGTGCTAAAACCACTGATGCCTTATTTTCCTCAATGGCTCCTAGATGTCTTAATATAATTGATATCCTATGGAGTTTGAATATTTCTTTAATTTTCTGAGGTTATTTAAAATATTTACTATGTATTTTCAGCATTGTATCTTTGAATATTTCTTTAATTTTCTGAGGTTATTTAAAATATTTACTATGTATTTTCAGCATTGTATCTTCTAGCCTATTTTTTGTTGGTTCTGACCAATGGTCATCCATACATTTATTCAAACCCTTATTGAACCTAATTGTATTTTTAGTCATGTATTCATAACAAAAAGTTCATAGGTTTCTGCTCATTTAAAAAAATACAATACTAACTTTGTTGAGGAGTCTTAAAACAATCTCCTACAAGCTTTGAGGGTTGCAGTTTTTAATTCTAATATTCTGGGATTTGATAATCATTCTGTACTCAGCCTGTTCATGGCCTTCAAGCTTTAAGATAAATGCTATTCCATTTTGCTTTTGTCATTCTTGAAGAAGTAGTCTTATCTTTTTGGTCTGTATTTATGTAAATACTCTATACTCTTGATTGTTTTAGCTGCTCTTAAAGGGACCTTGACCAGATCTGTTGTTTCCTTTTTGGTTTATTAGATATTTGATAGTCATTTCAGCCAGTCATCTATGTCATGGCTGACAATACTTAGCTAACACTGGGCCTAGAACCAGTTCTTAAAAACAACATTTATTTCCCTTTGGATAGTTTGTATCCATTAATAACACTTAGAAAAGAAATAATAACCAGTTTGTAACTACCTAATATGTATGTGTTATATGAAACCTAAAAGGCTCTAAACTTTCTCTTTCGTTCCTTGATCAGGCTATTAAAAAAAAAGTATGTTGTCTAGTATCCTATTTTTTTTAAAATATATTTTATTTTTTCCCTTTTCTAGATGTAAAAGTTAGATTCGTGGGCATATAATTTTCAGAATCACTGAATCTAATGTCCTGCCACCTTCAACATTCTGTGTCCCAATGGAATTTTTCTAATCTTTAGACGCTTCTCCAAGTTTTTTTAATGGAGTCTTCTGAATGACAACTGTTAACTGAGTTCTTTTAACATCACAGCATGCCTTTCATTGAACTTTTAGATTTAAACATAATCGGTTAAGTCATCTTTAATTAGGCCCTTGCTTGTTTGTACTTGATTTTCTATCTAAACAATTATATTTTTTTGTTTGTTTTCCAAGTTCTTTTCTGCAAAAGAAAATCATCTCTATCTTTAGGGGGTGCAAGTTGATGTGTAGGTTATGGTCTTCAGAATTTCCCAACTGCTATTACTTCTTAAATGACTATGGCTAAATTTTAGATTTTATGTAAGTTAAAAGTGTCCTAAAAGTCTTAGTGCAGCTTTAAGCTTTAATAACTTCAGAAGTAATAGTGCTACAGACTTAAAAAAAATAATAATTTGAATGTTTAATTATTTAAATTTCTTTTATACCCATACGTTTTTGTGAATTTTGAATACCAAATTTTTTTTTTTTTAAAGAGGAAGATCTGCTCTGAGCTAACATCCATGCCAATCCTCCTCTTTTTGCTCAGGAAGACTGGCCCTGGGCTAACATCCGTGCCCACCTTCCTCTACTTTATATGGGACGCCGCCACAGCATGGCCTGACAAGTGGTGCATCATTGCACACCCGGGATCGAACCCAGGCTGCCAGCAGTGGAGCACAAGCACTTAACTGCTACGCCATGGGGCCGGCCCATGAATAACAAAATTTTAATTTTAATTTTTTTGTTTCAGTCCTTTTCATTGAAGATGGCAAGCACTGAAGAAAAAGTTAACTGTGCTCTTGGTTGGCTGAAATCAAGTTCATGATGACAGCAAGAAGAAAATTCACTTCCTGTTTTAAGGAGGAGACTTCCCACAGACAGTTAATTAACAACTGGATGAAAAAGTCAGGGACACTGGGCTTAGTTTATGACAAGCCTGGATGTGGGAGATGCCAGCAAGGCAGAGACCGTGGCTGAAATTGAAACGGAGTTGGTACAGAGTCCCAAAAACATGCACTCCACATCTGCTTAATCAAATATTCCAAAAGCCATAGGCTACAGAATTCTAACAGTGAAACTCCAAAGCATGCTTACGTGTTCAAATGCTAAAAAAGATTACTATGCTAAATTAGTTTTCTGTCAACTAATGAAGTGAAAAATTGAAAATTACAATTATATTCTCAACAAGTTGACGTTTTCTGATGAAGCACCTTTCCACCTAAGTGGCAATATTGTCTGTCACGTTAGTTGCCGTGTTTGGTGTACAAAAAAGCCTCAGAAAGTTTGGCAGAGTGAGAATTCTCAGGAGTTAACATTTGGTGTGCCATTAGGAAGTCTTGCATTATTGGCCCTCCCTTTTTTATTGAGATTTAATTCATACACCATAAAATTCACTCTTTTAAAGTATACAATTCAGTGGTTTTTAGTATACTTATAAAATTTGCAACCATCACCACTATCTGATTCAGAACATTTTTTATCACCCTAAAAAGAAATCCCATATGCATTAGGAGTCACTTGCCATTTCCCACTCCCTACAGCCCCTGGCAACTAATCTCCTTTTTGTCTCTATGGATTGCCTACTCTGTACATTTCATATAAATGGAATTATATAGTCTGTGGCCTTTTGTGTTTCTTGACCCTTTATTTTTGAAGAATCTATAATCAGTGATGAATCCTACTTAGCAGTGCTTTAGAATTTTTTAATTTCCACATTGCAGTGGTTACTCTATTAAATAGTACCCTTTTCTAACAAGGCAGAACACCTGTTATTATGCATTGTGTGTGTGACAGTTTTCTGCACGACACTTGCTCAGTCTAGTGGATCATTAGAGGAGGTCTTACTTGCCCTCTTTCCTCACCTGTTCTATCTCCACTAGACTTTTTTGTGAGGTCATGTGAAAACTGTTGTATATGTATCAAAACCTTTTTCTTTGGATGATCTTAAGACTAGAATTCAAATGCAATTCTTTCAGTCAGTGAACTAGCAGTAGGCCATATGTGTATATGTATATGTGTATATACATACCTACATATATTTCTTAACTCTGACCCCTGAGAGGGCCTAGAAGCAATGACAGTCTAGTAACAATCTGAGCATACTAGTGCCCAGATCTTGGTTTCTAAATATCGTTCTTTATTAAAAGGAATCAGGACTCCTCAGGGAAATGGCTTGTTGTGCTAGAAGGCAATGAAGTGTTGAAAGAATGATAAAATCGTGTTAAAACACACAGGAGCCAGCTTGAAGGAGCTCTGCCAGCCAAATCAGTGACGTATTGATTGATCGAATTGAAATCCCTGAGTACAGACTGATATAAATAAATGAATAAGTGAGTTAAATGGAAGGCTCTACCTTACGATAGGATACCAACTAATAAATCTAGATAAATGTTAGAAATAGAAAATCACCTTTGGCAACCCTAATAGTAATAATTGACTTAGGCAAAATCATCAATGGATGCTATAACTAGGGAGTGAAAGTTTGATGAGAAGCAGCGTATTTGCATAGTTTCAAAATATCTCCCCACAAAATACTTATTAATAAGTACAAAATACTTATTAACTTTACTAATGGAAATTATGGCAAGTACCATCTTAACAAAGTGATAGAATTTACCAATCCTAGTAATTGGACAAGTTGACATTATGTGCCTCCTGATATAAAGAACCTAGAAGGTATAGCAGCAATTCTGTGGTATTCTTGCCAAAAATACGTGTCACACCTTATCACAAGGAAACATCAGAAAAATTCAAATTGAGGAACATTCTATAAAGTAACCAGCATTTATGTTTCAGAAATGTCAAGGTTGTGACAGACAAGGAAAGACTGAGGAGGTGTTCCAAATTGAAGAGGACCAAAGAGACATGACAGTGAGATGCAAAACATGATCCTGGACGTTATTGGAAGAATTAATGAAATTTGAATTGGGTCTCTGGTTTAAATGGTAAAATCGTGTTGATTTTGGTGATTATACTGTGGTTATGTATGACAGTGTCCTTGGTTTTAGGAAATATACACTGAAGTATTAAGGGGTAATGGGACATCATGTCTGCAACTTAATTTCAAATGGTTCAGAAAAAATTTGTGTGTTTGTATGAGAAAATGTAAGTTTAATGAGGGAACGTTAATTGGGGAAGCTGGATCAAGGGTGTATAGGAGTTCTTTGTACTATTCTAGCAACTTTTTGTTAGTTTTAAGTGATTTCACAATACAGTTTTTAAAAAATGTTCTCTTTTCTTCTAAAGTTGCATATCCGTATGACCCAGTTCACATAGAATGCTCTATTTGCCAAGAAAAAAGTTTTTAAAAATGATCCTGGGGCTGGCCCAGTGGCGTAGTGGTTAAGTACGAGAACTCTGGTTTGGATCCTGGCCATGCACCACTTATCAAGCCATGCTGTGACAGGCGTCCCACATATAAAGTAGAGGAAGATGGGCATGGATATTAGCCCAGGGCCAATCTTCCTCACCAAAAAAAAAAAAAAAAAAAAGATTGATTTAAAGGTGAGTTTGAATATTTATAGAAAATAAATGAGTGGAAAATTATGCCTTGACTATAACGAGGTTGACGTGGGACTTTTGATTTTTTTTATCTTAAAAAAAATACCCTGTACTCCAAAGTGCATAAATCATTTCTTAAACAGAGATGCATTAAGGAACAGAAAAGCATCCTGGAGGACAAAACACCCCAGGCATTCATCTCCTGACCTAACCAAATGACAGACCTTGAAGCAACTTCAAAGCTGCAAAAGTAACTGGCTCTGACATGTACCAAGATGGGGCGGGAGGCGGGGGGGGGGCGGGGGAAGAAGACTTCCCACAACCTTGAAATAGATACTTAATCTTTAAAGAGAACAAAAGAAAAAGTATCGTATTTCATAAGTAGAATTTAACAGTTGAAGAGTTCACATTATTCATTTGTGATTTTGTTGTTGCTTGGAAAAAGCTGGTAAAGGTAAATCAAGCTTATTTTTATATCCATTCTTTCCCTCCCCACCCCCTTATGATGGTGTGCAGGGAAACTGAAAGCTTTTAAAATATTCGTTGCTTCCCCCAAGTGTCAGTGAAAGTCTGTTGGATGCTTTGCTTTCTGTGCCATTAGACCCAGACAGGTTAAATTTCATTTAACACCCTTAGTTTGGCATTCATGGTCTTCTATAGTTTAGTGGTAACCTATCTTTCTGACTTTTCTTAACTCAATCATCTTCAGATACACTTATATTTATTGTACCCTGAAAAAAGTCTTTGGCTCTAATTACATGTGATTCTCTAACCTCTATTCTTTTCTGAATTTTACCACTCATCTGACAAAACACATTGTGGGTTCCATCTCTTCCTGGAAGCTGTTTCTAATCATTCTTGGTCCATGGTGATTTCTCTGTATTAAGTAATCTTAAGCTTGTTTGTTACTGCCTTTTCTTTGATATTTAATCATACATTTCCTATTAAATCTTCTGCATTTTCATTTTATTGTTTGTGTCTGAACCCTGTGTCTTCTCAACTAATTTGTAAATTCCGAAAGAGGAGATACATTTAAACCTCACAGTCTTCCTGATATTTAGCTGTTTTTTTTTTTTAATTGAATTACTTTTTAATGTACACAATTATACTTTAAGTGCTTGTTACTTAATATGGATATAAATCTTTTAAAATTGGCATTTTATTATACTTCCTGGAATCTGTTTAAAATGATTTTTTTTACTAAGGTAACACTAGTTCATAACATTATATAAATTTCAGGTGTACATCATTATATTTTGACTTCTGTATAGACTACATAGTGTTCACCACCAAAAGTCTAATTGCCATCTATCACCATACAGATATCCTCCTTTACCCCTTTTGCCCTCCCCTGACCCCTCTTCCCCTCTGGTAACCACTAGTCTTTTCTCTGTACCTTTGTGTGTGTGTGGGTGTGTTTTATCTTCCACATATGAGTGAAATCATATGGTATTTGGCTTTCTCTGTCTGACTTATTTCACTTAGCGTAATACTCTCAAGATCGTCCATCTTGTCCCAAATGGCAAGATTTCATCTTTTTTATGGCTCAGTAGTATTCCACTGCATATATATTTATATACCACGTCTTCTTTATCCCTTCATCTGTTGGTGGGCACTTATGTTGTTTCCATGTCTTGGCTGTTGTAAATAATGCTGCAGTGAACATAGGGGTGCATATATCTTTTTAAATTAGTGTTTTCGTGTTCTTTGGATAAATACTCAGAAGTGGAATAGCTGGATTATATGGTAGCTCTATTCTTAATTTTTTGAGGAATCTTCTACTGTTTTCCACAGTGGATGTACCAATTTACATTCCCACCAGCAGTGTATTTTGGATATTAACCCCTTATCAGATATATGATTTGCAAATATCTCGCAATTGGTAGGTTGTTTTTTCATTTTGTTGATGGTTTCCTTTGCTTTGTAGAAGCTTTTGCAGTTGTAAATGGAATTGTATTCTTGATTTCTCTACTAGTTCATTGTTAGTATATAGTAACGCAACTGTTTTTGTATGTTGATTTTGTACCCTGCAACTTTGTATTTGTTTGTTATTTCTAATAGTTTTTTGGTGGATTCTTTAGAGTTTTCTATATATAAAATTATGTCTTTTGCGAATAGTGACAGTTTTACTTCTTCCTTTCCAGTTTGGATACCTTTTATTTCTTTTTCTTGCCTAATTGCTCTGGCTGTGACTTTCAATACTATGTTGAATAAAGTGGCAAGGGTGGGCATCCTTGTCTTCTTCCTCTTCTTAGAGGGATAGCTTTCAGTTTTTCACCATTGAGGATGATGTTAGCTGTGGTTTATGTCATATATGGCCTTTATTATGTTGAGGTATTTTCCTCCTATACCCATTTTTTTGAGAGTTTTTATTGTAAATGGATGCCAAATCTTATCAAATGCTTTCTCTGCATCTATTGAGATGATCATGTGTTTTTTATTCTTCGTTTTGTTAATGTATTGTGTCATGCTGATTGATTTGCAAATGTTGAACCATCCCTGTGTCCCTGGAATAAACCCCACTTGATTGTGGTGCGTGATCCCTTTAATGTATTGTATTCGATTTGCTAATATTTTGTTAAGGATTTTTGCATCTTTGTTCATCAGTAATACTGGCCTGTAATTTTCTTTTTTTTGTTTTGTTCTTGTCTGGTTTTGGTATCAGGGTGATGTTGACCTCATAAAATGAGTTAGGAAGCATCCTCTCCTCTTCAATTTGGACTTTTGTTTTTTGGGAGGTTTTTGATTACTGTTTCAATCTCCTTACTAGTGATTGATCTATTCAGATTCTCTATTCCTTTTTGATTCAGTTTTGGAAGGTTCTATGATTCTAAGAATTTATCCATTTCTTCTAGGTTATGCAATTTGTTCGCGTATAGCTTTTCATGGTATTCCCTTATAATCCTTTGTATTTCTCTGGTATCCATTGTAATTTCTCCTTTTTTTGTTTCTGATCTTATTTGGGCCTTCTGTCTTTTTTTCTTAGTGAGCCTAGCTAAAGTTTTGTCAATTTTGTTTATCTTTTCAAAGAACCAGCTCTTAGTTTCACTGATCCTTTCCATTGTCTTTTTAGTCTCTATTCATTTATTTCCACTCTGATTTTTATTATTTCCTTCTTTCTACTGGCTTTGGACTTATTTGCTTTTTCTAGTTCCTTTAGGTGTAATATTAGATTGTTTATTTGAGATATATATGTTTCGTGTTTGTTGAGGTAGGCCTGTATTGCTGTAAACTTCCCTCTTTGTACTGCTTTTGTTGCATCTCATAGATTTTGGTATGGTGTGTTTTCATTTTCATTTGTCTCCAAGTGTTTCTTTATTTCTCCTTTGATTTCTTTGTTGATTCAATAGTTGTTTAGTAGCATGTTGTTTAGCCTCCACATACTTGTGACTTTTCCAGCTTTCTTTTTGTAGTCAATTTCTAGTTTCATACCATTGTGGTTGGAAAAAATGTTTGATATGATTTCATTCCTCTTAAATTTATTGAGACTTGTTTTGTTTCTCAACATATGGTCTACTCTTGAGAACATTCTATGTGTACTTGAGAAGAATGTGTATTCTGCTGCTTTTCAATGGAATGTTCTATATATATGTATTCAGTCCATCTGGTCTAATGTTTCTTTCTTTCTCTTTTTTTTTTAAAGGAAACCTCCTTTATTATTTATTTATTTATTTTTGGGTTTTTTTGAGGAATATTGGCCCCGAGCTAACATCTGTTGCCAGTCTTCCTCCTTTTTTCCTTTTTTTTCCCCTCCCCAAAGCCCCAGTAGATAGTTGTATGTCATAGTTGTACATCCTTCTAGTTGCTCTATGTGGGATGCCGCCTCAGCATGGCCTGGATTCAAACCGGTGCACCCTGGGCCGCCGAAGCGGAATGTGCAAACTTAACTGCTATGCCACTGGGCCAGCCCTCTAATGTTTCATTTAAGGCCAATGTTTCCTTGTTGACTTTCAGTCTGAATGATCTATCCACTGACATGAGTGGGTGTTAAAGTCCACTACTATTATTGTATTGCTGTCAATTTCTCCCTTTAGGTCTGTTAATATTGCTTTATATACTTAGGTGCTCTTATATTAGATGCATATATATTAATAAATGTTATGTCTTCTTGATGGATTGTCCTGTTTATCATTATATAATATGCATTTTTTGTCTCATTGTCTTTTTTGGCTTGAAGTCTATTTTGTCTGATTTAAGTATGGCTACACTTGTGTTGCTTTCTTTTGGTTGTTATTTGCTTGGAGTATCATCTTCCATCCCTTCACTCTGAGTCTGTGTTTGTCTTTAGAGCTGAGATGTGTCTCCTGGAGGCAGCATATTGTTGGGTCTTGTTTTTTAATCCATCCAGCCACTCTGTGTCTTTTGATTGGTGAATTCAACCCATTTACATTTAGGGTGATTATTGATATGTGAGGACTTAATACTGCCATTTTATCTTTTGTTTTCTGGTTGCTCTATATTGCCATTGTTTCTTTCACCTTGTGTTTCTGTGTGCCATTTCAGTTTGGTGGTTGTCTGTGATGTGTTTCTCAGTTTCTTCTTTTTTATATTTCATGACTCTGCTCTGAAGTAGTTACCATGAGGTTTTTACAAAAAGTCTTGTAGATAAGATAGTTCTTTTTCTGCTAATAGCATCTTATCTTCGTTTGCCTATGCAGGTTCTGCCCTTTCCTCTTCCCCTTCTCTATTTTTTTTGTCACAAATTATCCCTTTTAGTGTTGTGGGTTCGTTACCAAATTGAAGTGGTTATAGTTATTTTTAATGCTTCCTTTCTCTTTAACCTTTATGTTATAATTAAGTATTTACTAACCTATTCTGATGTAGAGTTGCAATTTTCTGATTCTGGCTGTCTGTTTGTTACTTTGTTCAAAGCTTTGTATAGCTTTGCCTTTTTGTTTCAGTTAGGAGAGCGCCTTTCAATATTTCTTGAATGGCAGGTGTAGTAGTGGTGAATTCCCTCAGCTTTTGTTTGTCTGGGAAAGCCTTTATTTCTCCTTCATATCTGAAGGATAACTTTGCTGGATAGATTATTCTTGGCTGACAGTTTTTATCTTTCAATATTTTGAATCTTTCAACAGGCTAGGTCTCTCCTAGCCTGTAGAGTTTCTCCTGAGAAATCTGCTGATAGCCTAATGGGAGTTCCCTTGTAGGTTATTTTTTTCCCCCTGCTATCTTTAACATTTCTTTGTCATTGACTTTTGACAATTTTATTGTTATGTGTCTTGGAGCAGGTCTTTTTGGGTTGAGATAATTGGATGTTCTATTAGCTTCATGGATTTGTATATCCAGTTCTTTCCCCAAGTTTGGTAAGTTCTCAGCTATTATTTCTTTAAGTAAGCTCTCTACTCCTTTTTCCCTCTCTTCTCCTTCTGGGGTACCCATTATCCTTATGTTGCCCTTTCTAATGGAGTCAGATACTTCTTGTAGAATTCCTACATTTAAAAAAAAATCTTAGTTCTCTCTCCTCTTCTACTTGCATCATTTCTAGGTTTCTGTCTTCAAGCTTGCTAATTCTCTCTGCCATGTGGTCTATTTTATTTCCAATATTTACTGGTGCATTTTTCACCTAATTTATTGAGTTCTTCAGCTCTGAAATTTCTGTTTGGTTCTTTTTTAGAGTTTCAATCTTTTTGGTAAAGTGTTCCTTCTGTTCACTGATTTTTATTCCTGAGCTTCTTGAACTGCCTTTCTGAGTTTTCTTGTAGCTTATTGAGTTTCTTCATAGCAGCTATTTTAAATTCTGTGTCAGTTAAATCACAATCTTCCATGACTTTATGTTTGGTTTCTGGAGAATTATTTTCTTTTTGTCATGCTGTGTTACTGTGGCTTTTTATGATACTTGCTCAGTTATTCCTCTGCTGGCACATTTGTCATAGCAAACACTTTTCTTATTTAGGTATAGCTTTGTTTGTTTTGATTTAAACTTTTCAACCTTTTGGAGATTACAGGCCTTTCTTTTGTTTTTCAGTAGGTGGTGCTATAGCACTAGTTTTTGATTTCTCTTACCTGAGCTGTTTCTGGCTATATTTGAGCATCTGCACTTTCCCCCTCTACCACCTCTATTTGTGGTGTCATTGTTGTGCTCTTGTCACTATGGCCACCTATGCCTCTGGGGGTCGCCGATGTCTTGCTGTTGCTGGTGTCACCGCGGTTGCAGGCTTCACTACCAGGGGTACAGGGATGACTGACACCTCTGCCACATCCGGGATCACCTGAGTCAGAAGCTATGCTGCTGTGGTGGGGGGGAGGGGAAGGGTGAGAATGGAGCCAGATTTGCAGGGCACCACCTCTGCTGTTGCCTGTTGCCTTATGGTCGCAGGTGCCACTGAGATTGGCATGTTGGAGTTCTGTACATGCCTCCACTGCTGCTACCAGGCTCAGAGCTGTGGCTGGTAGCCTGGGATCATAGGGCTTTACTTCTGCTGCTGCTCTGCTCCCCGTGGCTGCGGGTGCTGCCATGGCTGGCTGGCTAGAGTCACGCACGTGCCTCCACTGTGGCCCACCAGGTTCTCTGGGGCTGGAGGTGGCTGGCTCAGCCACTGTGGCCAGAGGCCAGGGTCTTGGACACTGCCTCCCCTGTTCCCCCGTTTAGCCTCCTCTATATGCTCCAGTCTACCCATCTTTTTAAAAAAGAGATCCTTGTGTGGGTCTCTCTGGAGTCCTGGTGTGTTGGGCAGTGTAGCCTTTGTTGGGTTATGGATGTTTTACTCACTGTAGATTGAAGGGGAGAGACAAAGGGATCCTCTCATGCTGGTTAGAGATGTCAAAATCTTTAAAATGATTTTTTTAAATGAATTGGAGCAGGTATATTTCTTTCTACGGGGATAATTGGAAAAAACAGCATAAAAGAGAACAGATAGGAAAATTTATCTTTTATAAAGGAAGTTATCTCAACATTCTGTTCAATTTAAAAATGCTCAAATACTCACAGGTTCAATATACTAGTGAAAGAAATTTTTATAGTTTTCTTTGGGTGATATAACACAGCACTTGTCTTTTAACAGAATTTGGGATATAAAATGTCTTAAAGCAAAAAAGTACTCATGCTTAACTGTATACTAGGATAAGTAGAGTTAAGAAAAGAATATGTTGGAGATAGGTTAAAAAAGGGCAACTAGAAATCTAGAAGATTATAAAACATATTCATCACCCTTTTCAAACGGGTGCCATGTATGTGAACAAATAATTCACATGTGTGTATTTGGTTTTAGGGAACCAAAACATAATGTCAGCATTTTGCTTTTAATATATTTTGGGCTGTAATTGCTTTAATGTTATCTAAGATAAATGTGGCCAACGTTTCTTGCCATTGTAGTAATTATATTTTTTGACCAGCCAGATTTTTAAAATATCTAAAGCTTCTAATATGGATAGAAGCTTTGTTCTCTTTCGGCTAGTCATTGTTTTTGAAAAGTAATCGGCATCTATAAACTCCCCGTTGGGTGAAAAAAAGCAATGACTTTGGCAACAACCCACATCTTAATTTTATATTGTTAAGGTTCATCCATATTGTTGTGTGGTTCATTTGTCTTAACTGCTGTGTAGTGTTCTGTTTGAATATTCCATGATTTATTTATTTACTCTCCTGTTGATGGACATTCACATTGTTTGCAGCTTTTTGGTATTCTAAAGACACGTACATTCTTATACATCTCTTCTTTTGTACATGTTTTGGGGGATGCATACCTATAAGTAGAAATACTGGGCCATATGGTATATGAATGTTCAGTTTTAGGAGATAATGCAATCCAACTGTTTTTCAAAGTGTCAGTCCCTTCAAGTTGGCTCCTGAGTCCTTTTGACATATTCCCAGTAGTCTTTGAGAGCTTCCTAGAATTTCTAGTATGACAAGATGTTTGAGGCTCAGCTTGTACGTTTCCTATTCCAGACCTGTAACCAGCCTTTTCTCCAAGGAGCGATGGTTCTTCTGGAAATGTATGTACAGGCCACAATTTGGGCACTAGGAGTGCCCATTAATAGATTCGTCATTGTTTCTAGGCCTTCTTAGTAGATAGAGATAGAAAATATGTATTTTTTTTTAAGGAGAAAATACATCATGAGTTAATGCTGAGATTTCTGATTGAAATTCAGTAATGTAGGATTTTTACTTCTTTGATTTTATTTATTGTATCTCCTTGTTAGGAATTTTGGTTCTAAATGATATCAACATAATTTTTTAACTTAAACTAAAACAAATATGGTTTTAGAGTAATAATATCATAACTAGCAATATGATTACCAAAACCAGTAATTTCTTGGCATTTCTCCTCTCTCCTTCCCTTAGGATATTCCATTAGGGATGAATAGCAAATTGCTCTGTTTTAAAGTCACTGGAAGTAATTCTTAGTGTGGTTGAATATTATTTTGTTTTTGGTTTTTAGGGATGGCTTTTTCCCCTCCATTTTTATTTAACTTCATTTTATAATTTAGTAAACTGTTATGTGGTTCCCAAGTCAAATCTATAAAACAAGATACATTTAAAGAAATCTAGTTTTCATTCCTTTGCGTTCCAGCTTGGTGTCTCTCTCTCGGTAAACATTTTTATTACTTTTTGATTTATCCTTCCATTAAAAAAATAAGCATTTCTCTCTGTGTGTGTGTGTGTATCTGTTTCTTAGATAAAAAGCAGGATACTATACACTCTGTGCTCTTTGCACTAATCATTCTATCCTGGAGATCACGCCATAGGAGTATATACTTTCCATTCTTTTTTATAGATTCATAGAACTCCATTGTGTGAAAGTACCATGATTTGTTCAACCAGTTCCCTATTGATGGACATGTGGATTGTTTCTATTATTCTGCTCTTATGAATAGTGCTGCAATAAATTACATTGGGCATATGTCTTTTTGTATTTTTGGCATTCTTAGGAGAAGGATTGCTGGGTCAGAGGGTAAATGCATATATCATACTATAATCTTTAGGGTATGGTATGACAAAGCCCCTTGGGTGAATCTCCCTACCTCCTTAGTTGAGATTCACTCTTCTTGTGGAAGGCATGGTGGCTCAGTTGCACTCTAGGTACGTATGAGGCATGCCACCAAAGTGCTTTTCCTATATCTCACTTGATTGCTTGGGCTTGCTGGTTGAGGTGCAGATGGGTCTTTATGTGAACAGGACTCTTCTGAAACAGAAGACAATTGGAATATGAAATCATAGCCTTTAGAACTAGGTATTTCTGAAGTCTAAAGACTTCTCAGAGGAAAATATGAAATGTCTGGCAGACCAAGGTTTAAGGGTTCATAGGTGGCAGTCCTGCTGATGCTGGCAATAGGGATACTCCAAGTATCCTGATTTTATGTGTTATCCTGAAAAGTTTGATTCTATGGCTTAAGCTTTTAGATTCCAAAGGGAGTTAGGCTGAAGTCATGGGTCAGCATGAATTCTACTTAGTTGTTCTCCTTCTTACCTAGGACTGTTTTTATTCTGCAATCACATGTTGTGCTTTCACCTGCAATATATTAAGAACACCCTTGATCTGACATCCCGGAGTCCCCTCTTTTGAAGGAATGAGATCTCTTGGATTTATCTTTCCTATGCTAAAATTTTTAAAAAATTAGGGGTATGTGTAGCAATCTGTGTAATTTTTTAGAGCAGAGAGCCTGTCTTTCATTACCTAAGCACCATGGCTGGAATATATCAGGTGTTCAAGAAATCTTGAATAAATGAATAAATTGAGTGAATGAATAAATTCATTCAATTGGGAGTAAAAGGAAGTAGTTGAGAGTAGAGGGAAGATTTTTTGTTGTTTTATTTTCCTTTTTTAATATGGGAGACACTTAAACATAGTTATGTGTATATAGATGGATGTAGAAATAAATGAAAGGTAACCTGATTTTTCTTATGGAAATAGGAAAAGTTTGTAGTGTATGTAAGAAATAATGAATTTTAGGGTCTTGGTTTTTGAAATCTTAGAATAAATGCTGATATTTTAGAGAAGAGATTTGGATCAATTTGAAAGACATTTATAAGGTAGAATTTGGTGGCTAGTGATTGATTGGATGTGAGCAGCAAGGGAGAAGGAGTAAAAAACTATATGAAAGTTTCTTCCTTGAGCAATGAAGTGAATGGTAGTGCCATTCACTAAGATGGAACCACAGGAAGATGGATAGGTTTGCTTGGTGAAGACGAGTTCAATTTTGGTCCTTGGTAAATAACATTATATGCAGGAATTCTCATTTTAGGAGTTGGAGTACATGGGGGGGGCAGCATACCCCGCTATGGATCTGCACTTGAGATTTACTTTTGTAGGTGGAAATTGAAGCTGTGGAAGAAGGGATAGTGGATACCCCAGGGATGGTAGATAAAGTGAGAGGAAAAGAGGACCTAGGACAGAATTCTGAGGAATACTAGGTATGAGCAGAAAAAACGGCACTTAAGGAAGAGTGGTCAGAGGGATGAGAAGTAAGTTAGTTTGGGGAGCATGGAGAAGAGAATCATACCAGAAAGAGGGGATGGTTAACAGTGCCAGATAGTAGGAAAGACCTCAAGTAAGATAAGACCTGACAAAGGTCCATTAACTTTAGGAACAAGGTGATCATTCGTGACCCTAGAGAAAGCAGTTTTCCCAGAGTGAGTGGAGATGGAAGCCAGAGTGCAGGAGTTAAGAGTGAGTATGAAATGATGTGGAGAAACTCTTTTCGAAGAGTTGGTTTTAAAAACAGAGGGTAGGGCTGGCCCCGTGGCTTAGCGGTTAAGTGCGCGCGCTCCGCTGCTGGCAGCCCAGGTTCGGATCCTCGGTGCACACCGACGCACCGCTTCTCCGGCCCTGCTGAGGCCGCGTCCCACGTACAGCAACTAGAAGGATGTGAAACTATGATGTACAGCTATCTACTGGGGCTTTGGGGGAAAATAAATAAATAAAATTATAAAAAAAAAAAAAAACAGGGTGGTCGTAATCGGGAATAGAGGAAAGTTTTTTGTTATTTTTCTTCTTAAGATGGGAGATACTTCAACATAGTAAATGCTGTTGGGAGGTGTGGGGTAGAGAGAGAAAGGACCTAAACATGAGGGTGTAGGAGGAGCCAGTATAATTATGGTAGAACCAGTTTTACAGAAGACACAAGAGGGAGAGAAAGCGTTTGTGAATTTATTTGAAGATGTTTAAGATGTAACAGGGATTCCGAGGGTACTGCAGAAAGATCTGGCATGGAGGGGAGCAGTGGGAGATTGCACAGGAAAAAGGAAGAACTGAGAGAGCACATCTTGACTGCTTAATTGACAGCTATATTTCAGATCCCCCTTCCATATCATTTGGGTAGAAGTAGCCTCCACTATGGGGGTGTTCTTATGTTTGTCATTGAGTCCTGTTTATGAGAGTAGTTTTAAAATATCTTTTATGCTAATAATCTAGTGATTTTTTTCTCCACTTTCCATTAAAGTATGAAGTACTTTGTTGACTCTTTCTATGATGTTTTTGTTTCTGAATTTATTAATTTCTATTTTTATTTCCTTCTAATTACTTTGAATTTACTTTGCAGCTCTTTTTAAAAATTTTTATTTATTTTTGACAAATAAAAATTGTATATATTTAAGGTGTACAATGTGATGTTTTGATATATATATGCATTGTGAAATGTTTACCACAATCAAACTAATTGACGTATCCATCACCTCCCATAGTTATTTTTGTGTGTGTAGAGAGACTTGAGATGTACTCTTTTAGCAAATTTCAAGTGTACAATACATTATTATTAACTGTAGTCACCATGCTGTACATTGGGTCTCTAGAACTTAGTCATCTTATAAGTGAAAGTTTGTATCCTTTGATAATCTTCCCTTTTTCCCCACCCCCCAGTCTCCAGTAACCGCCATTCTACTTTCTGTTTATGAGTTTGACTTTTTTTTTTTTTCAGATTCCACATATAAGTGAGATCATATGATATTTGTCTTTCCGTGTCTGGCTTATTTCACTTGGCATAAAGTCCTCTGGGTTCATCCATGTTGTTGCAAATGCCAAGATTTCCTTCTTTTTTAAGGGTGAATAATATTCCATTCTCTCTATATATACGTGTGTGTATGTATATACGCACCACACATTTTCTTTATCCATTCATCTGTTGATGGACACTTAGGTTGTTTCCATTTCTTGACTATTGTGAATAATGCTACTTTGCATCCCTTTTTATTTTTAACTTCTTTAGTTGGATGCTTAGCACAGATAATATTTTCATTATTGTTTAATTCAAAATAGTTAACATTTTTTTTCTGTTGATTTTTTTCTTTCACTCATGGTTATTTAGAAGTGTGTTTCTTGATTTCTAATATGCAGATTTATTTTAATTCTATTTTTGTTGTTGATTTCTAGCTTAATTGGTCAGAGAATGTGTTCTGTATGATCTAAATCCCTTAATATTTGTTAAAACTTGTCGTGGCCCATTTGATTTTTAATTTCCAAATTGAGTTTGAAAAGAGTATATTCTGCAGCTTCTCTATTCTGATTTTGATTTTTCCTGATCAATCAGGAAACAGATTTATTCATTTGTCCTTTTAGTTCTGTTAATTTTTGTTTTACATATTTTGAGGTTGTGTTATTGGAGGCATACTTGTTATACATTATTTTTTTTATGGTGAACTGAACCTCTGTCATTATGAATTGATCTCCTTTATCTCTAAAAATGCTTTTTATCTTAAAATATATTTTTTTTGCTTAATATTAATATAATTGCACTGGGCATCTTTTGGTATTTTCAGGATAAATCCTTTTTCTTTTTTCTTACTTTGAATTTTGTGTATCCTTATATTTTAGCTATATCTCTTTTAAATGTCACATGTTTACTTTTTGTTTTTTTAATCCAGTCTGGCAATCTCTATCTTTTAGCTGGAGCACTTAATCCATTTACATTTGATGTAATTACTTATATTTTTAGGTTTATAGTTACCGTCTTATTTTGTGACTTTTGTTTGCCATTCCTATCTTATGTTTCTCTTCCTCTCCTTTTTTGCCTTCTTTTGCATTGATTAAGTTTAAAAAAATAGACTTTGTTTTTTAGAGTGGTTTTAGGTTCACAGCAAAATTGAGAGGAAGGTACAGAGAGTTCTCATATGTCTCTTGTCACCAGACACACAACTCTCCCTGACCAGAATGGTACATTGGTTACAATTGGTGAACCTACGTTGACACATTATCACCCAAAGTCCATAGTTTACGTTAGGATTTACTCTTGGTGTTGTACATTCTATGAGTTTTGGCAAATGTATAATGACACTTATCCACTATTATAGTATCATACTAAATAGCTTCACTGCTCTAAAAATCCTTTGTGCTTTGCCTGTTTCTCCCTCCTTGCCCCTAATCCGCAGCAACCACTGATATTTTTTACTATCTTCATAGATTTGCCTTTTCTAGAATGTCACGTAGTTGGAATCATACAGCATGTAGCCTTTTCAGATTGGCTTCTTTCACTTGGTAATATGCATCTGAGGTTCTTCCATGTCTTTTCATGGCTTGATAGCTCATTTCTTTTTAACACTGAATAATATTCCATTATCTGGGTGTATCACAGTTTATCCATTCACCTACTGGAGGACATCTTGGTTGCTTCCAAGTTTTGGCAATTATGAATAAAGCTGCTATAAACATCCATGTGCAGGTTTTTGTGTGGACAACGGTTTTCATTTTGTTTGGGTAAATACCAAGGGGTGTGATTGCTGGATCATATGGTAAGAGTGTATTTTGTTTTCTAAGAAACTGCCAAACTGTCTTCCAAAGTGGCTGTATTCCCACCAGCAATGAATGAGGGTTCTTGTTGCTTCACATCCTTGCTAACATTTGGTATTATCAGTATTTTGGATCTTCTCCATTCTAATAGGTGTGTAGTGATATCTCATTGTTGGATTGATTTTTTTTTTAATCATCCCATTTTCTGTTTCTGCTAGTTTGGAGGTTATATACTGATTTCTGTTCTTTTAGTGGTTACCCTAAAATTTAAACATATTGTAGTTAACTTTTCAACATCTAAGGCTAATTAATACCTCTATTTTCTTCTCAGACAATGTGGGGATGTTACAACTTTTTAATTACTTTTGCCTACCTACTGGCTTATATGCTATTGCTGATTTGTTTCTATCTTTTTTTTGAAACCTCAGAAGAAATTATTGCTATGGGTTTAATACAGGGTTTCCGTATTTGTGTTTCTCATTTTTCTTTTTTCATTTTACATCTCATCTGGGATTCCTTCTGCCTAAAGTATATTCATAGAGTTGTCTTTACTCAAAGTTTACTGATACTAGACTCTTTTAGCTTTTGTCTGTCAGAAAATGTCTTTATTTTGCCCTAATTCTTGAGAGATATTATTACTGGGTATAAATTTCTAGGATCATAGTTATTTTCTTTCAGTACATGATTTCTCTTGTGGCTGTTGAAGTCATCTGTTGGTCTAACTGTTGCTTCTTTGAAGCCAGTCTGTCTAAGTGCTTTTAAGATCTTGGCTTTGTCTTTGGCCTTCTGCAGTTTCACTGTGATGTGTCTAGGTATGAATTTTTTTTTTTCTTTTTAAATCCTGCTTTGGATTTGTTGAGCTTCTTGAATCTGTAGATTATTATTTTTCATCAGTGTGGGAAATTGCTTAATATTTCTTCAAATTTTGCTTGTGACCCAGTCTCTCCTCTTGTTCTTGAGCAACAATCAGACATACCATAGAACTCACTTTGTATTCAAGAGTTTCTTAAACTACTCTATATATTTTAAACTAACTCTCAAATGAATTCTTTCCTGCTTTCCAGCTCTTTAATCTGTTGTTGGTTTTTTCCATTGAGTTTTTAATTTTAATTATTAGGTTTTTTATTTCTAGGAGTTTTATTTACTTCTCTCTAAAATCTCTTCTTTTTTTTTTAATAGTTTACTGTTTTCTGCAGTATTTTCAACTTAGGTTTTTTTAAATATAATAAGCATAGTTATTTCATCATCTGTGCCTAGTAATTCTAACATATTAACTCTTTGAGTTTGTTTTTGCTTTCTATTGCTTTTACTGGTTCTTGTTCATGATGCCTTGCTTCATTATGTCAGTTTAATCTGCAGGAGGAACAGGAACAAATGTCGCCCTCATCTCTTCTTTTTGCTAGGCTAATTATAGGCCACGCCTCTCACAAGCATCCTCTCTCATCTTTCTGCTTCACTGAACATAGTACCCCACAACATTTTAGTAGTTATAGTGCCTTGGGGTTCTAGGTTAGGCTTAGTATCCTGAGAGCCATGGCTCTCAGAATCTTGAGACTTTATTATCAGAGTTGGCCTCTAAGATCATGGGATCTCTAGACCAGTACAGCAAAGGGAAAGTTTTTAGTAAGTTTTATTTGTCAGAAAAAGTTTTCAAACCATAGCATCATTTCACAGTACTCTCTCATTTGAGCCCCTCATATTACCATAGAGCCCAGTTCTCATAACAAGGAATAGTAATCTCATGAATATGCCAGAAGCAACTAGAGGAGCTGGAGGAGCAAACCTTTGCAGACTGTTGTCCCATTTTTTGCCTTAGAGGTGTCATATCCTTGTGTACTCTCAGCCTCTAGGGAATACAGTGTGTTCCATAAACTCTTGAATGTTTCTAGGTAGTTCTGAGCTCTACTTGGTTTTTGGCACCAATGATATCACTTGGATTGTTTCTATGTGCAGCTTTAGACAAATTATATAAATCATACAACTAAGGGGAAGGTGAAAAATGAAATGTCCAAAGACAAAACAAAGGGTAGATTATCACAGGGTAAACTTAAGAGATAAGAAAATTCATGGTGATAGAGGCCTAGTGCTGGAGAACAAAGGGAAATAGACACTATCCAAAAAAGATCTGATTGCACACATGCCACCTTAGTACTAACTACTATTCTAAGCCAAAGTGTACTTGGCCGTCTCCTAGCTTTCAACACGGGAGGTTGGCAAGCAGGAGAATGGGTATACTTACCAGCCAGGGAATTCTGTATTCTGTGACCATGGCACCCTGCTGCTACAAAAGGAATATGATTCGCTCTCCCAAGTATAGATAATAGATCTAATGTCTTTGTTAGGGCCTAGAGTACCTTTCTGTTTCACTTGGATTTCCCTTTTTCTCCCTTCAGCTTACCTTAGGAATGCTTGGTTTTAACTATATAAAGGAGATGTTGATTATAGTAATTCATGTGAACAATTTATCACTTATGCTTGATTACCATGTAGAACAGTAATGATGACTTATAATCATCATGTACATTATTAAATAAGTGTCAGGTTAATATTGTAAATTTAACATAATTATGGTATTTTATCATTCATGGATGCACATTTAAAGAAGTTATTGCTCAATACTAAAGCAGGAACATTAATTTTAAAATCTAATTATTATTTACCGAGGAAAGTATAGTAGTATGTCTTCCTTATACACAGTTAAATAGTCTTTAAAATATGCTTTTGGGTGGAGAACAGGAACAAGAGCCTAACCTGTTGCCCTCAGGAAGCCCAAGGAGTAGAGAAAGAGAAGGTATGTCATTGCCTTTGCCCATAAAGAGGCCACCCACCATTCTCATTTTTGTCTGTTAATTTTGGCATTGAAACACATTCTAGATTTTAAAATGTGATTCTTTTTCAGATAATAGATGTAATCAGTTTGAGCACATTTGAAATATGTATTTTCAAAATTGAGAGCCTACCTCAAGGCACATTTAGAATATTTAAATAGACCACAATTAAAATCTAAAATTTTAATGCATCTCAAACTATTAAACTTTTATAAGTCAAACAAAGATAAGTTCAAGTTTGAATGGTTGATGTAGTGTGATGGTGTCATGGTGGTGATTTTTGTTTTGTTTTAAATATTGAGAAAGCTTTACTAAATTTGTGGGATTATTGCCTAGTAAACACTAGGTGGTGCAATTGTGCAAGGACCATATAATGAAGTATGGGGAGGGGTTTTTTGTTTGTTTTTTTGTTTGTTTTTGGGAAGCAGGAGGATGAAATTAAAAATCTGGTTTGAGAAAATTCTTTGGAAATAAGAATTCTCAAAATATTAAAATGAATGGATGAATCTTGCTCTTTTATTAATTGTTCTTGGATTCAGATAGGGGCCTATCTTGTGATTTTGACCACAAAGGTCTCAACGTGTTTGTATATTGTTTATATTGCATTTTAAGCTCAACTAACTACAGGAAGAAAAAAACCTGCAAAACCCAAAAAACTGATCCAATTTGGTTTTCTATAAATATTTAAATATTGAATTGCTCTATGACTACAATTAAACAGATTTATCCTCTACTATTTTAAATCATTCTAAAATGCTGTAGGATTTGGATAATTATCTGTAATATTATATTTCATCTTATCAAGTGATTATTGATTAATTAAAACTTGAAAAGTAGCTTTCCTCTTGGCATGTTTTGTCTTCTTTTATCCGTTTAAAAACACTCTTGCATTCCTATGTAAGTTTAGGTCATTGAATTATTAAATTGAAGATTAGTTTCTAAAATGGAAAGTAGTTATTGTTGATTTACTTGTATATGAAAGAGAAGAAAAGAAAATATTTCTATGCATATAATTAGTTAAAGCCTGAAGTCTTAATTATGAAAGTTTTTTTTTTTTCCTTTTTAAGTTCTTTTCCAATTTGAGATACAATTCTTTTTGGAAATTAAAAAAAAAAGGTCATTTGTGTCTTCTAGCAATTTAGTGAATAATGTTGTTTCAGTTACGTTTGTATTTAAATGTCGATATTTTGGAAGCACAAAATGAAACTATCTTACCATTTTAAAACATTTACTGATAATCACAGAAAAATTAGAATAAATTTAAATACTTCAATAGAATTACAGAAACTGACAGAATTACACAAACTATATGAGTATTTTTATATGTTATTTTTCTGTGAATCATATATTCTCTATCAGACACAGAGTTATACAAAACTGATTTTTTGTTTCACTACTGTAGTGAAACAAAATACGACTTCAAATTATTTTAAAACTTATTTTCCATATACAAACAGCAATTCAAAAATTACATTTTTAGAAATTTAGATTTATGTTTTATGAAATTCTATCCCTCTAACATTATAATATTTCTCTTCAAAACTACCAACTTTAGTATTTTATTTTTGAATCTTTGATATTTCTATTTTGAGGTAATAAGGTTTCATTACTTATGAATAAATTATATATTACACATTTATTTCAGAATATGTTCAGCCTTCTTTATAATGTATAATACCAGTTTGGTTATTATCAGTAATTAGTAGAGAAGGTTCTAAGGGAAGAGTCTTTTTCCTTCTATTTATGAAACAGGTATATGTGTGCGCAGACTCACAGACACACACATACCAGAGACAGTTTGGGATTACTATAAGTCAAAGCAGTTGGGCCATTGCTCTTGGCTTATTTGGTGATATATATTTTCATTTTAAATTTATTTTCAGTCCCCTTTGAAACTTTTGGAATGTAATATGTAATTAATATTTTCTTTAAAAAATATAGATTTAGTATTTGAGTCATGCAAGCCAGTTTTAGATAAAATGTTATAGAAACAATTTGTAGAATTGAAAAATCACTATTTTTGTAGTAGTTGGCAGCCTCTATAAAATGACTTGCTGCTCTTGCAGATATATCCATTATCACAATTATCACTATTTAATGGCATCCATGTTAGCTACATTAGCCAGGGGGCTGAATAGCCATGAAAATAGGAGTAACCCCTGACCTTAGAAATCGTTCTTTTAAAAGAGGATTGAAACATTGGTGATAGGAAACTTGAATTGCTCTTGCAGCTGCAGTGTTTGTTCTATGAATACCTAATTTAGTTTAGAGCTATACTTTTTCTTCCAAATCTGTCAGTCTTTCAGAAGCATCAAATTCACTTGAGGAAGAAAAAAAAATGCTTGCTTCCCAGGCCTGTATTGTTGAATGCAGTATTCAGGCTCCAAACAGTTTCATTTAGGTAATATATATAGTCTTAAGAAGGGGAATCCTCACATTTGACACGCTCTGTTAAATATATAGCTCATTCAGACCTCATCCAAAGTATTGCTATGCAGGCACTTATTTTGGATAATCCTTTTAATAATGACTGTAACTCAACTCCTTAGCTATGTAGAAGACTGGTAGAGTGTGGAGATACATATGTGTGTGTGTGTATATATTACTGATGTATAAATATGTGTACGTGTATATATTCATTATATAAGTTTGTTAAGGTTTTATAAATTATTTGGACTTTGTATTATATATGTACATATATAGTTAGATATTTGAAAGATAAACTGTGTAAGCCTTATGTTTGAAAGATAAACTGTGTAAGCCTTATGTTTGATGTGTGGGGAATTACACATAGAATACTCATTAGAGTAATGGGATTGCTATGGCTAATTCTCACATGCTGATGGAAAATTTAGCCCAAAGAGATTTGAAAGTGATGTTAATGTTAAAAGAAAAAAAAAAAAAAAAAAAGCAGGTTGGTCTGCAGTCTCATTAGTTTGAAGTTATTAGCTAGTCTGGTGTTTACACGACTCTTCTACCCTTACTTTCAAACATTTAATAATGCATTTGTTGATCAGAGAATGGAGGGGAAGAAAAGGACAGAAACTCAGCATTTGCTGCTTTAATACCAAACGAGGCAAAATTGAAACATTTGCTATATATTTTAATACTTGTTCCTCTATTTTTCATAATGTTAAATGATTTTGAAAAAAACAAGAATATTATGGTAAAAAAACAATATTTATGAAAATAATCTGAAATAAGTTTATTTTCAACATTATACAATTAAGAATAATGTGAAATAAAAAACCGTATATGATTATAACTTACTGTATTACACAGTGTTGAAATATAAATCCTGAGAGTAGGAACTGTTTGCATGCAGTTTTGAAAAATCATAAAGTATTACTGAAACCATTTGAATTAAACCATTTGAATTAAAATGCTTATTAAATCAAACTGGGACCAATTAAAAACTGAAATATAGACTTTAATCATGTTTTAATTAGGAAAATATGTAATAGATGTAGTTCTAGCTTGCTGCTCTTCTGCGTTTCATATTTAACCTAAGGAATCACATATAGAGACATGATTATTAGCATATATAGTATAAAACACACATATATAGTATAAAACACACATATATACATATGTGTACATATGTATACATAAAAAACACATATATATAGTATAAAACACACATATATAGTATAAAACACACATATATATTATAAAACACACTCACATGTTTTCTGGCCCACTATTAGCATTGCTTTATGTCTGAAGAGTTAGGGGGTGCCTCTTGCAACCACCTACTCCATTCCTTAGTCAACCGTAAGAGGGGGCTTCTATACCAACGAGCTGCTGTCTCCACTCTCTTTGCTTGAACAGTGTACATAATTATCTGCTCTGCAAGTGAACGTTTTATGTAATGAATTTTCTGAATTCCATACCTTCTTTTAATTCGTTAATTAGTTTGTGCTAGCTGTTAATACTCTGATTTTATAGGAGTTTAAATAACCTAGTTATAAAAGAAAAACAAATATTTTGATGTTTTAGAACAATGTTAACAGAGGCCAAAAAAATATTTATGTCTATTGTTTATAAAAATATTTAGTAAATTAAATACTGTTTCTTAATATAGAAAACTTGTTTCTGTCTTGAATAGAATTGTGCAGACCATCTTTAAGCCACCTTTAAATAGTAGTACAGAAAGGTTTCTATATAGTTTTTAAAAGTCTAGTTGTTTTTTAAATTTAATTGCTTTTCAAAATAATACTCATTACAAAGCTCCTGGAACATAGACTTTTAATAGAATACCTTGCTTCTGTTTAGAATACTAATAAAAATGATGAAATTGTTAGACTATTTAAGAAATAAAGAATATAAAACATATCCTGAATCACTCAAGAAATGATTTATCAAATATTATCTACCTATCCATCTGTGTAATTATAAATAAATGACAATATTTACTAGAATTATTGGTTCAAATTCTCTGATTGGCTATACATAATAGTTCAACTCCTAGAAAGAAATATACTACTAAAAAATTAACTTGATAATTCATGGAGTAATCAAAGTTTTACCACAATTTTTTTTTAACCATCATTTGTGGAGCAGACCTTATTCAGCATACTGTTTACTCTAACTACATGTTACAAAAGCTTTGGCAATGTGAAAGAATTCTATCTGCTTTCCCTTTGTAATATCTCTACAATTTTTCCTTCAAATGAAAAGAAGGGCTTTAGGTGTCAGAAAATTAGCCAGATTGCAGTGAGATAATACTGTTTTCTGTGTAAGTGTAGATTGTGGGTTGTCTAAGAAGAAACATAAACTAATTTTTTTTTTCTTTTTGGTGAGGAAGATTAGCCCTGAGCTAACAACCGTTGCCAATCCTCCTCTTTTTGCTGAGGAAGATTGCCCTGGGTTAACATCCGTACCCATCTTCCTCTACTTTATATGTGGGATGCCTGCCACAGCATGGCTTGATAAGCATCGCTTAGGTCTCTCGCCCAGGATCCGAACCTGCAAATGCCGGGCCACCAAAGCGGAACGTGCAAACTTAACCACTATGCCGCCATGCCAGCCCCTAAACTAATTTTTTAAAATTAATAATTTAATTGCATATTTGGGGAAAGTTTCACTTTTCATCAAATGTTATTTTTGCTAAAATAGGTTTCCTTTAAATATTTTAGCGTCAGATACTGAAACAATATTCTTTAACAGTTTATTAAAGTTCTAGGATATTTGGGTTCAAGAATTGCAAGGGGGGAAATCGAGGAAAGTCTGAGAAATAGACACTAGCCCATGAATTCCAATGACTAGCTCTATATTGTTTTGAAAACATCTGCACTAACCACAGAATTATTTTGCATTTCACCTCATGTTATTTTTCAGGATAAAATAAAAATGACTGATTTCCATGAATAAATAATTTACTTTTCTTAGATATTACTTCATTAGAAGTGATAAGATTCTGACTCTCAAAACCATTAGACAGTGAAATTCTCTCAGGCTGGTTTCATGTTTTCTGCTAGTTTTATTACTTTAAAAAATGTAAACCCTTATAAATGCTGAGTTCTTGTCAGTGTGAAAATAGATGTCAAAATAATATATGCTTTAAAAGTATTTTCTTTGAATGATACATGAGTGAATGTTTTTAAAGAAAGTGTTGACACTAGTTATTTTGATGGTTGATATTAAGCTATAAAGAAAATATACAGTGATTTAGTATATTTAAAGCAGACTTATGTTAGTAATATATGTAAAATTGTTGGGGTATGGAAATCATCTTCATAGCTGGACCTTGCTTGTATGAATTTCTCTCCCTTTGAATACCCAGATCAGTTTGTCGAAAGCAACTTTTTTATTTTGAAGTGATGGTTTAAAATATTTTAAAATGATGAAAGCTCTAAACTCAGGTAGATTACAGCATCCTAATTCTATAGTATAGTCACATTTCTCAACGTTTCTTATTTTTCTACACTAGCATATTAATGAATCAATTCATATGTAGTGAGTGAATTTTTATTTTAACATCTTATTTGGGATTCTATATATCTAATTTTGTAATTTCACATGTTATTTTAAATAGTATTACTAATAATAACTTATAAATACTTGGTCATATATAATTGAGGGATTGATTACATTTTACTTGTTTAAAGGCAGGGGCCTGGACTGTATGACTCTTGAGGTTCCTTTCCAAGCATTTTGAGCTGGATTTTTGTAATTTAGATCATGTTATTTTAAATTTAAGCCTGATTTTGACCTATCTGAAATTTAAAAAATTCTTGTTTTTCTGAGCATGGTATATGGTGGTTACAAATTTATCTATTTATCAGATTTTGCCATTGGGGGACTTAATGTTCTTGTTTAGCAGACATAAGACATTCATTCATTCATTCGACAACAAATGTTTATAAAACATCTAGTATATTCTGTAAGGGTGAAGTAAGTTACCTATCATGTCTCAAGTTGCTTACAGTCTTGTGGGGGAGACAGACAAATAGGTAGGTAATTAAAATCTAAGTTGATGAGTACTGTGATTGGGGAAAGTACAGTGTACTCTGAAAATACCTGTGGTAGAATCAGGTGTGGCCATCTAACCAAATTTAATGGGACCTGGTGTTGAGGAAACCTTCCTGGAGAAAGTTTTGGTTAACCTGAGGCCTATCATGTATAAAGGTTAGGCAGGTGAAGTGTTGGTAAGGAGAGGGAAGTGGGGATAGTTAAGTGCATTTCACATGAAATAATACGTACAAAGGCAAAGAGGGACTGGAGAACATGGCCTGACTCATGGAACTCCAAGACTTCAGTGTTTAGAGATGAAGCTGGAGCTGTGAGCAAGGACCATTTCATGCATGGTCTCGTGTATCATTGGAATTTCATCCTTGGTGCAGCGGGAAGTCGTTAAGGCTTTTTAGAGAAGTGACATGATTATCTTTGCTGTTTGGAAAGATTGTGCTGCCAGCAGTATGGAGAATGGATTGGAAGGAGTCAGATTAGAGGCAGGGATACAAAGTGAGGACTTTCTGAGTAATTGGTTGAGATGTGTTGGAGTCATAAACTATTTTGGTAGTAGTAGAGATGGAGCGAACTAGATGAATTTATGAAACACTTAACTAGTAACAGCAACAGAGTTGGTGACTGACAGGATGTGGAGGTTTGTGGAAGAAATAGTAGTGAAGGTGACACTCAAGTTTCTGACTTAGGTAACGAGGTGGATGGTGCTTCCAATTCAATGTGATTGGAACCATGGAAGGAGTCTGAAAGGGAAGAATATGAATTCAGTTTTAGAAATGGTGAGCTTCAAGTTAATGTGAAATATTGTGTGGAGATAGCCAGTAGAAGTTGGATATATAAACCAGATGCTCTGGAGAAGAAAGGGGACTAGTGTAAGAGTCATCAGCATGTAGGTAATAACTGGAGTAGATGAGATGTTTTGCAGGGATGCCATAAAGAGAAGAGAGAAGGGTCCTGAATAGCACCCTGAGGGACCCAACATTTAGAGGTGGAAAGAGAAAAAAGAACCAGCGTAAAATACTAAGAAGCAGCAGCTGGAGAGAGGTAGGGGAAAAGGAAGGGTGCAATGTCACTGAAACCAAAGGATGAAAGTAATTAAAAAAGTATCAGGCAGTGAGGGTAGAAACATAACTAGAGTAGAAAATGCATACTATATGGAAAATATAGATAAAGTGCTGTGTGATTTCAGATGAAGAAAAGATTTTGTCTGATTAGGGAACAGGAATGCTTCATGGAGGAGGTTGCATTCAAAAAGCAATTAAAGAAGCTACTGAATAGTGGGAAATATATTCCAGGTAAAGGGGACAGCATAGTAAAAGGTAGGAAAGTATAAGGCTATAGAGGTAACAAGTTGTATGTTAGCTAGTGATAATTCTAGGATTTGTGTTTGAGGTAGGACTAGAAAGGTAGTAGGGGGAAATGGTTATGAAGGCCTTGATTGCCATGCTAAAGCTCTATGCTCTTGGCAATAGGGAGCCATAGGAGGATTTTAACTAGAGGAATGATTTCATTCCTTTAAAGGCTGAATAAGATTCTGTTGTATGGATATACCACATCTTGTTTACCCATTCATCAGCAACATGTTCTTTAGGGATGCGTACATAGGTAGTAATGTATTTTGAAAAAGAGAAGGGAAGGAGTAACCCAAAATTCAGGGTACCAGGCACCTCTGGAGGAGGGAATGGGAGGGATGCAATTTGGGAGAGCACATGAGGATTTAAAGGTACTGGTAGTGTTCTATTTCTTAGCTGGATGGTGGGTACAGGGTATTGATTTTATTATTCATTAAGTAGTACTTATATGTTTTATACTTAAGTATGTATGATATATTTCACAATTTAAAAAAAAATTCAAATGATGAAGCCATTAGTTTAATTTTCAGTTTCTTGTAAATAGAGGAATGATATGATGAGATTTGTTCTTTGATAAGATTAATCTATCAGTAGGTTGGGTTGGGGCAAAGAAAGGTTCTTTGGAGAAATTACTGAAATAGCCCAGGAAAGGAGTAGAGGGCCTGAACCAAATCAAACTATAGTGCTGGAGAGGACAGGAAATTAATATAAATCAGGCAAAAAAAATCAATGATATTTGTCAGCTGGTGGAAGGGAGAGGGTAAAGGGGAGATGTTCATTTTTAGTTTGGTTTCTTTCCCTTTTCTCATAGTGACTATATTCAAAACCAGTCATGTTAAGCCTCCCACTATTCTCCCTGCCTCACTCAGCAGAAGACCTCTTTTCATTCTTCATTAGAAAAAAATAAGTCATCAAGCTTTAATGTCTCACTTTCTTTTCTCCCTACTTCACATCAAGAAGCATGAAGAGACTGAGATTTTACCCTACTTGCAAACTAAAAAGTTAGCCTGCCACAATTTCATGGATGCTGGTAGAAAACATGAAACTTCTGGGTCAGAGATGAAGGAAAGTTTATTATTCACAGTGACAGAGTAGTTGAAGTAGCAGCATTTTTACAAGGGTTTCCTGAACCCCAGTTCCCTTAGCATGACATGAAGAGGGCCAGATGACACCTGCGCATGCGGTGGGTTGCATTACAGGAGAGAAACCCTGAGCTTAGGGAAGCTAAATCTTTTATAATGGGCGGTAAGCATGCCTGCCATTTGCTCCGTAAGAGATGTTATCTCTGTTTTCCAGGGCTGTTGGCTATCCGTGAAAAAATTGTCTAGAATAAAGGGCATTTAGTGCCTCTCTTGCAGAAACATGAGAGACCTATACAGAGTTATTTCCCAACACCCCAAAACATATCCTAATTTTTATCCTTCTTTCTTTCCCATCTGTCTCAGAAATAAGTCATTTCTTTTCATGGCTAACACTCCAACTTTGATGTTGATGCTCTTTTTTCTTGAGTTTTCTGAGACCTTATGTCATTGGCTATGTGTTCTCTTCTCAAATCTTCATTCACCAAATATTTATTGAATACTTGTGATACAGTGGGGAATATTACACAGCAGCTTTATGTAGCATTTATGCTAGTCAAGGTACTCAGACAAGTAAGCAAAGAAATAATCAAGATAATCTTAGAATAGGATAAGGATAAGCTCAATAAAGTTAAAACCAAAACAGAATCACATGACAGAAACTCGGATGGAGCTATTTTATATGGCTGTCATTGGAGAAAACTTTTAGGAAGAGGTGACATTTGCACAGAGATCTGAATCATGAGAAGCATCAGATTTCCACATACAAGGACAGCACAAAGGCTCTGAAGTAGGAATAACCTTGATATTTTTTTTGAGGAATAAAAAGAAAACTCATGTTTTTGTAGTGTAGTAGCTAAGGAGGAAAGTGGTAAATGATGAATGTGGAGAGGGTAGATCACGGCAAGAGGTTTGAATTTTATTCTATCTTTTTGTGTTTTTTTTTTGCTGAGGAGGATTTGCCCTGAGCTAACATCTGTTGCCAGTCTTCCTCGTTTTTTGCTTGAGGAAGATTAGCCCTGAGCTAACATCTGTGCCAATCTTCCTCTATTTTGTATGTGGGACGCCTGCCACAGCATGGCTTGATGAGTGGTGTGTAGGTCCACGCCCAGGATCCAGACCTGTGAACCCTGGGCTGCCAAAGCAGAACACATGAACTTGTCCGCTACACCACTGGGCCAGCCCCTCTAAATCACTTTTTGAATAGATGCCACTACTTCCCTTTCTTTTTCAAATTCTTCAAAAATGAGAGAAGAATTAAAAGATAAATTCTCAACACTATTGGACAGCAAAGAATGGTGCCATCAGAAATTGTGAGGAATCCGTGAGTGGCAGAAAGCAGAAGGCTGGAAAATGACAACCCATAATTGCACAGAAGAGAACATAACCGTGTGTGAAAGGAGAGCCTTGAAAATTTCAAGTTCTTGGTGGTAGAGGTCTGCCTTAAATAGGAGGGCTAGTATTTCTCCTTGCCCAATTCTTCTCTCCTCAAATCATACACACACATGCGCATTCTCTCTCTCTCTCTCTTGCTCTCTCGCTCTTGCTCTCTGACACACAAATACACACACACACACACACACACACACAAGCAATAGCAGGCAGCAGTGGCATTTACCCATTTCAGAAATTCACAAGCCATACGGGAGGTAAACTACCTATCTGGGACAAGCTTCCAACGTGGCTGTAGGAGCAAGAGAGAAGAGTAGAACATGAAGTGCCTTGGGAGGACTAACCTATGATATAGACATGGACAGGAGGAAAAATGAAAAGGAAAGTCATTCCTGCCCAGGAGGGAAATACATTAGAGTACTCCTACCATCAGAGTAAAACTTTTCTGTTTTTGCTGCTTGGGGTTTCCTCAGCTTGCCTCTGTGGGCCAGCCTGCACATCTTAATGTGGCCATGGCCACTTACATACCAGCAATCAGCCCTCCTGTACAGGAAAGAGACCAGATGGGGGAAACAGAGTTATATGGCTATAAAGAAAATCTGGGTCGGCTATGTATACTCATCAACTTAGATCTTCATTCATAAATATGAACAGATAGCTAACGATCATCAGACACTTAAGAAAACCAATAGCAGAAAAAAGAAGAGCCAAGATGAACAGACAACTGATTTGAATGAAACATTTAATTCAAAGAACAGAAGAGCATATAAAATATATTCTAATCAATAACTTTTGAGAGATTCCAGAACATAATGGAACAAGAACAGACCACTATCCAAAAGAAGCAATGAGAGAAAGAGATCTTTGAAATTAAAAATATGATTGTTAAAATTTAAAAAATTATATGTATATATAAAGAACAAAACAATGTGATAGATCCAACTAGAGACTGAAATAGTAATCTGGAAGATAAAAATCAAAGAAATATTCTGAGTTAGATTTAAAAGACAAAATGTGAGAGAGAAGTTGAGCCGTGAAAGGTCAATCCAGGCGATGCGATACAACTAGAAATTGAGAACTAAAGGATGGCCCCCTACATGTTACCCTTTGATCTTAGGGAACTTGTTGGTATTAATGATTGGAATGAGCCCCTGGACCTTGCTTCAACCAGAACATCTTGACTTTTACAAGTTTTATGTATTGGAGTTATGTGCAATATTTTATTGAAGCAAAAAGTGTTCTGCCAGGAAAAAAAGTTTGACATATGGGAAAAAGTTCAGACTTGTTGCATTTTATCCAAGGCTCTTTACAGTTTTACCCCAACTTGTCTTTCTGGGGGAGGTGAAGGGAGATTATGTAGAAGAGGTAGGGGCCAAATCACACAGGGTATGTAAGGCAGTATAAGAACTTTAAGACGTATGCAATGAGCAGCTTTTGACAAATAAAATGATCTAATTTGTATATTTAAAAAATCTGCTAAGTATATTGGTATATATTGTGCATAATATATTAAAAATTTAAAAATATTTTTATATTTCTATGGGAAATGGATTACAGAGGCTCAAAAGGTGAAATAGGAGACCATTCAGAAGGCTACTGAAGTGTTCCAGGCAAGATAAGATGGTCGCCTAAACTAGAATGGTAGTAATGGAGATGGAAGGAAGTAGAAAGATCTGAATATATTTTAGAAGAAGCAGAGCCAAGAAGGGAAAAGACGACTGTGAGGGTGGTGACTGATAGTGAGAAAGACTTGAAAGGGTAGGGTTTTTGTTTGTTTTTCTTTTCTTTCTTCCTCTCTCTCCTTCGGTATAACAGTGAGCATTTCTGTGTAGCCAGAATGCTCTCCATGTTGTTGGGAAAAGGAAAAGAGTTGGTGATAAGACTGGGAAGATTGCCCACATTCAAAATGAATTACTCATATATTTAATCTAATAAAAGAATGTCAGAACTTAAAAAAATGAACATTCATTATTCTTATAGTTTCTGTTCGTCAGATATTCGAGAGTGGCTTAGATGGGCAGGGATGGCTCAGGATCTCTCATGAGGTCGCCGTCATCTGAAGGCTGGCCTGGAGCTGGTGGATCTAAGTCCCAGGAGGCTCTAGCACGTGGCTGGCAAGGGGTTGCTGGTTGTTGGTGAGAGGCCAGCTCCCCCTCCCCCAACGTGGTCTTTTCCACAGGCTGTTTAGTGTCTTCACAACATGGTGGCTGGCCACACCCTCTCCCTCTGGCCTGGGGGTGACAGGCATCTGTGAAGGAAGGCTCCAAGCCTCATGGAGGGCTGTAGCAGCTGGAACATGGGGCAGAGCAGCCAGAACTTCTTAAAAAATTGTTCTAAATACCCTACAATGAAAGAAGCGTGTAGTGACAAAATGATGGGTTTTGGAATTAGACACATTTGTGTTAAAAGTATAGCTCCATCACTTTTCTACTTTATAATATAGGGAAATAGTACCTCATATGGTTGTTGTAAAGTGTAAATGAGAAAATACATATAAGGCACTCACCATACAGTAGGTGCTCTCTAATTAGCTGAGAAGAGAACTTTCTTTTCTCTTCTTGATCAAACATAAAATGAATAACATTAAGACTTGGAGGTTTTCCAAACTTGCAGAGGTTTAGAAACAAGTAAATGCAATTTCTAAAGGCAGATTGCACATATTTCCTTATAGGCATAATCAGTGATTTAGACATAGCAGGTTAACAGCACCCAATACAAATGTAGTTTTCAGGAAGTGACATTGCTCTGTAACAGTATGAAACCTTTTATTGAGTATCTTTAATGGAAAATACTTTTCAGTGTGCCACATACTGAATAATTTGCAGCAGTCACACCATAAAGCTTATGTTTGAAATAACTAAATTGTTTCCAAACATCAATTTCATAAATTAGGTATTTTACATAAGTGTAAATTGGAATGTTCATGAAAAGAGGATGCATAGTTACCACTGTTCATGCCAAATCCACCATGCAGTCATATTATATGTATTGAGAAATATTTTGTAGTTAAAATATGTACATCATCCAATTTTTCTTTATCAGAAAATAACTGACATATAATATTTACTAACTACTGAAAAATAGCAAAACCTGCTTTGAATACCTAAACACCTTCTCACTGGCTGGCACCATCTATGACAAATCCTGAACTGTACTGTTTACAGACACACAGCTGCAGCCTGAGTTGGCACCAAAACCAATTATTGATGCTGTGCTCTTTACAGCCCTGGCCCTAATTCCTCCAGAACAGAGGAGATGGAAAGAGAGGTTGCAAAACGGGAATGATAAGAATAATTGACAGTTTATGTCTTTTCCATCTTAAAAAATAAACCCTCTTTCCATCTTGAGACTCCTGTAGCTACCACCTTCTCTCGCCATCCACATGTGTGGCTTCAACTACGTGATTGGCTTCTAAACCCATATTTTATTCTAGATCTCACTCCTGAGCTCCATATATTTGAATGTTTAATGTCTACTTAAAGCTTTAAGTTAGCCTGACACTCCACAGAATGTGCATCTCCTAGATAATAAATACTAACTGTGGGCAGCCCAGCAGTTTTGCACCTATTTTTAAATGCCAGGTGGCATCATGAAATGTTGCAAAGTCTAAGTGGTGAATTATCCCAGAAAAATCCTGGTTATATTTCTACTAGAAAACATTCTTTCACGGAGAGTGCCTGTCGAAGTAGTGTGATTAGCTCTATCAGTGGTGCAACCTGTGTGGTTAAACAGACCATCAATTTGAAGGAAAATAGAAGATGCTCACCAAGATATTAAAGGTATTAGCATAGGAGTCAGTGAAGCAACCGGGGTGAGGCAATTGTTCACTGCCGTTTCCATCTGCAAATGTCCTGAATAAACTTGGTAGGAGTTGGGAAACTTTTTCTTTAAGTCAAAATAACATGCATACATATTATAAAAAGTCAGAGTTCTACAAGGCTGGTAACTAACAACGGCATTCATCTTCCCTACCACTCCCCAGCAGCAACCACTTTCAATTCTTTGGTTATTTTTTCTGATATTTACTTCCATATTTGTAACTAACATGCATGCACTTATTTCTTCATCTTGAAAATTTTAGTTTTTAACCTATTCTTACTTTGAAAGAGGAGAACTTAACCCCCACTACCCCTCCCATACACACTTGATCTCTCCCTTCCAACATAGTCATACACAATTTTTGGTTAATCAATATTATTTACATTATTTACATTGTTGTTTACATTATTCTATGTAAATAATCAAAGCTTAGCCTTAGCATACTATGATTACATGTTCCTTCTGTATAACTTTTTGTTTTCTCTGCAGTGAATAATTGCCTTACTTTTTTCATTTGCCTGTTTTTTTTTATAGACCTATTCTTTCCTCATTCCCAACTTCCCCAGCAGAACTGTAAATGTTCTTTCAGTAAATTCAAATGCATCAGGTAATCTCTTATTTTCAATTTTATTTTTTCTTGGCGATATCCTTCCTGGAGTGCTCTGCTCTCCTGCTTCAATCTGCATGAGATACAGTTATCCTTGTAGGATTTCCCTTCATTGTATTTCTGGAAATCCTTTTTTTCTTGTTCTTGTGTTGGATCCTTTATTTCCCAGATCCCATATCGTCTTCTTTCTTGGTTTATTCCATCCTCTAGTGGGACACATCCTCCAGTAGCTTCCTGGAAAACAATGCATAATAATTAATTTTTGAGACTTTGCCTCTTTGAATGTCTTTATTCTAACCTCACACTGAAGTGACATTTTGGCTACCTGTAGAATTATAAGTAGGAAATAATTTTCCTTTAGAAATTGAAAGCATCACTCCCTTGTCTTCTAACTTCCAATGTTGCTGGTGAGAAGTCTGATGCCTTGATCCTTTTTAAGTGACCTATTTCTGTTGTTGTGTTTTTTCTTCTCTGGAAACTTTTAGGATTTTTGTTTATCATTGGTATTTTGAGATTTCATAATCATGTTTCTAGGCATTGAGTCTTTTATAATTTATTGTGTTGTATACTTGGTGATTTCTTTCAACTTGGAAACTCATGTACTTCAGTTCTGGGAAATTTTCTTGTATTATTTCTTTGATAATTTTTTCCCTTCCATTGTCTCTGTTCTCTTTCTTTGTGAGATGTGTGACTAAGGATCAATCTGACTGAGCCTCCAAATTCCTTCTGTGTGTGTGTGTGTGTGTGTGTGTGTGTGTGTGTGTGTGTGTATGAGTATGCATTTCTTTTCTTCTTCTGGGAGATTTTCTTAACAGTACCTTCCAAGTCTTCTTTTGAATTATCTATTGTGGCTCTCATACATTTATTTCCAAGAGTTGGTTTTCTCCCGCTTTTCAGAATAGCTTTCCTATTCTCAGGAATGTTTTGTTTCTTAAGAACTGACTCTGATACAACCTCTCAAAAGAATCAATTTCCAGTTTTCTTCACTGGTAAGGAGGGATAATTGCTGAGCTGTGCTGGTGAGAAAGAGCACTTAGAAGTCTGAGTATTATTTACATAGAATTTCAAACAGTTCCCTTATTTTCAATGCTAAGCACAGGCATCTCTTCAAAATTACTTGGTACCTACAGTTTCTGAGCCTTTCTAGGGTTCCAGTGCACGTGCTCTTTGGCTCTCAGCCATCCACCTTTCATAGGTACTTGGCTTTCCATTTGCTTGAATCTATTGTCAGTTACCTCTTGCCCATTTGCTTTTACTCTCCAAAATTTTGTTGATAGCTATTTTGTTATCTTGCCTCATTCTCTTTGTCTTGTGAGTTTGTCTTTTTAATTTTTATTTTAGTGAGTTTGGAAGGGAGTGAAGGTAACTACATGTGCTCAATCTCTCATCTTTATTGGGATGGTCCTCTATGTAGGATTTTGTGTATGTTGCCAACTCACTTGGAGCTGGTTGTGCTACCAAAAGAAACCAATCAAGCATATACCATGTTTCCTAGATTCTAATTTACCATTGCTTATAAAGTGCTATGGATTTAATATAAAATTCTGATAAAAAAGCAACACTATATTAAATGTACACATTGATTATAAAGATACATAAAGTTTCAGAAACCATCAAATGTGAATTATGATGACCTTAGAATTGAGGAAATACAGTAGATTCATGTGACTGGGTCATATGCTAGGTATTCATTTTCTCTGAAGAGGTCTCAAGTTCTGAAAATGCATATATAATTTCTATTTTTGTGATTGAGATTGTGTTAGATGCTAGAATTAATAACTCTTTTCTCTGTACTTTCTCCTTTGGACATGGTTCTATTTTATTTGCCATGCTCTGATATAACTGTATTCATTGTTTTTCTCCTCCCACCACCCCACCCCCAACTAAGTCATGACCTCCTGAAGTGCAAGTACTGTTTTTTTTCTTTGTATTCTGATTGCCTAGCACAGTGCCTGGCCCAGTCTTGGCACTTAGTAGATGCTTCACAAAGATAGGTTGAACCAAACTGAAAATAATTAGAAGGTGAAATGATACCCAGTGAAATGCTAAAATAATTCGAATATTTTTTCCTTTTGTATTATTGAAATCAGACTCTATTTTATGGATATTGAATATTCAGGAAAAGGAAACTGACATTTATTGAACAATTATCATTTGCCGCGTATTTTCAAATACAATTATCCCATTTACTCCTCAATAACTTAATATAGAGGTGCAGTTTTAAAAGCATAGGAAACACTTTTTGTTAGTGATTTCTTTGGGCTTTAGGGCAAAACATGATCATAATCTAGAATCTTCCATGTTTTATTTTATTGATTTTTAAATATCAGGTAATAATTTCCTACTAGGTAATTATTCCTACTAGGGAATTATTAACATTTTAAGCTGTGATGATGTACGCCTGTGTTAAATATATTAAGGTGAAATTGATCCCTTCTCGGGGGACCTTGGTGGTTATTCACAGGCCCTCATTTCAATAACAAAAGTCTGTTCTTCCCTGAGTTACCTACTTTGGTTCTCCATTCAACCACTGAAACAAAATACTAAAAGTATTATATAAGTAATAACTGCTGTGACAAACCATTAGTAAAAATGAAAATCACCAATCAGGGAAGAAAGATCCAATCACAATATAAAAGGATTCACTGCAGAATTCTTATAAACTGTGAGTATTTAGGGCTTGTTTACATTTCATTAAGAACTTCTCATAGAGACTGAGGGGCTGAGAACTTACTGAGAGCCACTACCAAATAAGGGTAGTAAAAATAGAAATAAAGCTTTTCTGGTATAATACAGTAACTTAAAAGGATGACATTAATTTATTTAACAATCAGCCATAAAATATTAATAATTCATGTTGGAGCTTATTTTTATATTATCTGTGAAGTTTGCTAAGCAAATAGTGGGAAGATTCTTTAGTGCCTAAGAAATACCAATGTTAATCAGATGTTTTAGATACATCAGTTTCCTTACAAACTATTGATATACTAATTAAAAATAATCTTTCAATAGTCATTCAAGTAACTTCCTCCAAGGGCTTTCTAAGCAAGATAAATTAAAATAAATTTGGTCAGAAAATAGGTTCCATCTATATCTTTCACCATGAATTAATTATACAAGTCTAAACTGACACCTATCTCAGGCGCTTAAGTAAAAGCTTAACTAAAAGGCTCTCTTTAGCATAGTGTTTAGGCAGAGGGAGGTAGAGTAGAAAGAACACCAAAGAGATAATCTGTGGACAGGAATTCTAGTCTTAACTGTTCCCCTAACAAGCTGACTGAACTTGTGCAAATTACTTTCCCTCCAGACCTCAGTTTTCATATCTGTGAATTAAGAGGTTTAGCGTCTATCAGAGCTGATTTGGCGGGAGAGATGGGCTCTTTGGAGAAATTGCTATTCCCTGCCCAGAAAAATACTTTTATACACACACACACACACACACACACACACACACACACACACACAATCCATATGCACACAAATACACACACAATTTAGTACATAATTTCAGAGGGTTAGTGTGAGGATTAAATGAAATAATGAATATAAAGTTCGTTGGGTATTTAAAAACCTTATCCCCTTTTACTTCCCCACATTGGGAGGGTATTTTACCTTCTAAATTTTGATAAAAGCCACAGAAAAAAAGTTTTTCAAATGTCTTTTGGGAAAAAAAAGATTTTAAAGTATACAACTATCAAGTTGCATGAGATATTCCACTTTTTATAAGAAGCCATTTCTTTCAACAGTTACTAGAGTTTGTTTTTTAGAGGAGGGGGTGGCAATCTGTCATCAAAGTGTTGACAAGTGAAATCTGACAAGGTTGAGGTGGTATAGCTGCAGGCCACTTCAAAATTTTTCACTGTCTTTTCTATTTGAAGAGAAAGGATCTCTGTCTTTTTTCATTCTTGCTCACTTTGCGACAGTCTTTGATTTATGTGCTTTTTAAGACAGTAATGCTAAATTGACAGATTATTTCAGTGGTTAGCCATTGGTTTAGATAAGAGCATTTCAGTATTCTCTTGTGTTTAATTCAGCTCTTTAGGAATTTTTCCTGAAATTCAGTTTATTTTCTCTTCAAAGTGGCATTTCCTTCTTTTTTTGTTTTAATTAATTAATTTTTCTATTGCGGTAAAATTGCTTTATAACTTGTATAAATTTCAGGTGTACATCATTATACTTCTATTTCTGCATAGATTACGTCATGTTCACCACCCACAGACTAATTACAATCCATAACCACACACATGTGCCTAATCACCCCTTTTGCCCTCCTCCCTCCCCCCTTCCCCTCTGGTAACCACCAATCCAATCTCTGTCTCCATGTGTTTGTTCGCTCTTGTTTTTATCTTCTGCTTATGAGTGAGATCATAGGGTATTTGACCTTCTCCTTCTGACTTATTTCGCTTAGCATAATACCCTCAGTGTCCATCCATGTTGTCACAAATGGCTGGATTTCATCGTTTCTTATGGCTGAGTAGTATTCCATTGTGTATATATACCACATCTTCTTTATCCATTCATCCCTTTTTGGGCACTTAGTTTGCTTCCAAGTCTTGGCTATTGTGAATAATGCTGCAATGAATACAACAGGGGTGCATGTATCTTTATGCATTCATGTTTTCATGTTCTTTGGATAAATACCTAGCAGTGGAATAGCTGGATCATATGGTAGTTCTATTCTTAACTTTTTGAGGAATCTCCATACTGTTTTCCATAGTGGCTGCACCATTTTGCACTGCCACCAGCAGTGTGTGAGAGTTCTCTTCTCTCCACATCCTCTCCAACACATGTTGTTTCCTGTCTTGTTAATTATAGCCATTCTGACGGGCGTGAGGTGATATCTCATTGTAGTTTTGATTTGCATTTCGCTGATAGTTAATGATGTTGAACATCTTTTCATGTGGCTGTTGGCCATCTGTATATCTTCTGTGGAGAAATATCTGTTCAGTTCTTTTGCCCATTTTTTAATTGGGTTGTTAGTTTTTTTGTTGTTGAGATATATGAATTCTTTATATATTTTGGAGATTAACCCCTTATCAGATATATGGTTTGCAAATATCTTCTCCCAGTTGTTAGGTTGTCTTTTCATTTTGTTGATGGTTTCCTTTGCTGTGCAGAATCTTTTTAGTTTGATATAGTCCCATTTGTTTATTTTTTCTATTGTTTCCTTTGTCTGGTCAGACACGGTACTTAAAAATATGTTGCTAAAACCGATGTTGAAGGAAGTGGCATTTCCTTCTATCTGTCCAAGTGTAGCATAAAACTATATTTATGGACTTATAGAATTAATTATCATGATCACATTACCAACATTTGTATTTTCCTTGTCTTTTTACTGTTGTGATTGAGATATATTCTAAAAAGAATAATTAAGTCTGTATTTTTGAAGATCAGAAAGGTGGGTACAGGGGTCCGGCCCTGTGGCATAGTGGTTAAGGTCAGCATGCTCCTATACCACTCGTCAGCCATGCTGTGGTGGCAACCCACATACAAAATAGAGGAAGATTGGCACAGATGTTAGCTCAGGGCTAATCTTCCTCAGCAAAAATAAATAAATAAATAGATAGATGACAGATAGATAGATAAATAAATAAAAGACTTACCTCGTTTAAAAAAAAAGAAAGGTAGGTACATGTGTTGGAGGTGGTGATGATGAACAAAGATTATTTTATTGTTGTTATTTGCTTATGCAAGCTACCTTTTTTTTTCTCCCCTGAAATACCTGATATAAGCCATTGCAATTATTTTGCAAGCTCGTGAAAAAAATGCACTTCAACTAGATACAAGTCTCTTTGGAATAATGGAAATTGTCTGCAGCAAAATATTTAAAATGAGCATCAGCAAACAAGATGTTTGTATTAACAGGAACCTAGAAAATGGCTATGCAAAGGTCAAAACTGATCTTTAAATATTAGTGAAATTTAATTTGTTGCATATAATGAATAGAAAGAAGCAGCAGCAGGCCACAGTGAAGAAGCCATTGATAAATTATCTAAATGTCAAAACTGCTTACAGTATGGAAAATGTTAAATTGACAAGATCTATTTAACTCAGTGAATTAAACAGTTTGAACAATGCCCTAGAGAAATATTTTCCAAATTTAAGTATAATAGGAGATTTATAAAGATTTTTGCCACAATTTATTTTGGGAAAGTGAAGGGACTCCTACTTTTCTTTCTAGGCATAGAATTTTTTCTAATCTCTTTTAGTAAAAATGATGCACAGGTTCTTTTGGAACATAGGAATCTGTTGCCTTTTGCTTCATCTAGAAGTAGTATCATCTGACCAGTTGTGAGCAGCTGTGAAGAACCACCCTTTGGCCATGGCACTTTGCACAGCACCAGCTGAATTGAGTTCAAAGAGCTTTCTGTTATGCCCAATTTTTTAAAAATGTGAATTCTACATTCTCTTATTTTCTTCATATATAGAGTTGATGAAAGAAGTTTAAAAAGGACTAAATATGTCCAATGTATACAACAAAGGATTAATATTATTAATACACAAAGGGATAAAGAACTTAACAGAAAGATGGGCAAAAGATAGGAACAGCTAAGTTATAGAAGGAACAAAATTGTTAGAAAATACATGAAAAGATGTTTGATTTCTTTGACAAACGGAAAAATGAAACTTAAAACTACAAAAATCCAATTTTCACCTACCAGAACTTTAATAATGCTCCATATTATTGAGGATATAGGGAAAAGGGCAGTCATGTTATTGGTGGAAATGTAAGTTGGTACAGTCATCTTGGAGGCCAATTTGACAGTAACTATCAAAATGTAAGGTACACGTATATTTTCATGGTTCTATTATTTATAATGCAAAAAGTAGACACAGAATGTTGTTCATTAAGGGAACAGTTAAGTAAATTTTGATCACTTTCTAATGGAACATCTTGCAGCTATTAAAAAACACTGAGGTAAGTCTCTACATGCTAACAGAATATCTGTGCTGTGATATTCAGTGAAAATAAGCAAATTGTATGTATAGTAAAACGTTGTCTTTACGAAAATACAAAACAAGTCGATATGAGTGTGGACATCCTGTAGGTACATCAGGAAAGTCTGGAAGGCTACATGCCATGCTGTGCAGTGGCACCCTTCAGAGTGGGGAGGGCAGCTGGGAGGAGGAGATGTTCATTTTAACATCAAATACTTCCATGTTGTTTGCATTTTTTAAAACAATAAGTGTGTATTACTATCATAATTTTAAACCCAAGAAGAAACAAAAGACAGAATGTCTAATGAATTTAAAAGTTTCTCTCTCCACTTTTTTTTTTTTTGCACTTTTAGATTCTATAGCTTGTTTTAAAAATAAGGACATGATAGTGTTTTTAACACACTGCTTTGTGCTTTTGCATTTTGTTTTTACCATTTAATTGCTTAGTGTTATTTGTTAAATCTAAAATTTCTTAAGTTAAAGTATTACATTTTAGCATTTATTGAATATTTGCAGCAGGTTCTTATTGTCAAATAAATATGTCCTGAATATTTACACTTAACATTTAGGTTGAAAAGGTGTTCTAGACTTCTGAACTGATCTACGTCTTTATATGCTATGAGATCACACTTATAATATAGAAAAGATCTAGATACATTTAAAATAGTAATTTAATAGTAAATGACTCCTCACTAAGGGAGCTAGGACATTTATTTGATAGCTGCTGTTTGAATAAAATTAAAAAATAAATTTTTCAGTATTATAGGCAATTAGTTATGCAATACCCACTAATGCTTGGTGCTTTTCATCTTCAAAGCATTATACAATGTTAAATAATCTTTGCAACACTCTTACAAATGTAGGTCAATATCGTTATCCCTGTTTTTGCAGGTGGGGAAATTGAGGCAGAGAGGTTAAATGATTTAAGGTAAATTTGTCACATCAGGATTAGAATTAAGGTATTTTTGGCTCAGAGCCCAACATTTAGAACAATAGAACCACACTTTCTTTAGAAGACTTAATCTCTGTGTTCTTGATAAAACGTTACTTCTCATTAAACCATATTGAGGTCACCTCTACAATAAAATTCAGAAACAACAAGTTTGATCACTATTTAACCACTTAAAAAAACACACACCATTTTCTCTTCCATGGCTTTCTGACACTGTATTGTCTTAATCTGTCTTTTTCATTGTCTCCTTTTTGGACAATTACCAAAATATGTATCCTTGACTTTGTTTTTCTTCTGGGATCTTATTCAATGGCTTTAACTTTCCTTTCTATTTAGAAAATTCCAAAATAGTTTTTATATAGTCCGGGCCCCTTTTCTGTATTTCTAGCTACCAGCTAGACATTTCTTCCCCTATCTACCCTTATACCTTAAAACTCCCACTGTGTTTTAAAATTCAATAAATTGAAAATGAATAAAATTCAATTTACTGACATTAGCAAAACTTGCTCCTTTTCTAGACTAACCTGTTTCTTTGTATGTTTCAATCCAAGTCCTGCCCTTGAAACTAGGATAAACCAGGTGGGAACAGGTCTGCATAAGCGGTTTCTGGGAACCAGCTGTGGCCAAGAAAAATGATATTTGTGAGTCTTTTGCAACGGTGAAGAAGCTGCATCACAGTCTAAGGAAGAGGAAGAGCCAGAATTGCAAACTGAGGGGCAAGGCTAAAGTATAACAGGAGACCAAGTAGCCGGGTCAGTGGCTAGGAAAATTGAGGTGTGTGGGTTGAGTAGTTGAGGCAGTCGTTGTGAACAGAATGCACTGGTACCCTTTTACCTGGCACGTAATGATGGAGGCATGTCTACTCATTGGAGGCATGTTCAAGGCAAGGGTCACTATCTGTGCAGTAACCAAATCCCCATCCCTTGGTGGTTACTGCAAATTTGTCTTCTTCCTTACTTCCACAATTCATCACTCCCCATATGCTGTTGATTTCTTTCTTCAAAAGATCACTTAAGGGGCCGGCCCACTGGCGTAGTGGTTAAGGGTCGTCTGTTCTGCTTCGGTGGCCCGGGGTTTTCAGGTTTGGATCCCAGGCGTGGACCTAGACACCGCTCATCAAGTGATGCAGTGGCGGCATCCCATATACAAAATAGAGTAAGATTGGCACAGGTGTTAGCTCAGGACAATCTTCCTCAAGCAAAAAGGAGGAAGATTGGCAACAGATTTTAGGTCAGGGCCAATCTTCCTCACCAAGAAATCAAAAAAGAAAAGATCACTTGAATCTGTTTTGTTATTTACATTCCAGCTGCCACCATCCCAATTCAAGTCCTTGTTACTGAATTTTGGTGTTATCTGTTACTTTATTACCTTCTAACAGGTCTCTTGTATCAAATATTTCCCCATTTCTCCAATATTCCCACCCACACACTTAATTTTCAAACAATTCTAATCTGTTGATTACCTTTTCTACAATACCTTACCAGATCAGAAACTTTTCGTTATTCCTTATTAGCTACCTAGCAGATATCAAGTCCTAATTCGAAGACTTGGCATTCAAAGACTTCCTTAGTGTGGCCCTGATTTATCTCTTCTATTTGTGCACCAAACCAATTGCTTATTTTTCAAGTAAGTCTTGCATCTTTCTAAGTTATGCTTTTGTATATTGTTCCTTCCTTTTCATGTCTGTTTATCAAAATCTAACAATCCTCCAATTCTCTATACTTTATAAGAGCATTTCTTTTTTTTTAATCTTCTTTTTGATTAAACTTTTATTAAACTATAAAACAAATGCAAAAGAGTGCACACATCATAGCACTGCTCAGTGACTTTTCATAAAGTATCCACACTTGTGTAGCCAGGACCAAGATCAAGGAACAGAATATTACTGACACCCAGCACCCCAGTGCCCCTTCTTTTTCCCCTCCGGTCACTACAAACCTCCACACACCAACTCTCTTGTGTCCAGCTCCACTGACTCAACTTTCTGTTTGGGAATTTTGTTCATATTATGTTGTGTTAATTCGTTCTCATGGCTATGTAATATTCTATTGTATGAATATACTAAAATTTATTTGTCAATTCTACTGTTGATAAACATAAAGGTTATCTCTAGTTTTTGGTTAATATAGAATAATGCTTCTTTGAACATTTTTTTTTATTAATTTTTTGTTTATTGCAGTAACATTGGTTTGTAACATTGTGTAAATTTCAGGTATACACCATTATACTTCTATTTCTGCATAGATTACATCGTATTCACCACCCAAATACTACTTACAACCCATCACCACACACATGTGCCGAATTAACCCTTTCGCCCTCCTCCCTTCCCCCTTCCCCTCTGGTAACCACCAATCCAATCTCTTTCTCTATGTGTTTGTTTATTGTTGTTATTATCTACTACTTAATGAAGGAAATCATATGGTATTTGACCTTCTCCCTCTGACTTATTTCACTTTGCATAATACCCTCAATGTCCATCCATGTTGTCACAAATGGCTGGATTTCATCGTTTCTTATGGCTGAGTAGTATTCCATTGTGTATATATACCACATATTCTTTATCCATTCGTCCCTTGATGGGCACTTAGGTTGCTTCCAAGTCTTGGCTATTGTGAATAATGCTGCAGTGAACACAGGGGTGCATGTATCTTTATGCATTGATGTTTTCGAGTTCTTTGGATAAATACCCAGCAGTGGAATAGCTGGATCATATGGTAGTTCTATCCTTGATTTTTTGAGGAATCTCCATACTGTTTTCCATAGTGGCTGCACCTGTTTGCACTCCAACCAGCAGTGTATGAGAGTTCCCTTCTCTCCACATCCTCTCCAACACATGTTGTTTCCTGTCTTGTTAATTATAGCCATTCTGACGGACGAGAGGTGATATCTCATTGTAGTTTTGATTTGCATTTCCCTGATAGTTAATGATGTTGAACATCTTTTCATGTGGCTGTTGGCCATCTGTACATCTTCTTGGGAGAAATGTCTGTTCAGGACTTTTGCCCATTTTTTAATTGGGTTGTTAGTTTTTTTGTTGTTGAGATGCATGTGTTCTTTATATATTTTGGAGATTAACCCCATGGTTAATGGTATATGGTTTGCAAATATCTTCTCCCAATTGTTAGGTTGTCTTTTCATTTTATTGATGGTTTCCTTTGCTGTGCAGGAGCTTTTTAGTTTGATGTAGTCCCATTTGTTTATTTTTTCTATTGTTTCTCTTGCCTGGTCAGACATGGTGCTTGAAAATATGTTGCTAAGACCGATGTCAAAGAGCGTACTGCCTATGTTTTCTTCTAGAAGTTTCATAGTTTCAGGTCTTACATTCAAATCTTTAATCCATTTGGAGTTAATTTTTGTAATTTTTGTGTATGGTGTAAGGTAAGGGTCTACTTTCATTTTTTTGCATGTGGCTATCCAGTTTTCCCAACACCATTTGTTGAAGAGACTTTCTTTTCTCCATTGTATGTTCTTGGCTCCTTTGTCAAAGATTAGCTGTCCGTAGATGTGTGGGTTTATTTCTGGGCTTTCGATTCTATTCCATTGATCTGTGTGTCTGTTTTTGTGCCAGTACCATGCTGTTTTGGTTACTATAGCTTTGTAGTATATTTTGAAATCAGGGAGTGTGATACCTCCAGCTTTGTTCTTTTTTCTCAGGATTCCTTTAGCTATTCGGGGTCTTTTGTTGTTCCATATAAATTTTAGAATTCTTTGTTCTATTTCTGTGAAAAATGTTGGAACTTTGATAGGGATTGCATTGAATCTATAGATTGCTTTAGGAAGTATGGACATCTTAACTATGTTAATTCTTCGAATTGAAGAGCACGGAATATCTTTCCATTTCTTTGTGTCTTTTTCAATTTCTTTCAGCAATGTTTTATAGTTTTCGGTGTACAGATCTTTCACCTCTTTGGTTAAATTTATTCCTAGATATTTTATTCTTTTTGTTGCAATTGTAAATGGGATTGTATTCTTAATTTCTCTTTCTGCTACTTCGTTGTTAGTGTATAGAAATGCAACTTATTTTTGTATGTTGATTTTGTATCCTGCCACTTTAACGTATTCATTTATTACTTCTAAAAGTTTTCTGGTGGATTCTTTAGGGTTTTCTATATATAAAATCATGTCATCTGCAATAGTGACAGTTTCACTTCTTCCTTTCCAATTTGGATCCCTTTTATTTCTTTCTCTTGCCTGATTGCTCTGGCTAGGACTTCCAGTACTATGTTAAATAGGAGTGGTGACAGTGGGCATCCTTGTCTGGTTCTTATTCTTAGAGGGATAACTTTCAGTTTTTCACCATTGAGGATGATATTAGGTTTGTGGGTTTGTCATATATGGCCTTTATTATGTTGAGGTGCTTTCCATCTATCCCCATTTTACTCAGAGTTTTTATCATAAATGGATGCTGTATCTTGTCAAATGCTTTCTCTGCATCTATTGAGATGATCATGTGATTTTTATTCTTCATTTTATTAATGTGGTGTATCACGTTGATTGATTTGCAAATGTTGAACCATCCCTGCATACCTAAAATAAATCCCACTTGATCATGGTGTATAATCTTTTTAACGTATTGTTGTATGCGATTTGCTAGTATTTTGTTGAGGATTTTTGCATCGATGTTCATCAGTGATATTGGCCTGTAATTTTCTTTTTCTGTGTTGTCCTTGTCTGGTTTTGGTATCAGGGTAATGTCGGCTTCGTAGAATGAGTTAGGGAGCGTACCCCCCTCCTCAATTTTTTGGAATAGTTTGAGAAGGATAGGTATTAAGTCTTCTTTGAATGTTTGGTGGAATTCACCAGGGAAGCCGTCTGGTCCTGCACTTTTATTTTTGGGGAGGTTTTTAATTACTGTGTCGATTTCCTTACTGGGGATTGGTCTATGCAAATTCTCTACTTCTTCTTGATCCAGTTTTGGAAGGTTGTATGATTCTAAGAATTTATCCATTTCTTCCAGGTTGTCAAATTGGTTGGTATATAGCTTTTCATAGTATTCTCTTATAATCTTTTGTATTTCTAAGGTGTCTGTTGTAATTTCTCCTCTTTCATTTCTAGTTTTACTTATTTGTGCCTTCTCTCTTTTTTTCTTGGTGAGTCTAGCTACAGGTTTGTCAGTTTTGTTGATCTTTTCAAAGAACCAGCTCTTGGTTTTATTAATTTTTTCTATTTTTTTTTTAGTCTCTATTTCATTTATTTCTGCTCTGATTTTTATTATTTCCCTTCTTCTACTGATTTTGGGCTTTGTTTGTTCTTCTTTTTCCAGTTCCTTTAGGTGCATGGTTAGATTGTTTATTTGAGATTTTTCTTGTTTGTTGAGATAGGCCTGTATTGCTATAACCTTCCCTGTTAGAACCGCTTTTGCTGTATCCCATAAATTCTGGCATGTCGTATTTTCATTTTCATTTGTCTCCAGGTATTTTTTGATTTCTCCTTTGATTTCTTCATTGACCCAGTCGTTGTTCAGTAGCATTTTGTTTAATCTCCACGTACTTGTGGCTTTTCTGATTTTCTTCCTATAGTTGATTTCCAGTTTCATACCGTTGTGGTCAGAAAAGATGCTTGGTATTATTTCAATCTTCTTAAATTTATGGAGACTCGTTTTTTGGCCTAATGTGTGATCAATCCTGGAGAATGTTCCAAGTGGATTTGAAAAGAACGTGTATTCTTCGGTTTTTGGATGGAATGCTTATAAGAGCATTTCTTTATTATCAAATAGAACAGCTACTGAACACTCATAACCCTTTGTTTATGTCACTAAATTTGCACTTACCACAAACTTCATATTGTTGTTTTTTTTTGTTTTTTTTTTTACCTGCTACACTGGATTATAGCTATTTGTTTGCAGAGACCCTGCTTTATAAATCTTTGTGTCTGTGACTCACAAGTAAATATCATACACCTGAAGTGCTCAAAGTATTTGTGATATTTCATTAACATTTAGATATTACAGGATTCTTTAAGGTACAAATGACTCAGTGTTCCAAATACTCCAGTCTTTTGTTACAATAGCCTCAATCCAAGCCTGAGGTCACTTTATTTTGAGACTCCTCTGCCCTTTTACATTAACTTTATCATTGTTTAATTGTTTGAATTAGTGTTGAATATTTCAAAAATCTTGATTTCTGATAACATGACATTGATTAAATATGTTCATGTGTATCGTTAATAGGTATTAATATAATTCTATGTTGATGGCATTAGACAAGAGATTGTGGAGGAACACATTGTATTTTATGTAATTTGAAAATTACCTAATGATGACTAGAACATCTAATACAACTAACCAGTGGTTTATCTTAATTTTGTGGTATTTAGTTGTCTTTATTTTTGTACATTTTGAATTGATGAGTAGATATTCCTGAGAAAGTCTATTGATAATAAATAGCAAGTATATGTTCTAAGTTTATGCCCAAGAAAGATTCCCTCAGACTCTTTGAGGTATTTTGCTAATATGCATTCATTTTAAATGTCTTATTGGTGCCATGGTATCATTTATCTTTGCTAAACTATAGCGATGTCTTCTCTGTTAATTTTTTCTTGTGGTGTTTTACCTTAGGGTTTTTTTTTTTGCCCCCAAGCTTCCTGTCCTTTCCAAAGCAGTCAAAATTGCTGACTTCAGAAACCAAAGAAGACAAGTATTTTGCAGAATTATTTAGTGGCAAGTAATCTTTACCTCTAAAATATAGTTTTTAGTTTTCAAAAGAAGATCATCGAAAGTATAACAAGTCACAGCATCTTAGTGCAACTGTTTCTAATTTGCATGTTACTTTCTTAAAATTTAGGGTATATGGTAACATTTATTCTTAAGGCAAATAAATATTAATTTATTATAATGTAACCTGTTTTGGAGGAAAGGCTTTAAACTTTTTGAGAATGTAAGTAAAAAGTAAGAAGACTCTCTAGGATCCTCTGATCTCGGCCCTCAAAGTTTCGGGGATCATAGATTCTCCCACTACAAGAGAACAACCATCTAGATTTAGGTCAAGCTCAATTTAAATCGTGCTTCTTATTCTCTCATGGAGACTGCAAGTTTGGATTCAGAATGGCCTTCTGAGGTATCTGAGACTGTCATCAACTACCTTATAAAAGTAAAGTAAACAGAAAATTGTAAAAGTTAAGATATTTTAAAATAAATTAAAATTAAATTATGGGCAATTTTATTGTTGTTCAGGTTTTTCCTTCTACTGTTCTTTTTGTGTGGAAAATTCTTTGCTATATTTTTTATTCATTCATTTTTTTATTCATTTTCCCCCTATATAGCTACTTTTGTTCTAGTTCTAAGTCATGTGCATTGAGTTTTATCTCCAGAGAAATGCACAAGGGCACTGAATGGGGCAGCATTTCTCAGTTCACTTTGTTAGGCACTCCCTGTTTCACTACCTTTTTAATCCCTGCCCACTCCCCCCTCCCGAAATGCAGAATCCAGCATTTTTCTGAAATTTTTTTCTTCCCTCCTTCAAAACAAATGCACTAATACAATATTTGAATAATACAAGCTCTGTCTTGACTACTTCCTCCAGGCAGATTTTTCAAACGAGGAAGTTACCAGCATTCTTTTTAACTGGAGGCATTCTTAAGGTGCAAGATGTTTAAAGGTCTGTGTCTTTCAAAAAATCTGCACAGTGTAAAGATGGCAAGACATCTTGAGGACTAAAAAGGATATTGATTTGGTCCCCTCCCACCAAGCCCATCTAGTTATTATAGATTTTTATAAATTTGTTTTATTTACCCCATTAATTCTCTTTAGTTTTATGTGGTCTTACTAGCAGATTAGAAGTTCAGGGGAAAAGAAGGATGAATAACCCATATTTGACTACCTTTTGCCCCCCTGTTAATGCATGACCCCTGCAAAGCCTCCTCCTTAATTATATATATTTTAGGGAGTCCACAGGAGTTGTCACATGTGTTCATAAACAAGTCCAATCATTTACTAATGGCCATTGGCCATTTTCTTCTCACTTGCCTCACCCACTACTTGCTAGGCTTGCTCCATCTACTGATTATTGCTGCTGTTTCTCCAGGTGGTATAGATTACTCCTTGGCCACCATGTCTACTTTTGCCCCATTTTGTCTGAATACCACCACTCTTGTTGAGTATATTTATCCAAAGGGCTACCAGTCCTGCTTACTTTCTGCTGGGTACCACCCCCTATGGTTACTTCACCACCCTTATACCAGATGTTCTCTGTGGGGCCACAAAGGGGTCCTTGTAAAGTAGAATCTCTCTCTCTCCCTTTTGTCCTGTACTTTTTAGTGGGAAACTAGAACAGTGTTGTTTGTATATCAGAGCATTTTGAGAAATAGCTTGTACATTTTTCTCAATCCTCCCTCCCCCCATTGGAACCAGATGTGAATCCTTGGGTGCTGAGCTGGAAGACAAGTCCAGATCATAGACTCTACACTGTACTGTTCTCAGAATTTCCCCTTATGTCCAAATGCAAAGGATCAAGGGCTTTGATCCACAGACCTCATTTTGCTTATTTTCCCCCAAACTCTGTAATTTCTGAGTAGTTTAGGACTTTCAAATTTAGTAAGATATGGGCAGTGGACCTATTGGTCTTCATGTTAAAAGCATTCCTGTCTCTTAGAAACAGCCAATGTGGATTACAAAGAAAACTATACTCCACTCTCCATTTCTGTTTTCCGGGGAAAGTTTTGAGAAATTCTTTATTAGTGAATTGACTTAAACTGAAAAACAGAATTTCAAGTGCAGTCTTCTTTTGAGAGAGAGATATATATATATATGTAAAGATGTGGTTCTTTTGGTATCAGCTATAAAATGTTATCTATATTTACTTTGCCTGATAAAACGTTTTTATGTAGCTGCTAACAGCTAACCTTCAGCCTTGTCTTTGCCCAAATTGTCATAATTTTAATATTGGTATCTGAGTAAACACTAAATGGAGGAATGTGAGTTTTTATTTTCTAGTATAGTCTAGAAGTTGTGACTTTTGATTCTCAATATCAGAGAAAGTATGCACCTGTTTCATCACATCTTTTCTTGCCTATTCCCAGTGAAATATTAATCTATTTGCATGTCCTAATTCAAATAGTTCCTCTTGTATAGTAACTTCTCCACATACAGATGTTTTTCCTTCATAAAACCCCTATTGTATGTGGTACTTATTCTTTCATTTCACCTTGTAAAATTACTGTATAAATTGAGAGACCATATTTAATACTTCTTTTGCTTTTCCATATAAATTTGCATGGTGCTAGACATATTGAGTAATAGTAGCAGCAGCGACAACAATGGCAATAATAAGGTAATTGAATAAAGGCATCCTCAAAACAGTCCTGAGGTGGGTACTTTATTATACCCATTTTATACCTGGGGGAACTTAGAGAAGTTAAGTAATCTGTCCAAGTTAGCTAGTAAGCTGAGAAGTTAAAATAAGAAACCAGGCAGTTAAGAGTCTAGAATTCACAGATTAAGCTTAATAAATGCAAAATAAATATATATTTAATTTATTAACTGATTCTTTAAACAAACATTCCAGACTTCATCCATCCAAATGAGAAGGGTGCAGTTTGCATATTCTAATGCAGTAAGTATTTTAGTTTTAAAAAAAGAATAACTATAAAGTAATAATTCTGAAGTAAGCCTCATAAAACTAACTGAAAGCAAATTCCAAAGAACATGGCTTTAGAAATATTTTGAGTAATGGCAGCCTCACTAGAGTCCCTCCCAAGATGACAACTCTGAAAGATAATACTCAATTGAATTGAAAAATTCATAATTAGCTTAATATCCCTTTTTCTATGCTGCCTGCTAATAAGGAACTGTGTCCTCTTTTCGTAGTGATGGAGTCCACAAGCTCTCCTACCCGATACTGTATACAGTGGCAGCCAGCTTCTGGTTAGAGCAGGGCAGAGCTGGGAATTGAAGGATCCTTTGTTTCATCTCTAACCTTTGAAGGCACTTTAGTGCAAGGAAGAAAGTGAATTCAGATTAATCCAAAATTTACTATTATTATTATAGCCTGTTTTCTTGCTACCCTTTTCAACTTCATTTTTCTATCACTTTCCACCAAGCATCACAGTCAGCCGCCATCCCTGGGACATGCCATCCTTTTACTCAAACTACTGCATACTCTCTCTCTGACACCTATGTATAGCCCAGAACAGTAGAACGCTATGGTTGTGAGCACAGACCCTGGAGCCAGTGTGCTTAGATTCAAAGCCTGCCTCCCCTACCTGCTGGCTATCTGACCTCTCTGTGCTTCAGTTTCCTCATTATAGAAGTAATGATGGTACTATTTCAAAGAGTGGCTATGAGGATTAAATGAGTTAATGCATATAAAATGTTTAGAACAATGCTTGTCACAAGGTAATATTGAGTATTATCTGCTGTTATCACTATTATCGTTTTCATCATCATCATTCAGCTAGTGAAATCTTCTGCTTCTTTGAGGTCCTGCTAACATTTCACAACTTCTCTGTAGCTTTCTCAGAGCCTTGCTGTTTGAGGCAGGCTCGGGCCCTTCTTTTATGCTGCCACATTGTTCACTTTGCCATTTCAGTAATTAGCATACTGTGACTTGTCAGTTGAACATGCGTCTGTTTCTTGATGATTGTAAGTACATTGAGTTCAAATGTAAAGGTGAAGGAAGGAACAAAGAAGTTTGTACTAAGTCTAAAATTATTTTGGATTATCACCTACATGAATAGTATAGGAAATATTTTCAGTCACTCCTAATGTTAAAGAAGCTAAGGGTTAAAAAAAAAAAAAAAAAAGGGCCGGCCCCGTGGCTTAGCGGTTAAGTGCACGCGCTCTGATGCTGGCGGCCTGGGTTCGGATCCCAGGCGCGCACCGACGCACCACTTCTCCAGCCATGCTGAGGCCGAGTCCCACATACAGCAACTAGAAGGGTGTGCAACTATGATGTACAACTATCTACTGGGGCTTTGGGGGGGTAAATAAATAAATAAACTTTAAAAAAAAAAAAAAAAGAAGCTAAGGGTTTTTCCTCTATCTAAAAGATGTCTTAAAATATGTTTCAAGCTTCTTTTGTTATTCAGAAGTTTATTGGAAAGAACAATTCTTTTATGATCTCTATAAAGAAAATGTCAATAGTTTACTTTACGTATTGCTAATATATAGTAAAATATACATATAGTATAGTACTATCTATATTTCCAAGGAAACATTTGAAAGCTATATGAATTCCTTTCAAATGTTTGTAAACTGTTGATTTTTTTTCTGATTCAGATTGGTCTTCTCTCAATCAGTCCAAATTGATGAGGTTCTACTTGATAAAAAAATATCAGTAATATCCATTACTAGCCCGTGCTATTAAAACTGAGAGGAAATACAGGATGTACATTTTTGTTATCTTGGTTTTTTTTTCAATGCAAGTTAGAGTAGAATATCTGGATCTGTCATGACATGCAGATTAACAAACTAATGTGAATGCTAATGTGGTTTCACACAGTTTGCTTCTAAGTAAATGGGTTTCTTATAATAGTAACTATATACCATTTACCCTGCAAATTCCACTTTAATTAGCCTGTTTGTATGTGGGAGATTGTAAATATTTGCTTACTATATTAAAAATATACCACAAAATTTGTTTGTACTTAATAATTACCTAACAGATGTTTGTTTTCGTTAAAAATGTTTTTTAAAATGCTTAAATACTAAATAATTTTAAATATACTCAGAGCCTTAAAAGCCGAAAATATGTTATTGAAAACCCAAATATGTATATTCTTCTTACCACATTTCCCAATGTGATGACATATCAAATCTAGGAAAAGAAGTGTATTTTTCCTTTTTCTAGAGTTTATTTCTGGATGGTTAACCAAAGATACATTAAAGTGTGTTTATTCTAATGAACCATATCTCAAATATCAGTAGTGACAGATGATTCTTTCTATTATTTCTAAGGGATCTTGGTTTTATTGACAATAGAAGATAATTAATTGGCACCTTTTTTTAATTATTTTTTAAACAGGACAGAGATTTTTTTCTGCCGTCAGATGTCTTTCTGCTTGACTGAACTGCACCTGTGGTCTTTGAAGAATACCTTACACATTGGGGGTAAATGAGCTCTGGATTAATTTCAATGTTTTTCAAATATAAGTTACAACATTATAAATAAGTACTAGCAAAAGTTAGAGCCTGGATTCTCCAACTGGAGTTGCATTATTTTCTTTATACTTAATGAAAAATTGGCTAATAAAAAATAATTCCTTTTAGCTACTCTGATTAACTTACTTTTTTCAGCTTGAGTTAGAGTTTCTGTTGTGAACATTAATTTTATTGGCATAATATTTGTTTCTTCTTAAGATACATACATGTTCAGTTTTTTCCTAAGATTGTTCATAACTGATTTATATTTATAAATATTTGCAGGCTAGCTAATGGTAAAGGCATTTCTATTTGATATTAAAATGATATTTGAAACATACAGCTAAGATGTACAATTAATTACATTCATGTTCTTTGCATTTCACATTTTGTGGAAAGCAGAGTAATGTAAGTGTGTTTTAACAATGCTTATTAGTATTATAGGATAAAGTATATCATTAGGAAACATCTTTTAAAAAATCTTTTCCTTTTTGATTATCCAAAGCAACTCTTGCATTTAGGAGACGTTTTATTTATACGCCTTTAGCATCATTACTAAGAAAATTGTTTACCTTGCAAAATATTGTTTCTTTATATCAAATACATAATTACAGATGAATGTTATAATTTCATTAAATTTACCTTGCTTAAAATGTGTAAGGATAGAACTTCCAGTTAAACACATTTTCTTCCTCCCCAAATTCTTCTAAAACGAGAGTAAATGAATTAAAATAAAGGCGGCATAAACCCACAAGGACTAGGAGAATAGGAGAAGAGACAATTACAGTTTGACAATTTTTGGAAGATAGAAAGGATGCAGGAATTAGCAAAGCTTAAAAATCTGAATGTCAAGTGTCTACAGAGGAGAATTCCAATGACAGCCAATTTGTGTCTCAAAACTATAGAAAGATAAAGAAATTTGAGGAACCAGATACTGCAGAAGAAGGGGATGAGACATGAAAGTGATAACAAAGAGACTTGAAAGTCTGCTTAAGTAGTGAGACACCTCTCATACTGTGGAAATATTTAATTAGGGAGGCTCTAAACTTGGACATCAGCCCTAGTGGAAGAAGACAGGAGAGAGGTGCTGAACTGAAAACAGATGGAGTGAAAGCCTAAACTGATGGGTGACGTCCTCCTAATCCCACTTGGTTCTGAGAATGACGCAACCAGTTGTACACTTTCCAAGAAAGAAGGGCTTGAGGGAGTCCTCTCTGAGTGACTGCATGGCCCCAGAGAGACCTTTCTACATTGACATTTGAGGGAATGCTCTAGTGAAACACCTTGTCCCTGGCTGATCACCACTTGGCAAGCCCTATTCATGTACACAGAGATGCTTCTAATCAGCTTTCTCGTGCTTACTTTTAAATATGAACAACAAGAAACAAAATACAGAAGCTTCGGGAAACACTGGAAAGTTCTACTAATCTCTAGGAAATTAAAAATATGTAGCAGAAAAAATTTTAAAATCAAAGGAGTGAAAGAAATTCTCTCAGAAAATAGGAAAAAAAATACAAAGAAAGAGGGATTATTTCATTGCTTGTGAAAGTATAAATTGGTCCAACCACTTTAGGAAACAATTTGGTATTATCTAGTATAGTTGAAGATATATGTCACCTATTGACCAATAATTCGACTCTATTAGGTATATGGCCTTACGAAAGCCCTGACACTTGTGCATCAGGAGACATGTACAAAAGTGTTTATAATAGTACCATTTGTAATGCAGAAAACTAGAAATAACCCACATGTCAATCAGCAGGAGAATGGGTAAATTTATGCAACAGAGAAAGTGAATAATTATAGCTACATGCAACAGCATAGATGAATGTCAGGAACGTAATATTGTGCAAAAAAATAAAAAAGTAAGTTGCAGAAGAGTACATACAGTATGATTGTATTTAGAAGTTCAAAAACAACAGGCAAAATTAAATAATGTATTGTTTCAGGAGACAAGCATATGTGATAATACTATAAGAAAAATTAGGATTAAAAACACAAAATTTTATTATAGCTCTGAGAGGGGAAGAAGTAGAATGGAAATAGGAAAGGGCTCACAAGAGTCTTAAAAGGAATGTTTTTTTTCTTAGATTTGCTGGGTTTTGTATGTTTTTAATCTTATATTCTTTTGTATTTTATTTTTTAACGGTACATATAGTCTTTTGTATTTAATTATACAATTGATTTAATTAAATTAAATTGATTAAATTAAATAATTAAAATGATTTTAGAAAGCTTCAACAGTATTTTTAGTATAACACTATTATTTAATAATAAATATACATACAGAAAAAACTCTTAAGAAGAGACAACAAAATGTTATTAGTAGCTGTCTCTGAAGAATGGAAATATGGGACATTTAACTTTTTTGCTTTTCTTATTTTCCAAATTTTATACAATGAACATATATTATTTTTATAATCAAGAAAACATAATTATGTTGAAATATACATACAAATGAAATGAATGCTGTGACAAAAGACAAGGATAATAAATAGGAAAGATAAGAATATTAGAGTTTTGGGGCTGGCCGGATGGCACAAGTGGTTAAGTGGGCACGCTCCGCTGTGGCGGCCCGGGGTTTGCCGGTTCAGATCCCAGGCACGCACCAGCGCACTGCTTGTCAAACCATGCTGTGGCGGCGTCCCATAAATAGTGGAGGAAGATGGGCATGGATGTTAGCCCAGGGCCAGTCTTTCTCAGCAAAAAGAGGAGGATTGGCAGATGTTAGCTCAGGGCCAATCTTTCTCACACACACACAAAAAAGAATATTAGAGTCTCAACCTAGGAACTCTACATTCAACTAATAATTTCAGGAAAAGTAGCAAAGAGGAGGGGAGGAAATTATCAAAGAAATATTTTTAAAAATTTTCCTAGAACTAAGAAAGTGAGTGCGTAGATGGAAAGGACCCATAAGTACCCTACACAGTGAATGAAAGACCTGTATCAAGGCACATCATTGTATAATTTCAGAACACTGAGGATAAAGAAAAAATCCAGAGACCTTATAGCAAAAAAGAAAAAACAGGTCACATACAAAGGGTTGGAATTCAGATTGTCCTTGGCCATTTTAACACCAGTAGTGGAAGCTCTGAGACAATGGAACAATGTCTTCAAAATTCAGAGGAAAATTATTTCCAACTTAGTATTCTCTTCCCAGCCAGCTAGTCAATCAATTGCAAGAAGAAAATACATTTTCAGCTGTGTAAATTCTCACCAAATTTACCGTTCTTTTCTCAGTCAGCTACCAGAGCATTATTTGTCCTGCCAAACAAGGAACTTAAACTAAGACAGAGGAAGATACCCCTCTCCAGTCAGGAGAAGATAGAGAGGATGCACAGGACAGTGTCTGGGCATCAGACCTAGAAGTTAGCCAATCCAGACTGGATCGGGATCGGGAGTTCCCATGAGGGATATTGCCAATAAAAAAATTTTACTGATTGGTCACCTGATATTGGAGATTAATTAGTGTTATATATTTTTTTAAGCAAATAAAAAACAAGGAAATTTTTAACTTTAGGGAAGTTGTATAAGAAAGGAAATGCAATCACAGTGTCCCCCATGGTTGGGTTGTGAATAATACTTATATATTCATAACTTTGTAAGCACCGACAACCAAAAATTGTGCTTTAATTATGTTGGGAGGTTGGGAAAGAGTGTCTGGAGATGGGGAGGGGCACACAGCAGTAAAAGATAACTGAATTCTCAATTTCTGTGGTGGATAGGCAATAGATAATATCTAAAACTGAAGAATCAAGAAATAATAGGACTAACAATAGGACTAGGGACATATTTATAAATATGGAGGTATATATAAGAAATAGCTAAGGATTGAAAATAATCTCTAGGGACAGGTAATGAGGGCTAGAAGATATACAGTATGGCACTGTTGCTTATGTTGAAAGCCTTTAAAAACCTGAATTTTTAAAGCCTTGCAGATGTTTGAATTAGATATTTAAAAAAGAAAGATTGAAAACCAAAAGTAACAATCCTTTTATACCCCCAAAGACATTGGTAACATCATAATTAGTGATATTCTTCTAGAAAGCTCAAATTGGTGTCAATGCAAATATTCTTTAAAAAGAAGTGTGAAGATACATTCGATCACCTACAGATAGGTATAATTTTCTTAAAGAAGGAAAAAGTGGGATTTGAAGCGATTAAGGTCCTTATTTGTGTTATATTTTCTGTTTCTTGTGCTGAAAAAACAACAGTGATTCAGTGATTAATGCCTTAGTCAATATACATTTCTGAAAATTTAAATCTTAATGAAAATGTGCTATTAGCTATTTTGACACTCTCCAGAAACAATGATTTATAGAGTGAAATATTTTATTATTAATTACTAGTATTTATTCTTATTAATGAAGCCACCAGAATTGTTTTATGGTCGGAATCTTAAATTGAAGTATTTTCTTCTCTGATCATAATTGCCTGTTTTGTCATCTCTCTTATTCCCTTCTCTCATATATCTAGGTTTTATGCTTCTTTGAGATCATCAATTGCTTAATCCCTTCCTTTCCTTCTAGCCCATTATTCCCCTCTTCATTTATCTTCCTACCCAGCGTGGACCGCATGGTTAGAAAAATGATCAATTCTATCTTGATTCCCTTATACCCCTAGTCTTCTGTTACATACCTAGGAAATTCCTTGTCTACCACTCCATCTGTCCTGAAGTCCTCTGTCCCTGCTCCTCCTATTCAGAGACAGTGAGTGGTTTTTAGAGAAGAATCCCATAGTGGTGCACAATGGCCCCAGCGGGCAGTAAGGTCTTTAGCCCTAAATGGATCTTCAGCAGAGCCTTTACATTCTCTGCTGGGAACGTTCTTCTCTTTGAACTCATATGAAATCCTACCTCTTCTTTAGGGCTCAGCTTTAATAAGTCACCTAGAGAAGCCTTCTCTGCCCTCTAGACTAAGTTAGTAACCCTGATACATGCTCTCATTATGCTTGACATTTAAAGTATTATTTTAAATTGAGGCGTAATTGATATATTATATTAGTTTCAGGTCTACAGCATAATGATTCAATAAGTCTAGTTAACATCCATCACCATACAATAGTTACAAATTTTTTTTCTTGTGATGAGAACTTTTTAGATTTACTCTCTTAGCAACTTTCAAACATGCAATACAGTATTGTTAACTCTAGTCACCATGCTGTACATTATATCTTCATGACTTATTTATTTTATAACTGGAAGTTTGTACCTTTTGACCCCCTTCACCCATTTCACCTACCCCCCTTGCCTCTGGCAACCACCACTCTGTTCTCTGTATTTATGAGCTTGGTTTTTTTGTTGTTGTTTTTTTAATATTCCACATATAAGTGAGATTATACAATATTTATCTTTCTCTTTCTGACTTATTTCACTCAGCATAATGCCCTCAAGGTCCATCCATGTTGTCGCAAATGGCAAGATTTCCTTCTTTCATATGGCTGAATATTCCATTGTTTATATATATCACATCTTCCTTATCCATTCATCCATCGATGGACAGTTAAGTTGTTTCCATATCTTGGCTATTGTAAATAATGCAGTGAACATGGGGTTGCATATATCTTTTCAAGTTAGTGTTTTCATTTACTTTAGGTAAATACCCACAAGTGGAATTGCTGGATCATGTAGTAGTTCTATTTTTAATTTTTTGAGGAACCTTTCATAGTGGCTGTACCAATTTACAGTCCCACCAATAGTGTACAAGGGTTCCCTTTTCTCCACATCGTTACCAGCACTTGTTATTTCTTGTCTTTGATAATAGCTGTTCTAATTTGAAATAATCACAAACTTATAGAAAACCTGTCAGTACAGAGAATTTTTTTTCTTGAATGATTGAAGAGTAAGTTGCAGACCTGATGCCTCACCATCTCCAAATACATTAGTGTGTATTTCCTGTAGAAAGGATGTTGTCCCACGTTTCTACTATATAACCATCAAAATCAGGAAATTAACAATGATAATAGTACTACCATCTAGTACTCAGTTTCACCAATTGTCCCACAAATGTCCTTTTTTAGCAAAGAGATCTTGTTCAGGATCATATGTTGCATTTATTCTTCATGTCTCTTTAGTCTCTTTCATTCTGAAACAAATCCTCATCCTTTTAATTTTAATTTTTTTTTAACTTTTGTGACCTTAACACTTTTGAATATTTTATGCCAGTTATTTTATAGAATGTCCCTACATTTGGATATGTTTGAAGTTTCCTCACAATTAGGTTCACATTATGCATTTTTGGTGGGAATATCCCAGAAGTGATGCTGTGTTCTCAAAGCACCCTATCAGTTGGTACACAATTTCAATTTGTGCCTTTACTGATGATGTTCATGATTACTTGACTAAGGTGGTGTTGGCTAGGCTTCTCCTCTGCGAAGTTGCTTTCTCCTTTGGAATTAATTAGTATTTTGTAGAGAGGGACCTTGAAATTTTGTAAATATCCTGTTCCTCATTAAACTTTAAATATATTTATTATTTATTTTATCGCTATAGACTCAGGTTTCCTATTTTATTCAATGATTTTAATCCATTACTATCATGATCAATTTTGGTGTTTAAATTGTCCCCGATGTGGCCAGTGGGACCCCTTTTGAGCTGGCTTCTGTGTCTTTGTGTTGTGTCTCCATCAGTATTTGAGCATTTCCATTCTTTCTAGCGCAACAACAGATCTTCCAGGCTCTTATTAACTTTCCCTTTCCTAGCCCTGCAATCAGCCACTTCTCTAAAGAGCTTGGTTCCTTTTAGAGGAGAACGGTATCTAAAAGCCAAGATGTGCTTTAGGTGTGCTCATTGCTATTGGAGTATCATTGCTCCCAGGCCTTCTCAGTGGGCAGAGCTTAGGGGATGTATGTATATAGCCACATTTGTTTCTGTATCTATCTCTATATATTGAAAACCATGAGTTCACACTGGTACCTTCAATTCTAATCTACCACCACAGGGTTCATTCTAATTTTCTCCCTTTCTATATTTGTACTTCTATTCTCAGACAGTGGGGGAGCTGGGCCTCCCATATCTTTGATTTATTTACTTACTTAATCAATCACCCTGTATATCATCAGTCTCCTGTCTTTGTGTCCACTCCCTCCCCTGTGTGGATGCCTTTCTCACCCCATAAGAGTGTAAGTTCTAACATACCACATTAGGCTGCCTCCATATGTGGATGTTCTCCTCACCATGTTCAGCCTCTAACACCCCACACCAGGCCATTGCCCTGTGTGAATGTCCTTCTCACCCTGCTAGGGTTCTGACACACCATGTCAGGCCGACTGTCTGCATGGACACCTTCCTCATTCACCTTAGGGTCTGACACCCACACTGGGTAGGTCTCCTTATGTAGATGCGCTTCTTGTCCTGCTTGGGTTTTGACAGCCCCAGTCTGGGCCAGATGCAGTAAGTCAGACTTGTGCACAGAATTTAGGGCCCCTTATGATCTTCATAATTCTATTCTAGAGTTGTAAATATCTGGTTGCATAGAATGATGGAATATTATAATAGAGGGTATTGCCTGTGTGCATAATGCCTATGGTTCTTGGATTTTAAAAACAACCTTTTTTTTGAAGTGTAACATATGTATTGAAGAGTATAAAGATTATAAGGATATGTTTGGAACTATCAAAAAGTGAACACACCCATAAAATCATCACCCAAGTCAAGAAATAAAATGTCAGTACCCTAGGACCTTTCTCAGTCACTCCTTATCAGATATTTTCAATCTAACCAATAGAAATAAACTGCATTCTTTAAAATTACATATACCAATTAATGGCATGATGAATAAAATAGAGCTTCAATAAGTACATGATTGACTATTTTTAAAAAATATATTTGAGGGGCTGACCCGGTGGCATAGTGGTTAAGTTTGCGAGCTCTGCTTCAGTGGCCTGGGGTTTGCAGGTTCAGATCCCGAGTGCAGACCTACGCACCACTTATCAAGCCATGATGTGGCAGGCGTCCCACATATAAAGTAGAGGAAGATGGGCATGGATATTAGCCCAGGGCCATTCTTCCTTGGCAAAAAGAGGAGGATTGGTAACAGATGTTAGCTCAGGGCTAATCTTCCTCACCAAAAAAAAAAATATATATATATATATTTGAAAAGTTAGTTACAGCTGTAATACTTTTTTTAAGTTTTCATCATTCAGTTTGAGAAAGTTTGGAGCCGTCAGTCACTAGGGGGCAGCCTGTACTGCTTCCACTTCTTTAGAAACAGTTGTATCCTTTTGTTAGTAACTAGAATTATTTTGCATAGAAAGAAACAAATGTTACTTCAAAGAAAGAAATATTTCACTATTCACAGATAGGAAGAAAATGGACGCAATTATTTTTGTTTTCCTGTAGTTAAATTGCAAGAACAGATTCCTTGGTTAAATGACTCTCAACGTGTAGGAAGCCTGGCTTTGCTTTTGTAGCCCCAGCAGAATATCAAACTTTGAGTGGGTTTGGAAGGTTTTTTGGGTCTAAACAAGCTTCAGATAATTTATCCATACCTTCCTCTAATCCTGTCTTTCTTTCCTGCACATTTTCCCCAAACAGCATACTAGATTTGAACTAAGTCAGAGAAAAGAAAGCCACAGCTCAGAATCCAACAGTTTGGGCATTTTCTTCCGTCCACTGCTTTCATTTGGCCTTCTTAGTGACGGTTCCTTTTGGTAGCGCCCTGTGAAAAATATCAGAGGAAGTGTGAAAGAGAAAAGTTGGTTTTCCTTGATTTTAGTTCTTTACTACTACTTTTCTTGTGCCATTCTAATTTTTTGTAAATCTTTTCTAATTAGATTGATAAACTGTTCGGTTCCTGCATATCCCTAGAATAGACGAACCTATCTATGTCCAGATACTTTTGAACTGTTTTATTTCTAGTAACATAAAGAGATTGTTTCTGTCCTCCTCCCTGCCTTTCCCTCCCACCCCTACTCCCCACCATATAGTATGGTTTGGCTTCTTAGTCTCTAGAACTTTTTATCATAATCTTATGTTATTTCTTCCTTTCTATAGATAGAGACATTGGGATCTATCAGTATTATGACAAGAGAGATCCACCCGGTAAAGTATCTATTCTATTCAACTAATTTTTATAAACCAAATATTCTAAACTATAAAATACTGACCATTAAAAACTCTTGTTTTATGAGCTTTAAATAAATTCTAGAATTTAAAGAAAAGTCACTTCAATTCTTTAGAAAAATGCTAAGGTTGATATCTATTCTATATAAAATAAAGCCATATTGAGAAAATGCTGTAGAAGAACATGAAAATTTTCATTTTACTGCTGATCAGACTGATGACTGGACAGCCTATTCACATTTATTTATCAGTGTCCCAGTAGAGGGCATTGTTAATGCATGAGTTCCACAGATGCTGGCCTCCTGGATCCTCACCTGATATCTGAAATAGGCATTTCTGAGTGAATGATCAATTTTCTTTATCTGATTAATCCTGTTAATCCCAGAAGTTTCATGATGGGCCAAAAGGTCTTTCTAGCTAGAGTTACTTTCTGTTTTGGTCTCTGTTGAAGTGGGGCTTGTGTGGGCATCCTGTGTGCTTAGCTTAGTGGTTAATAGGCTGACTTCATGGTTCTGATGACAGACTGAAGCAGCTTCTGTTCTGGGCTCCATTGCAGTTCCCTTCCCTATCTGATGAGATTGCAAGTTTAGGATATTGGCTCACCTGTTGTGCTATGGAAGCCTTTTCACTGAAAATACCTCTATGAAATGAAAACACCCAAATTATGGCATTTTTTTCAACTGCCTTTTTAAAAGTTTAGCATAATTTATTAATCTCAATAACGTGTAATAATACATTATATATGTGTATTAAAAATACAAAATATTGTAATAAAAGTAACTTCCACTTTTTTTTTTCCCCATCTCTCCTCTCCCACATTATTAGAGACAGACCAGGGTAACTTAGAAGAAAAGCAGAAGCTGGCAGAATGTAAGCTTACTATATAGTTTTTTGGAATTATTATAAAACTGGAATTTAAATGTCACTGAAGATTCAGTCTTAAAAAAATATTTTAAGCTTTCTGCACAAATAGGAAATGTTTTTCCTTCAAAATTTCTTATAATTATAAATTTGCATTGTTTAGGTACATAAGCATGTGATAAGAATCATATTTGTTAGGCATTTTTAATTCAGACCATTAAAATCTCTATTCAGTTTTGGTAAGGTATATGCTTATGTAAACATAAACTTTCTTAATGAACCATATTTATATTATTTAATATATTTAAAATGTGTACCATGCTTAAATTCTGATAACATTTTATTATTCATGCAATGCCTAAATTATTCATATGTTTTGCCCATTTTAAGAAAATAAGATTTGTAATCAGTATTAACGTTTTATTCTCTGTAGTCTTTTCTGTCCTCAAATATATAAATATGTTATATATGTAATATGGCTACAATGTAATATGGTTTTAATGACTTAAAATTAAATATAATTTGTTTTATTTGGAATATAGATGGAGCTGAAAATCCTACTTATTCTCTCGTTTTAAATGGTCAAGCTGACATTTAATTTTTAAAAATACTGTATTAGTAGCTGCAACTAGATTTTAATTTTTAGCTGCAATAGATTTTAAAATTTGCGCATATGCTCTACACATCATAAATTATGTTTATAGAATGAAATTAATTTGCTGAAATATATATAGCAATTCTACTATAAAATTGAAATGTATATATATTATATGTATACATACACAAAGCACACACGCACAACCATATATACAACTCTTACTTATTATTTAGGAGAATTTAAAGATGAATTCATTTTTATGATAAAATAGATCTATATAATGAATTTATATGAATTTAACTTTTTTTAATTCTTTTAAACAGATCTATTTTTAGTTTGTCTTAGGCTAACATTGCGACTCTACTAAACAATTTTATTTTTTAATTAAATGTACTTAAAATGAAAGGAAGACTTATCATTATTGAATTGTGGTGTAGATTTTAAAGAGGATTATTTTAAATAAAGAAAAGCACTATGAGTGCCTAGTTTTTAAAAGTTGGATTTCTCTCAATTTTTTTTTTTTTAGTTTTAGTATGTGATGCTTTGATGCTTAATTTTAAATTCATTTTCAGTGTATCTTTTTTTGTATTTTATTTCTTTCTTCACTATATTCATTTACTCATAGGAATTTTCAAGTCTGAGAAGGCTACTTGCAGAATTTGAAATTCCTTTTGGGTTGAATGTTTAATTATTTACATGAAAAAGTTACTTCTCTGGTAAAGAGTGGGTCATTTACTGTTAAGTACTAGATTCACAGGCCTAGGAAACTTTCCCAGGGATTCTCTAAGGCTTGTTGGTTGTCATCATAAAATTATGATCAGGGAGATTGTTTTATGGTAAAAATCCTGTTCCTATAAAAAGCCTTTCAAAGGCTATCATTTGATGATGGAAATGAAGCCCACTTCCTCTCAATTAAGGAGGTGTTTTATTTTAATCTTCCCAAGACACACTGCTGAGCAGAGTTTCCTTTTTAAATCATGTTTAACTAACTATAGTACGTGTTTTATTTGCCAGCACGAGATTATCCATGGACTCTCAAAAACAGACGCCCAGAAAAACTTCGAGACTCACTCAAGGAGTTGGAGGTATCTTTCCAAAAGTTTAAAAAACGGCAACAAACAAATCTGTTTTAAAACATCTTTCAACAGCTTTAATTTTCATAAAGGATCCACTCTCATGATGATGATAGCTTTGCTTTTGTCCGGTGAGGAGTTCCAAAACAGTTGCATCTTTGTGTGGCATGCTGATCTTTTTTTTTTTTTTGCTTGCCAATCAGAAGCACTTTAACTGATAACGACAATGTGTATAGCCAACTGCACTCTCTCTTTTTCTGTTTCCTTCAGGAGCTGATGCAAAACAGTCAGTGTGTGCTGAGCAAATGGAAGAACAAATATGTCTGTCAGGTAAAATGGTTTGACATGCTTTTGCAATGTTTAACCAATGGAGCTGAAAACTATGCAGTAATTGGTATTCTTGTGTTATGATAGGTAATGAACAAAAACTTTTTAAGAGTGGATATTTCATAGCTTGAATTCTAGTCATTCTAGAACTAACATTGGACAGATTGACACAGGCCACCAAGGTACCTCATTAATCAGTGTAGTTGTACTGACATACTATAAACAGTAATAAAAATCTTTTCAGATGATATTGTTTGGATTTGTCTGAATGTTGTATTAGATATTTACTGGCATAGATTTAATCATATTTTTGAATGAAGATAAAAACCATAGGACAAAAGTTTTTTGGCATACCACTCTAGTAAGCATCTGTGAATACTATACTTATGGAAATGAACAAACAGACTAGAGTTAGACCTAACATAACAAAACATTTGCTGCTACTTTTTGAACCCTCTAAGTTGTACTGTTTAATACGATAGCCACTAGTCACTCGTGGCTATTTAAATATAAATTAAACTAATTAAAATTAAATAAAATTAAAAATTCAGTTCCTCAGTTGCACTACCCACATTTCAAGTGCTCAATAGCCACATGTTGTCATATGGACAAGATAGATACAAAACATTTCCATCACAGAAAGTTCTATTGGGCAACACTCTTAGAGTCTAGACAAGGTGAACTAAATGTTGAATGAGTCTAGAGTCAAAACACAATCAGGACATAATAATTAGTGTCCACTGATCACAGAATAATGCACAAAAACCTCAGCTTTGTTGATAGGCTTAAAAAATACAATTTGCATAGAAAAATTTTACTTGCTTGAGATAAAAGGAATCATTAGTCATATTCTATTCATATGTGTAATTGAAGTTATATCAGTACTACTAACATTTATAACTGTTTTATGGAATTAAATATCCTATATCAATGTAAATTCTTACTTGTTTACAATGTGATTTATTTTAGATCTGATTATTCTTGTTTGAAGTTTAGGCACATGGCTCTATCCATAAATCTACAACATCAGATCTGTAGCAGTTAGAAACATATCTTAATCTACTATTTGAATACAAACTATCATTTTAGTGGATTCTAGTTTTTCCTCATTTTTTATTTAAACTAGTCTACACTTACTTATAAAGGTAACCATTTAGTACCTCCTCAACTAGCATAACTTTTTACTTTCCAGAGACTATTTATAAGACTAAATTAATATTTTTAGAACCGTAATACTTCTTAAATTCCACTTAGGATACTATTCAAAAGGATGGGATTATTTAAAAATTCATAATTTGTTTTCATAAAAGTTTTAATCATATTTTAAAATCTGAATACAAAATATGCTCCAGAAAGTTTTAAACTTAGTATAACTCAAATTGTACTTCTTAATGCCATTACTCACCTTAAAAGCAGGCTCAAAATTATTTGACTGGAGGGCAAACCTACCACCTAGCCTTACACACCTAGTAAAGGGAGTGTCTCATGGCCTCCACCCTTACCATCACACAGGGTAAGTTGGAACATGTCAGGCATCTTAAAATATGCAGTGGAGCATCCCAATAGGCACTCTTTTTAAGATAGACTTTACTGCATTTTATTAAGCAGGTTTGTGTGTATGTGTGTGGGGTGGAATATGGAGAGGAATGTCCCTCACTACTGAATTAAGTCAACTCAGAAAAGGAATTTTCATGATAGAATATATACAAAATTACTTTTGTATTTTACAGCAACCTGACAATACTGTCTTTTTAGGCTGTTGTACCAATGAATAAACTTCTAACATTTCCAATGGAACTTATCTTTGTGTTCAGTCATATTTTGTGCTTTATTTCTATGATTGATGAGATATTCCTAAAATAGACCTTTTACTACCAGCACATTCTTGGTGTGATATATTTTAATAAAATAACTTGACCTCCACCCTGCCCACAGGTCCAGGTTAGTCCTCACATCTATAGGACCTTTGGGAGACTTCCCACAGTTATCCATCCACTTCCTCAGTTTCTAGACAGGTCTGTTAGCTAGGTCTTCTAAAAGTGTGTGTGTGTGTTTGTGTGTGTGTGTTAATCCTAAAGATCTCTAATATTGCAGTAAATTAAGAATTTGATGCTCAACCTAAATTCTTAGAAAGATCCCTTTAGCCCTTTGTTAGATGCAAAATAAATAAACCACCTCCACAAGCTCCCCTAGGGTCCCCTTTTGTTCTTCCATCCAGTGTGGTGGCTCCAAAGATAACACGTACTTAAATTTCTATTTGTAAATTTCCCCATATAGTTAGCCCTAAAATGGCAGCAGTTGACCACAACATAATGTTCTCTAACTCTTAGAAAAGGAGTGAAAAAAGTTTCTCAGTATCTTGGTGCTAACATAGTTGAAATTTCAGTCTTTGACTGTGGCCACTCCTTGCCTAATGTAAATCTTTTACTCCCTCCCCAATCCCCCAATGGCAAATTTAGGATTTATGGAATTTATCTTTTTTGTCTTCTTTTTAAGGGGTCTTTATTTCTCTAAAAGGTCCAATTGTTTAGAAATTAGCTAGGCAATTACAACAAGAAGAAAGATTTCAGAGGATGCAATCTGAGCTTGGATTTTTCCTTCTGTTGAATAATGAGGTTATATAGGTTATCATTACCAAAGCTTACTTTATGTTGTTGATCCAATGACCTATAAATTGTACCATTTAAAAAATAATTCCCTCCACTTATAAATTCAGAACAGTTTATAAATCAAAACTTACCCATATATATGTTCTGGATGAACATTGTCTTTTGAAGTTGGTTTTTCAGACTATGCCTATTCCTAGTTTGAAATGCATTAAAAGTGTGAGATGTGATTTACAGCTTCAGTTTTGCTAGCTATCAAGTACATTTCTCATTGTTTTTTTTTTTTTTGGTCTCCTAAAATCATTCCATTATGAGAAAATATTTAATAATTTCCTGCCTTGAATTTTTTAAGCCATCTTACAAACTATTCTTAGGAAATAATAGTTTCAGCATTAAGACACTACTAATTGTATGCCTCTATGGTGGAATTTTTTAATTCCTTAAATTATTTTGCTTTAAGTCACATTCATATTTGCAGATTATTGCATAATTACTTAAAAGCAATATTATCATTAAGATAGATGTAACTTCACATATGTTGATTTTAGATTAAATTATTTGAATCATATATGTACATTTAACTATAAAAGTATATGAAATAGTAGTCAGCTGTACCCTGATTTCTTTCTATAACAATTCTACATTTCCAGGTACAATTTTAGAATTCCAAGAAAAGGTAGTTTCCTTTTTAAGTTCTTGTAGTGAATCACTTGACAAACTTTATAAAAACAGAAATTATTTTCCAAGCCTATCACAGATAAATTGTGACCTTATGGAACTCATTTTATCACAACTTCCTCAATTGTAGAATGGATAGCATCACCACCTGACTTTCCTTTCTTCAAATTGTGTGAAAATCAATTTGATTTCCTCATAAAATATTAATTGACAAACCACAGTTTTAAGTTAAAACTATTAGTAATAGCATATTATTTATACAAAACCTATCACACAGTATTTATTGACTGTCACCATTGTGGGAGCCACTAAGGAAGTGTAAGGTATGGGCTGAGTCCCCACCATAACCTAGTCAAGGAAAATAGACACATGAAATCACTAGGACACTAATGAATGCTAAATTGTATGACACCAAGTAAAAAGATAGTAAGAGTTTAGAGAAAGTATAGAAATCAATGTAATCTGAAATAGGCAAGAAAAGTTTTGTAGAGAAGTTCTAACTTTACTTAGACCTGAAAGGACATGTAAAATTTGGTTACGCTGAAAGGAGAGGCATTCCAGAAAAAGGGAATTAGATTAACTGAGGTATTCAAGAGAGAATTCAGTGGGGTGTCTACATGGTAGTGAGGAGGTGGGCCCATTTGGAACAAATAGTTCATGTTGAAGAACAAAGTGATAAGTTTGAAAGGCAACTTGGAGTTTCATTCTCAGGGACTTTGAATGTTATGCTAAGGTATTGATACTTTGTTCTATATCTTGTATAAACACTTTCATATAAGGAGAGTGCCATATTGAAAGTAGACTTATGAAAGATTAGCCTGGCAGTGGGATGTAGGATAAAACATGAAAATCAGAGGCATTTGTATAAAGAACAAATGAGATGGGATAATTATTTTCTGAAAACACCAAGCTAGAGGATTTCTGGACTTGAAGATGCTAGGCACAATACAGATTAGAAGTGAGGTGGCTAGATTGAAACTAAGGGGATTAAGTGAGGGTCTGTATCTGGAATGGTGAGATCTTCCCCAACTCCTTTCCCCCTCTAGCAGCGAGGCTTATGTCTCTATGTAACTTATTTAGAGGACTCGTCTCTGAAAAATAGATTATTCTTCCAGAGCAAAGCCTACAGATAGTGATATTGTAGTTCCCTTTGAAAAGATAGATGTGCCAACCAAGCTCCTTACAGTGAAGCCCAAGTTAAGCCTGCTGACACCCACCAACCTTCCAATCAATTTTTTAGAGACTCACGTGTAAATATAACCAGAGAACCAGAGTTCACGATACTTTTGAGGAAATTCTCCATCTGTAAATCTGAGATCTATGAGTCTGAAGCTAAAACAAACAGAAAAAAAAAGAATCAGAGACAATGTAATACACAAAACTAAATCCAGAGAATTAAAATTAATCCCCACAGAGAAATAAGAGGAGCTTTTGCATCCTTGGAGCAAGAATAGGATGCTATTTTTAAAAAAGGAATAATCAGGGAAAAGGAAAGGAGCTCTTGGGAATTAAAAATATGACAGCGTAAATAGAAAAATTAGTAAAAGAATTGAAAGATAAACTTGAAATATCCCTTTAATGCAGAACAGAATGACGAAAGGACATAGTAGTGAACAATAGGTAACAGAAGTTAAGAAAATTAGAGCATCAGGTCCAATATCTAACTAATAATAGAAAACAGAAGAGAAGAAACAAAAAAATAATAATAGAAGAAAAAGAACTGGAAGATGCTTGTTTCCAGGTTGAAAGGATCCGATTGAAAAAACACCGATACCAAGGTATATTTTGTGAATTTTAGAAAACAAAAAATAAAGAGAAGGTCCAAAAAGCTTTTGGAGTAAAAAAGAAAAACAAAATACATGCAAAGAAGTGGGAATCAGACTTATATCTGACTTCTCAACAGGCTCACAAGGAGATAGAAGACTGTGGAATGATGCCTTCAAAATTGTGAAGGGAAGTGATTTTTTCTATATCTAGAATTCTAAATTGTTATTCAAACAAGTCATTTTCAGACTTGTTAGCTCTCAAAAATATTTACCTGCCATGAACTTGTCTCAGGAAGTTATTGGAAGATGTGCTGCCCTAAAGCAACAGAGTCAACCAAGAAACAAGATTCTTAGGATTCAGGAAACAGAGGATTTCACACAGGAAAGAAGTGAAGAGAAATCTTAGAATAATAACTGTGCCTTAGGCCTAGATAACAACTAGTCCAAATTAGGGCAGGGGATGGAAGGTTCTATTAAGGATATTGGAGGGAGGGAAGAAAAGGAACTCATAGATCTGATCTGATATAGGAAAATTAATAATAATAGTAGTTAATAAGAAATAAAGATATAAAAGAATCAAATCTTGATTCATGATAATAGGAAATCAATAAGTAGTGACTAAATCAAGAAATAACATATATGGAAGACATTGCTAGTTGCTTGCCCAAGATCCATTTTCCTTTATGAACAGACCCTGATATTCAGAGTGGCAATAGGACCACCTTAAGGTACTCAGCTTCCCTGTTCCCCTTGAAGTTGGAGATGGCCATATAAAGTAATTCTGGCCAAAGTAAGCAGAGGTCACTGATAGGACTTCCAAGAAAGTTTAGGAAAGGGACCAGACTCAACTGGGATATGCATTATTTTCAGCTTCTGCTCTTTGCCTTCTTCCAGTCTGGATCTGAGATATGCCTGAAGGGGCAGGAGCCTGCTTTTGACCATTCTTTCACTCAAGGCGTATATGTATTTAGTGCCTACTATATGCCAGACAGTATTCTCAGTGCTGGGGATACCAGTGAACAAAAATGACCAATATCCCTGTTCTCCTGTAGCTTACACTCTAAGGGAGGAGACAGTCAAGAAAAGATTGATAAGTAAAATTTAGAGTAAGAAAATGAAAACTGTTAGAGACAAAGAAAGAAAAAAAGGTAGGAAGTATATGTGGGGGATGGTGGGGCAGGGTGGGCCTGATAATTGGTGACCAGGAAAGGCCTCACTGAAATAACATGCGATTAAGACATGAAGGAGCAAGCCATGGGAGATATTTGAAGAAGAGAGTTCCAGGTAGAGCTGAACAGCAGGTACAAAGGCCCTGAGATGGGAGTATACCTGGCATGTTTAAAGAACAGGAAAGACTCAAAGTGACTGGAGTGGAATGAGCAAAGAGAAGAGTAAGTAGGAATTGAGATCAGAGAGGAAATGAGACACTAGTTATAAAGCGCCTTCTAAGCCTTTGAAAGGATTTGGCTTCTACTCTAAGTGAGATGGGAAACGCTTGAAGATTTTTGAGCAGAGGAGGAACTAGATCTGATTTACTTTTTAATTGGATCACTCTGGCTATTGCGGTGGGAACAGATGGAAGGGAGCGAAGATCAAATCAGGGAGATCAGTTAGAAGGCTGTTGCCATACAGTATAGACATACAGTATAGTATGTCTCCTCTTATCCATGGGCGATACCTTTAAAGACCCCCAGTGGATGCCCGAAACTGTGGGTAGTACCGAACCCTATATATACTATGTTTTTTTCTATACGTACATACCTATGGTAAAGTTTAATTTATAAATTAGACACAGTAAGAGATTAACAACAATAACTAATAATAAAGCAGAACAATTATAACAATATAGTGTAATAAAAGTTACTGTAGATCTTAGCAACCTCAACATACAATTTTTTTTCTTTCCTTATTAAGTCAAGAACTTTCAGCTTTTCACTTAAAGGAAGCTTTACGGCTTCTCTTTGGCATATCCAAACTGCTAGCACCAATACTCTTGTGCTTTGGGGCCATTATTAAGTAAAATAAGAGTTACTTGTACACAAGCACTGCCATACTGCAGCAGTGGATCTGATAACCCAGATGGCTACTAAGTGACTAACGGGCAGGTAGCATATACAGTGTGGATACACTGGACAAAGGGATGAATCACATCCTGCGCTGGATGGAGTGGGACTGCGCAAGATTTCATCACACTACTTAGAACAGTGTGCAATTTAAAACTTATGAATTATTTCTTTCTAGAATTTTCCATTTAATATTTTTGGACCACGGTTGACCGTGGGTAACTGAAACCATAGGAAGTGAAACCGTGGATAAGGGAGGACTACTGTAATGGTGGCTTTGACTGGATGATAGTGGTTAAGTGGTGGGAAGTGGCCATATTCTGGGTATATTTTGAGTTTTGAGCCATCAGAATTTGCTAATGGATCAAATGTGGGGTATAGAAGAAATTTCTGTAGAAGAATGAAGTTGCCGTTTAATGAGATGAGGAAGATTGAGAAGAGACATTTTTGAGAGAAATATCAGGAGCTCAGTTTTGGACATCAATGTTTGAAATATCCATTAGATATTTATAGGAGTCTATAGTTCAGAGAAAGGTCTAGGCTGGAGAGATAAATTTGGGAGACAGCCATACAGATGGTATTAAAGCAGAGAAAACTGGTGAAGATCACCAAGGGTGTGGGTGTAGATAAAGAACTAGAGGATGGGGAAGGGCTGAGCCCTGGGGTCCTCCAGCATTTGGGGATTGGAGAGAGAAAGAAAGAGAGAGATGGAGAAAGAAGACTAAGAAGGAGTAGCCAAAGAGGTAGGGTTCACTGAAGGGAATGTGGTGTCCTGGAAACTAGGTTTCAGGAAGAAAGTCAAGTGTTACTGGTGTGTAAGATACCAGGAACAAGATGCCTGAGATTGACCTTTGGATGGAGTAGCACAGAGGTCATCCATGACCTGGGTAAGAGCAATTTCAGTAGATGGTATGGGCAGAAGCCTGACTGGAATGTATTTAAAAGAAAATGGGAGGAGAGAAACTAAGGATTTATAACATAAGAAAGGGTTATGTTATAAAGGAAAATGGAGAAATAGGACAGGAGCTTGAGGGAGAGGTATAGTCAAAAGAGGTTGTTATTTCTTTTTGACATGGGAGAAATAACATCTATTTCTGTTGGTATGCTAATGGGAGTGGTCCAGTAGAGAGGGGAAAAATTGATGCAGGAAAGGGGAGGATATGGAAAGTAGGCACTTGGTACCTGATGATATCATGGAGCTGTCTTATCAGCCATGGACTGCCTAACTCCAGATTTCTTGTTCTGTGACAAAAAAAAAAAAAAAAAACCCACTGGGTTAAGTGATGATTTGTTTTTTTTTTCCAGTTTTCTGTTATATGCACCTGAATGCAATTCTCAGTGATACAACATATTTAGAAATGTGGCAGTAGAACCAGAAGAAATTACTAAGAGTTGAAAATGGTTACATTTGAGAGTGGGATGAGAGGCTGTGGTGGGATAAGGTAGTAAACAGCTGTTTTAATTCCAAGTATTATTTGACATATTCACAATTTATACGTGTATTTCTTTAATTGAAATCTTTTTAAAACATGCCCAGAGTGCTTCTAAGAAGCAGATGTCAAGATGATACTAGGAATGCAAGGGTTATGGGGGAGATGTGAAAGATAAAGGGAGCAGGGGTAGGTGGGGAGAGCCTTTTGACTGTGATGCTGGTCTGAATCCTGTGAAAAGAGAAGGAAGGAAAGAGGATTAGGTGTAATCAGCCTCAGGCAGCACCAGGGTGCTGAGAAAGTTTCAGCCAGGCTAAATGGGGAGTTTCTGAGCCCAAGTTGCTTGTTAGAGGACTGTTGGACTAGTACCCCACCATGCTCAGTTATTGGCTAATAGCCAGCTGGGGAAAGTGTGGCCTTTATCAGTCAACTATGTTCCCAGCCTCCATTCTTCCTGAAGGAGCTCTGAGTGGTGCATGTCCATGGCCATCACACCCACAAAGATTTATACTAAAAATAAGAATGTGTGTCTTTATGTTTGCACACACAACACTGTACCTGAATAATCTTAAATGTTCAGCTAGCCAGTTACATATCATGTCCTAAAAGTTACTCTTTCTTTTTTTTTTGGTGAGGAAGATTAGCCCCGAGCTAACATCTGTTGCCAATCCTCCTCTTTTTGCCGAGGAAGGTTGGCCCTTGGCTAACATCTGTGTCCATCTTCCTCTACGTTATATGTGGGACGCCTGCCACAGCATGGCTTGATAAGCAGAGCATAGGTCTGCGCCTGGGATCTGAACCTGCAAACCCTGGGCCGCCAAAGTGGAGCATGAAAACTTAACCATTATGCCACTGGGCCGGCCCCAATAATTACTCTTTCTTAGGCAAAAAGTCATTCCTTTCTGGAAAAAATAGAAAGAAAATTTACATTGTATCTTGACTGCCTCAGTCCAAAGTTTGATGACCTATGATAATTCATTGATAATTAATTATTTACTCTTAAAAATACAGTAAGATATGAACTCAGTTTGGGAACATAGTTATGACACAAAGCAAATTTTTATCTTTATAAAAATGTATCTTTCTGTCATCAATCAACATTTCCTTCCTGTTCTTTTTGTAAATGGTTCTTTCTTTTCTTTTATTAATTGTTTTTATTTTAAAACATTTCTTTAAAGAAACTCATAATTCCCTGCCTCTGCCCTTGGCATTTGTGTCTAATAATGTTTTGAAAGCTTCAAGATATTTTGCACTAAAGGAAGCCAGTTCAGAACTATGAATTTCCCTCATTTATTGTTATAATTAATAGTAAATATGTGTAAAGCTAAATGAGTTCAAAATATGAATAATCTAATTCCTTTCTTGTTGATTTTCATACATATTTTACAAAGTAGAAACAAATACATGCCAAACTTTTATCAACTTTTTAAAGGGAGAGTAAAGTTTTACTTCCGTAGCTAGCTAATGAGAAGACTTTTAATACATTATATTTGAATACTTGTACTGAATTTTTATGTAAAAACTTAAAACGTGTCTTATTTCAAATTTAGAACTTTGTATTAGATGCACAAGTTGGAATGTGCCAGTTAGAAATGTACGTATAAACTAAGCACCTAAGATTGGGTGTGAGAACCCAGCGACTTTACATTCATGATATTGGAGAATATTATGTTACATATATATGCCAGTGTAACTGATAGAGAAAGCACATCAAGGGGGCTGGCCCCGTGGCTTAGCGGTTAAGTGCGTGCACTCTGCTACTGGCAGCCCGGGTTCGGATCCCGGGCACGCACTGGTGCACCTCTTCTCTGGCCATGCTGAGGCGGCGTCCCACATACAACAACTAGAAGGATGTGCAGCTATGACATGTGACTATCTACTGAGGCTTTGGGGGAAAAAAGGAGGAGGATTGGCAATAGAGGTTAGCTCAGAGCCGGTCTTCCTCAGCAAAAAAAGAGGATTAGCGTGGATGTTAGCTCTGGGCTGATCTTCCTCACAAAAAAAAAAAAAAGAAAGCACATCAAGTGCTTTTGCCAAATTGTAATTTATACCCCTTATTTTTAAAAATAAAGTTAAAAAATAAAACTATTAGATTAGCAGATCTACTACTTAAATGACTATGAAATGAAAAGAGTTATAACTACGCTTCCCATAAAAGCGTATATATTCTCATAGTGTTGTATATAAAATATTCACAGTGACTCTTCATGGTGAAGTACCTATCATTTGGTAATCTCCTTGGTCTAAGTAGAATCCTAGGTTGAATTATGAGATCCCAGTTGTTGCTGCATGCCAAGCATATAAATCTCCCTATATCTGTATCCGTGCTTCTGCCATAATAGAGGAACAATCCCTACTCCTATCGAAAGCCAACCCTTCCACCTAGACCCACAGTTCTCAAACTGTGCACTGAGGCACCCTGGGGACTGCAGTGAATTCTAGGGGTCCTGCAGGATATTTAAAAATTTCGAGGAAAATACAAGACTCTTGTTGGACACTACACAAACAAGTAACTCCAGGTAGTGCCTAGTTTCAACGTTGGATCACACTACATTTCTTCTGAGGATGTCATATCTATATGAAGCTGGCTTTTCAGGGCTTGCTGTGATAAAAAGCAAGTACCACACAACAATTAACATAGAACAGGAATGAGAGTGAGGGTATCCAATCTGATTCCAAGGTTTGAGAAGTTGTGCAGTGCCCAATATCTATTAGTGCACACATCCTATTAGTAAGTAATTGTGGTTATTTAGGAATTAAGTAAAAATCTTTTTCTTTCAATCTGTGTATTATGTTTTCAAGTGGCTACTAAGTTGTTAGAACATAAATACTTATTAAGTTGTTTGAATCTATTTATTAAAAGAAACTGCTGGTATTTCTTTTGGCCTAGGGGCACCATAAAAATCACTGAGATACAAAGGGTGCCATGAACTGAGAAAGTTTGGGAACCTGTGGTCTAGACTTTGGATCCCATTGCCTCTGACCTTCTCCAGACCCCACATGATTGTCACTTCTATTATATACAGCATAGTGGTAGAAAGTGCAACTGCTCCATTCTTATTGGTATCAAGTCTTGGCTTTACTAGCTGTGTGACTTTGGAGAAGGTACGTCACCTATCTGTGCCAGAGTTTATTTAACTATAAAATGAAGATAAAAATACCTAATTTATATGTTTATTATAAGAATTAAGTAAGTTAATGTATGTAAAATGCTTAGAACAGTTTCTGGCACAGATACCTCCTTTTTAAATAAATAAATTTAGCCTTTCTGTTAACTGGGTCTTTCCTATCAACTTAAAAAATTTTTATTAAATTTTTTTATTGTGGTAAAAACACATAACATAAAATTTACCATCTTGACCATTTTTAAGTGTACAGTTCAGTAGTGTTAAGTATATTCATATTGTGAAACAGATCTCCAGAACTTTTTCATCTTGCAAAACTAAAACTCTATAACCCTTAAATAACAACTCCCTTTTCCCCCTCCCCCCTGCCCCTGGCAACCACCATTCTACTCCCTGCTTCTATGAGTTTGACTATTATAGATACTTCATGTAAATGGAATCACTTATTTGTCCTTCTGTGACTGGCTTATTTCACTTAGCATAATGTCCTCATGGTTCATCCACGTTGTAGCGCGTGACAGGGGTTGCCTTCCTTTTTAAGGCTGAATAATATTCTACTGTATGTATACACCACATTTTGTTTATCCGTTCGTTTGTCGATGGACATTTGAGTTGCTTCTTTCTCTTGGCCATTGTGAATAATGCTGCTGTGAACATGGGTATGCAAATATCTCTTCAGGACCCTGCTTTCAGTTCTTTCAGTTCAGCAATTGGGATTGCTGAATCAGATGATAGTTCTATTTATAATTTTTGGGGGATCCTCCATACTGTTTTCCAGAGTGGTTGCACCATTTTACAATCCTACCAACAGTATACGATGGTTCCAATTTCTCCACATCCTCACCAACACTTGTGATTCTGTTTTTTGATAGTGGCTATTCTAATGAGTATGAGGTGATATCTCATTGTGGTTTTGATCTCCATTTCTATAATGATTAGTGATGTTGAGCATCTTTTCATATGCTTATTGGACATTTGTATATCATCTTTGGAGAAATGTCTAGTCAAGTCCTTTGCCCATTTTTTTTTTTTTTTTTTTATTGATGTTTTAATGGTTTCTAACATTGTGAAATTTTGGGTTGTACATTTTTGTTTGTCCATCACCCCATATATGACTCCCTTCACCCCTTGTGCCCACCCCCCACCCCCCACCCTCACTGCCCGGGTAACCACAGTCCAGTTTTCTCTGTCCATGTGTTGGTTTATATTCCATATATGAGTGAGATCATACAGTGTTTGTCTTTCTCTTTCTGGCTTATTTCACTTAACATAATACGCTCCAGGCCCATCCATGTTGTTGCAAATGGGACGATTTTGTCTTTTTTTATGGCTGAGTAGTATTCCATTGTATATATATACCACATTTTCTTAATCCAATCGTCAGTCGAGGGACACTTAGGTTGCTTCCACTTCTTGGCTATGGTGAATAATGCTGCAATGAACATAGGGGTGCATAAGCCTCTTTGGATTGTTGATTTCAGGTGCGTTGGATAGATTCCCAGTAGTGGGATGGCTGGATCATAGGCTTTGCCCATTTTTTAATTGGGGCATTTGATTTTTGTTGTTGAGTTATAGGAGTTTTTAAAAATATATTCTGGGGGCCGGCCTCGTGGCTTAGCGGTGGGGTGCGCGTGCTCCGCTACATGCGGCCCGGGTTCGCATCCCGGGTGCGCACTGACGCACTGCTTCTCCGGCCATGCTGGGGCTGCGTCCTACCTACAGCAGCTAGAAGGATTTGCAGCTATAACCTACAACTATCTACTGGGGCTTTGGGGGAAAAATAAATAAACAAACAAAAATATATTCTGGATATTAACCACTTGTCAAATATTTGATTCGTGAATATTTTCTCCCATTCTGTAGGTTGCCTTTTCACTCTTGATTATGTCCTTTGATGCCCAAAAGTTTTAAAGTTTGATGTAGTCCCATTTGTCTATTTTTGCCTTTGTTGTCTCTTCTTTTGGTGTCATACCCAAGAAGTTATTGTCAAATCCAATGTCAAGAAGCTTTTCTCCTATGGTTCTTTGAGAAGTTTTATAGTTTTAATTCTAAGCAAAGATCTTTAATCCATTTTGAGTTAATTTTTTGTATGGTGTGAGATGAGTCATCTTTATTCTTTCACATGTGGGTATTCAGTTTTCCTAGTACCACTTGTTGAAGAGACTGTCCTTTCTCCACTGAGTGGCCTTGACACCTTTGTCAAAAATCATTTGACCATATGTGTGAGGGTTTATTTCTGGACTCTCTGTTCTGTTTCATTGATCTATGTCTGTCTTTATGCCACACTGTTTTGATTACTTTGGCTTTTATAATATGTTTTGAAATTAGGAAGTGTGAGTCCTCTAACTTTGTTCTTTTTAAAAATTGTTTTGGCTATTTGGGATCCCTTGAGATTCCCAGTCAACTTTCAAATAGGCTCAACTCTTTTCTATTTAAACAAATAAACACAACTCTTAACTCATCTCAGGTACCACTAGGTACCTCCATGTCTTAACCTTTTCCTTCAAAATCAAATTTCTCAAAAGAATTGTCTCTATTTGGAGTCTCCTTTTCCTTATTGCTTGTTCAACATCCAACCAACTTCAGTCGTGCTTTTCTCCTGATTATTACACTGAAAAACTTTCCACTACCGTTGTAAAAAACCTCCATATTACTAAATCCAATCAACTTTTTTTAAAAAAAGCATCATCTTAAATACACAAGATTTAACACTACTAGCCACTCCCTTGTTCTTGAAATACTTTTTTCTGTTACTTCCTGTGACACTTTGCTCTTCCGATATTCTTTCTACCTCTCTGACATTCTTCTCTGTCTCCTTTTCAGGCCCATGCTCCTTTCCCCTGTCCTTGAATGTTGGAATTCCTCAAGGCCCAATTCTAAGCCCTCTCCTCTTCACTCTGAACTCCTGGGTTATCAGATGTATATCCGTAGCTTCACTGGCTTCTCTCTATTGCTCAGACCTCTCCCCTGTGCTCCAAATCCATAAATCCAGGCACCTACTTGATGTCTCCCCTTGGGCACCTCAAAGATATTTCAAACACAGTATATTTAAAATGGAACTCAGAGCCCCCTATCTGTTCTTCTTCCATCATTCCAGTCTCTGTAAATGGCCCTGCCTTCCATCTACTTATAGAAACCAGAATCCTAGAAGTCACCTGTTTGTCCTCGAAATTATCCTCTTTTTATCCACCTCCTGCCACGCCCACCACACACATACACATATCCAACTAATCTCTGATTCTTATTGATTTTACCTCCTAAATCTCTCTCACATCTACCAGAGGCTCTCCATCCCTTCACTTAGAGCCACCTCACTTCATCTCTCTTCTAGACTACTTCAACACTTCCTAACTGTTCTACCTGCTTCCATTTTTGCTTCCCACGAATCTGTCCTCCACACTGTAGCCAAAATGATTTATTAAAAGCAAATCTGTCACTCCCCTGCTTAAAACTCTTCTACAATTCTGGAGAATAGATAGGAAACTGGAAACTGATTAACTAGGGCAGGGGTAGGAGAGCATAGGTGGGAGGGATACAGGGATAGGAACAAGACTTTTAATTGTATACCTCTGTATAATTTGTTGTTTTCTTTTGGAACTACATGAATGTATTATCTATTCCAAAAACTAAATCAAAAATTGAATTTAAAAAATTATAGCATCATACTATTTTTAAGATAAAGGCTAAACTGAATTTGTCCCAATCTACCTACTTTTTTAACTTCACCTCTTACTATACTATCTTTCAATCTCAGTGCCTCAGCCACAGTGGGCTTCTGCCTATTAAGGCAATATGATAAGAAAAAGAGTGTCATAATTTTTTTTTCGATAAGTGAAATTGCAGAGAAGAGGGACTCAGTTCAGTTTTCTACTTGATCCTTTTAGTAAGGAGCCCCTATTGTAGTTCATTTTCAGTATGATTCAAATTCTGACTTCTTAGAAACAAATTTTGTGGCATAAAAGCATCTCTTTAAAACCATAAAATGAGAAATATATTTGTAGCCAGATATTTTAAGAGCTGCTTCTTTATTTTTGAAAAGTTTTATAGAAAAATACCAAATAACACATAAAAAGTAAAAAATCATCCATAATCCCAATTTTTAAAAAATCTGTGCAGCAAAAAGTTAAAGTTCATGCCTCCAGCTCCCAATTCCATATTGTTGAGTAGCTGCTATCAACAGTTTTGGGCATATTCTTTCTGACATTTTCTTGTGTTTATGTAAAAATTTCTATATGCATATATGTACACATACCACACCTTTTCCCCTAATAAAATGGGATTATGCTCTTCATGGAGATCTGCAATTTTTAAAAATTTTCTCCCCACTTCAATAGTGTATCATGGACTTGGGCAGAAAATTTCTAATTAATTAAACTTATCTATCTTTTATGTTATCTCCATTTGTTTTCTTGTACTAACAACTTTCACAATAACTAGACTCAGAAGTGACTGATTTATTAACTGGCATGGAAATTTATTAATTTACAATATGAGATATATCTGGCATCACAGACTTTGCTTATTTGCTTGGGGGCATTCCCACCTGATGGATGAGTTACTCAAGAGACTAAATTATAGATAAGAAGGCTGATTGGTGAGCCGAGAATTGGAACAAAAGCAAGGAGGTGTTCTTACAGGTTATTTTTATCAGCTCTCTGACTTGCCCTGGGGTTCTTTCTGTCTTAACAACTGGCGTTAGTCATCAGAGTCATAGCCCAGATGTAGTAATAATCACATGGATTTGAGGGGAGTTTTCTTAACCAATGAGAATATTGAATTCAATGGAATTGTTTGTAATCGCTGTTATAGAATAGCTAATTCACAATTACTGACTGCACCAGTTCTTCTTCAATACTTGAGACCAAGTGTGATGTATTTCTCTTCTTTATGGGTACAAAACTACCTCTTCTAGGAAGCAGTCATCTGTCCTAACCAAAACCCGCATGTCATTCTGAGATGAAGTCTGCTACTGTATTCTACACATGTTCTACCAACATGTGTTTTCCTAGTTCACCATTGTGTCCCCATCTATACGCTTGGCATATATATAGGAGGCACTCATATATTGTTGACCTACTGAATGAATGAAACTCAGATTCTTGTGGTTATTTATGGGTTTTTTTGGATCAACGATGTTATCTGATACAATTTTCTCTTTCTTCTCCCAGTGCCATTTCACTTCCAATTAAGTACTCAATCTAAGGCTAAGAGAAACCATTTTGAAGAGCCATCTGAAGATCAGGGAATCATTTCCCAGTTTCTTAAAGAGAAAGCACACTTCTCTTGTATGAGCTTATTGAAGAAAATGAGAAGAGGAAAACAATAAAGGCAATAGAAAGAAACATGGTCAGAGCAAAAATAATAAGGAAGATGCTTCCTGTCTGGGAGGGTGTCAGAGAAAAGGGAAAATTTCAGTTCTTATTTTTGCCTTATCTTCTGTGCAAAGAACAACATTAAAATTGGAACAATGTTGGGAAATCCTATAGGCCTTCTCATTGATTCATCCCGTGGATCTCTTCTCAAGCTCTGATCTGCTCTGAAGGTGCCTTCCTTTGTCTCTCTGTCCGCTCTTTTTCATTTTCTGAGCTGTCAGAATTCTCCAACTCCTTGTAATAGAATAGGACAATATCTTAGTGCCCTTTTTCCTTCTTGTTTTGCCAAATCTGACATAGGCCTTTTCCATTTTGGAAGGCTTAAGAACTAACCTTTTGGGGAAATAGGCAGAAGCACTGTAGCCTATCTGGGCTGGAATATTCTTCTCCTGAGTTTCAGACTATTTTTTCCTAATTCTACTTATCTCCATTACCATATCCAGGAGTATCTTTGGCACTAGTACGTGGAAACTTTTTGCTTCTCCACAGGTTGTTCTATAAAAATGCATTAAATATCTTATTAATTCTTTTATGCCTTTTTATTCCAAAATCTAGCTTCAGGAATACCTCTAGGCCACAAGACATTTAGAATTCTGAATTGATGGACATACCTTGATCCTAATGAGAACTCAAAACTAGGTTTCAATAAGAGGGCTAACCTGATCTTTTAACGCCTCTAAAGATTGGAATGCCCCAGAGCTCAGACCTTGGACCTCTTTCTCTCCTTCCACTCCTTTTTTTTTTTTTGCTTAAACAACAGAAATTTATTTTCTCACAGTTCTAGAGGCTAGAAGTCCAAGAACAAAGTGCCATCAGCGTTGGTTTCTTCTGAGGCCTCTCTTCCTGGCCTGTAGACAGCTGTCTTCTTGCTATGTTGTCATATGGCCTTTCTTCTGTGTATGTGCGTGGAGAAAGAGAACCCTCTGGTGTCTCTTCCTCTTCTTATAAGGACACCAGTCAGACTGGATTAGGAGCCTACCCTTATGACCTCCCACACATTTTTTAAAGAGAACTTAGCCAGTTTCATGACTTTAAACACTACCTTTATATTGATGGGAGTTGATAACTCCCAAGTATATATCTCCAGCCCCCTACTTCACTCTGAACTTAAGACTCATTGCTAGTTGTCTACATGATATCTCTGCTTGTATGTCTACAGACACCTTAAACTTAACACGTCCAAAACCAAACTCTTGATTCCCTCCATTCTAAGTTTGCTTCTCCTGAGGTCCTCCCTATCTCAGTGAACCCAGTTGCTCAGCCCAAAAATCGTGGAGTTTTCCTCTTGTACGCCACATCCAGTCCTTCAGCGAGTCCTGGCTGATCCCCTTTAAAATATATCTCAAATCTGTCCACGTATCATTTCCTCTAGCATTGCCAATCTAGTCCAGGCCATCATCTTCTCTTACCTGGACCACTGCAATAGCCCCCTAATGGTCTCCTTGCTTCTGCTCTTGCCCTGACCCCCTTTAAAACATAAATTAGATTATATTCTCTGCTGCTTAAAACCCAGTGGCTTCTCATCAAAAAGGTCCAACTAACCTGGCCCCTGACTACCTCTCTGATTACATCTCTATGAATATCCCTCTCACTTACTCCCCTCCAGCTACACTGACCTAGCTTTCTTCAGTCATCCCAGGCACATTCTGACCTCAGAGTTTTTGCATTTGCTGTTCTCTGCCTCAAACTCCGTTTCTCCAAATAATTCTATGGCTTGTTCCTTCACTTCATTTGGGTCTGTACTCAAATGTCGTCTCCTCAGAGAGGCCTTTTTATTTCATTATTAGTCATCCTACTTAAAACAACATCCTCCTAAAGTCCCCATCCTTACTGTACTTTATGTTTCTCTGTAGTTCTTGTTGCTATCTGACATTATATTAAAGCTATTTGTTTATTGCTTGTATCGATACTCAGAATGCAAGCTCCCTGAGGGGAAGGAGGGCAAGGGCATTGTCTGTTCACTACTCTATCTTCAGCACCTTGAACAGGGCCTGGCTCATACAAAGTTCTAAATATATATTTATGAAATGAATTAGTGAATGTATGAATAAGTGGCTACACTTATCCTTTAAGAAAGATTCTGAAGGAATGCCCAAGCTCACATTGGGGTAGGATCCACAGTCCCCAAATCATTGCTCCTATCTCCGTGTATACATCAGTTATCTACTGATGTATGCATGCTTTCCCACTGCATCTTGACACTTCCCCTTCAAATCCTTTCCAGCTTAAATTCCCTCTTTTACCTACTCTCACAGGTTGCACTTTCCATCTCCATCCCACAAAAGTGGTCTTTTAGAATTAATTTTATGACATAACAAATGCTCATACATAGAAAAAGCAATTTCTATTGGGAAAGGAGGATTAGTTCATGACAGTGGTAGTGAGAGCAGAAAATAAGGAACAAGAACTTCAAGACTTGGACAAATTAAATTCCAAAGTTCTGAAGGAATTTGCAAATATCTTGGAGACAATATCCTTGTGAAATCATAGTAAATGGGAAAGGCGACAAAAGATTGTTCTGGTTATGATTCACCTGGAGTCTAGTGTTCCATGTTTAATATTGAGTCCAATCTGGGCACAAGATTTTTAAAAAGACAAAAGAATGTGTTCAGAGATGAGAAACAGTATCATGAGAACACATTGTACGGGTATCAGTTGAATAATAATAGTAATTGCAAACATTACCTTGTGCCAGGCATTATTCTAAGTATTATTTGTAAAAGTTTTTTAATCCTCATCCTATGAAGTAGATACTATCATATCTCTTTTCAGATGAGGAAATGGAGTTACAGAGAAGTTAAGTAACTCCTTCAAGGTCACACAGCTCGTAAGACGTAGAGCCAGTGCTGATTTCATTCTGATTTCAGAGTCCATGCTCTTAACCACTGTGTTGTTATCTTTTAATATTTGAGAAGAGTGCTATTGAAGAAAAACTGGGGCTACTGTAGAAGTTCTTAGAAGGAAGTGTTCGCCTTCATCTCAAGCTCAAGCATCACCACCTCCTTCTCAGTACCCCCAGTCTACCCAGCATCTGAGTATACTGGGTAGTATATAACAGGACCAGTAACAGAACTTTATTACACTTGTTTGCTTGTATCTCTACCTCTCTCTATTAACCTATATTTAACATATTTTAAGGATTATATTTGATTCACTTTTGAGCCACTAAATTTAGTTTAGTGCTTGGTGTATAATCAACATTCAGTTTTTGTTGAATGAAAAAAATGAATGATCTTTAAATTGATTTGAACTGCACAATGGTAGAATAGCTTTTCTGTAAGATGAGGAGCTCCTGGTCACTCACTGGCAGGATTCAAGCGTAGGCTGGATGCTTGAAGGATGCTTGAAGAGATGCTGCGGAAGGAACTTCCATGTCATGTGGAAGTAGAAGATTAGACCAGGTTTCCTGCTAACTACGAATTATCTGATCCTATGATCAGTAAATTATGATTCTTTCTCCAAACATTTAGTTAGCACCAACTATGCACCTGGCGTTGTTCTAGGCAAAGATACAAAGGTAAAAGTGGCCTAGCCAGTAGCTATAAGGAGCTAAGAGTTGGTGGATAATTGAGGTGCTTAAGAGTATAGGTGTAAAGTTTTAGTAGATAAAAATAAATAGAAAAGGACAAATTTTAGAGATGTTTTGAATAAATGGCAAAGAGAGAAAATAGCTGTTACAAGGGGGAATACCAGATATGAAAGATGACCCTAAAATTGCCTGCTTGAGAAGGGAGAATTTATGGAGTAAAGACCACATGCTATGTTGTTGTGGGCAGTTCCCCAAAAGGGAAATATCAGTGTTTGCCATCAAGGTATATTGCAGGGTTGCATATAATTCAGTATAGATTAATTAATGTGTGAAGTATTTTGAAATTCTTGAAACAAATGTGCCTTCTTTTATCAGTCTCCAAAACCAATAAAGATAATTTTGTCTCCTCTCCCCCTGCCCTCCACCCGCTTTAGGGCCATTAACATGAAATGGACAGTCTATTGAGTCATGTGGAACCCTTTAGTTTCTTTTCTGATTCATGTGCCTGGAATCTGTTAGGCAGTGAGGGAGTAGTGGTCTTTATGTTACCCTGGTCCCTCATGCTGCTCATCTTTTGCACATGTCCAAATATGTCTTGACACAGAATCCTTCTCTCTAGCTGGGACATGATGCCTAGGTAGGTGGGGAATTCCCCTGTTTTGTTTAAAATCATAGTTTTCTTTGGGTTTGGCTAGCGTGTTCATGATTAGTTTACTGACAATTGGTTTTTTTCTTCTTATACCATATGCTATTCCATGATTCATCTGCTTTGAGTCTGTTGCCTTGAAGGTGAAACACTTTCTTCCAATGTTGATATTTCATAATCTCGTACATAACAAGCATACGCATATGCATAGTCCTTTCAGAAGTTTTAAACATTTGGAGATGAATGAATTATGCTGCCACAAATGGAAAGGAGCAGTATAAAATCATAATGGTGATATCCAATCATCTTTTGTTGGGTAATTGAGTGAACACTGATATTGATAAAGCTCGGGTGCTTTACTGTATTTCTTTATCTCTTCTTAAGAAATTGTTTCTGGTATGTGTTATTTATTTATGAATTTTAAAATTTAACTGCCTTGATTTACATGTATTTTAATATTTTAGACTGACAAGATCTTTATTTGTAGAAGTGAGGTTTAAATTTCAAATCGTTACCATTCGCTGTTTATATTGTTATGGTGGCATCTTTTCTATATTAGTTTGTAGCAATGACTATTCAAACCTCAAGAAATTTTCTCTTAATTTCTGATATAAATAGTAATCTTTCAAAAGATTTTAATGGAACACATTACATTTCTGAATGCAATGCAAAGCAGTTATTTCTGCATGAGTACTTTCTAAGTATTAGAAGATTAGACTTCTAATAAACATGGGCTAAATTCAATTTCTGCATAAAGATTTAATCAGTGCGCTTATTGTGTTGCATTATTTGGTCACCTGTATCTTTTTACTCAGAATGTCAGTGATTATTTTTTGATGAAGAATAACTCTTTATAATTTCATGGTGTAAATGCATGTGTAAATAGCTGTATACATTATACATTTGGAGAGAGATTTTTAAAAGATTCTAATTCTCGGTATATCTTCCTCTCCCTCTTCTGCTTAACCTGGTTTTAGCTCCTCTTTGGTTCAGGTGTGCTGGTGTCCCTAAGCCTTTCTGGGCCGCAGCTGGAGAAAGTGGTGATTGACAGAAGCCTGGTGGGGAAGCTCATCTCAGACACCATCAGTGATGGTAATTACCCCCATGTGCAAACCAATTGCCTACATTAACAGTGGGGCAGGAAAAATAGTGTGTCAACAGGTAGACTAATTATTACCACTGGGGACTTGCAAACACAAGTAATTGCTTGTAATAACATAGTTACAACCCCTGGGACCAGTACAAGTTTTAACTAATATTTAATATCAAAATTTTTGTCAAGCGGAAAGCTCATATTCTGAGTATGTTTTACTCTTTCCTTAAAAAAATGTGAACAATTTCAAAATAGGGTTTTTTTTGGTGTGTTCTTTCAAAGTTAGTCCACTATTATTTCACATATTTTTCATTTTCAAATGAATTTTGAATAAATTACCCAAATGTGTCAACACAGCCACTGGTAAAAAAATATGTGCTTTGGCTCTTAAGAATATTCTTTGTTACCAAAGTCTATGAATACTATCTTTTGAGAGAATTTGGGCAATGTTTCTAAATATCAAAAATCAGTGCCAAATATACTCCACAAATCTGGATCCTATTAAGTGATACCACAATCACTATGTAATTGCTACAAAGCATATAAAAAAGATTTTAAGCCAGTTATTGAAAAGTAGGATACTGAAATTTATTGAGCCCTAAAAGGATCTATGGTGTGCCAACCCACCTATTTAATTTAATTCAGAAAACAACTTTATAGGGTGGAGGGTTGAATAAAATAGATGAAGGAGACTTAGAGGTATAAACTTCCAGTTATAAAATAAATAAGTCACGGGGATTTAATATACAGCATAGGGAATATAGTCAATAATATTGTAATAACTTTGTATGGTGAGAGATGGTTACTAGACTTATTGTGGTATCGTAATGTACATAAATCACTACGTTATACACCTGAAACTAACATAATATTGTATGCCAACTCTACTTCAATAATAATTTTAAAAAACCACCTTATAAGGTGTAGTTATTTCCATTTTATAGATGAGGGCATTGAAGCTGAGATACTAAGGAACATGCCCACGAATGAGATACTAAGGAACAGCTCGAAAATGACTGAGCTGAGATTTGAACCCAGGTTCTAGCGGCAAAACCCATTTTCTTTCCACTATACTGTGCTGACTCCTGAAGATTATGTTCTTTTATTCAAGGTGAAAAGGTCTAAGAAACAGATTACATTATCATTAGAGATTGAAAATTGTCAGTATCAAATTGAATAATCAAAGGAAAGTGCAGTCTGGTGGAAAGGACAGAGGTGAGAATACAGAAACCTTCCTTCTGCTGTGTGCTCTCACTAGCTACGTCTGAATAAATCAGACACAATTTCGTAATCTTAGAGAAAAGCACTCTTCAGGATGGCTGTAATGAGTAACATTACTGATAATAATAAGCTGGGGGTAGGATTATAAGTGTGCCATCTCCTCTTTCTTATAGGAACATGGTGCTCAGGAAGCTTCACTATGGAAGAGGTTCCATTTTCATATGTCTAATAATTGACCCTTTTGTTGACGCTGCAAATAAAATAGTGGCTGTGATGATTTTGTCATATCGATGCTCCTCTATAAGAATTAAATGGAGACTTCCAACACTATTCGTGTCTTTGAGATATCTTTTTTCACTTGTTTCTTTCATTTATACCCCAAATAATACACTCTCATGAGACCATGATAACAATGTGAGTTCTTGGCAGTTCTCCAGATTCTCCTGTAATTGTGTAGATCTATTGTTGGTCACTGCTTGCACAGCCAGGGGTATGGAAGTAAAGAAAACTATATAAAACATTCAATAATTTCTTTATGCTAGGAACAATATAAAACATTTCTCAAATCTTATTATACGTTTTTATCAATAATTTGTATAATAATAATGGCCCTTTATGTAACCCATTAATATTAATTATCTACCTACTTGTGTCCTTTAGAAATAAAGTGTAGAAATATTTTTGCTAATCTTCATTATTAAATATTAATTTGTGTAATGTGCATATGGGCATAATATGCTTTATTTCATTCTGCTTGTATACCCTCAAAAAGAAGGTTCATTGATCAAAAATTTAAAAATAAAAAAAAAAGATTGGTGGAGAACACTGATCTGTATCCCCTAATAAATCTAATTTGTTCTCAGATAGTTTATATCATATAAAGCCAGGATTAAAGGCTAAGCACAAATAAAAATAAATGTTTTCATCTTTATATTCAGGTGTGAAATAGTCTTTTATTTTATGCTTTTCTAGTCCTCGTTCCAAATACATCTCGTTTGGTGGTTGTCCCCAGACATTAGTGTATATTGAAATGGTCTCAGGAAAAAAGAAGTATCAAATCCATGCATGATTAGATTGATGATTATTGTTTATTCCCAATATCTTTAATATCCTTGTAAAATGCCATAATGCTAATAGGAGACTTTAGTTTTTCAATTAATATTTATCCTCTGAAAATAGCTTTTTGTAATATTTCAGTGGAACAAATCAATTAATTCATTATTATTTTATTCTAACAGTATTTGATTGTATTATCAATTTTTTTTTCTTTTTTTAAGCTCTTCTCACAGACAGCTTTATCATCTTATCATTTTTGGCACAAAACAAACTATGTTTTATTCAATTTACCAAGAAGATGGGTTCTCCTGATGTATATACAAGACTGGAAAAGCTCTCAGCCTTGGATTATAAGGTAGAGATTTCAATTTATATAATCATTCTATTAATTATTAAGATATGCTAGAGTATCACATGAGTTGATGTTATGCTCATTATTCTTGAACATTTCCGGATTTTAGAAAAACCAGAGTTATTACAGGATTAAGCTTGATTCACTAGAAACATTGGCCATCCTAAGTTTTCTTTTTTACTCTCATTAAGGGGGTCTACCAATGGCATGTTTGGAGCAATTTGTATAGTACTTATGGAAGTCAAAGACAGAGAATAGAGGCAAGTTACACATTTGAAAATGGTTTTCTTGCTAATAGTGGTATATACACCATTCTCATTTTTCCCTAAGACCCCATATCATCTTTCTAGGCTAGGATAGCTGCTCTGGCTTCCATTTTACAAGAAAAGAAAGAAGGAAGAAGGCACTTTCAAAGGTTAATAGAAAAGTGTAATAAACAAGGAGTGGGAAGACACCCCCCACCACTCCCAACTATAACTGGAGAAAATGCAAAAAGAAATCTCCTTCGTGTGTTAGTATCTCTCCCTTCACTAACTCCAGGTAATTTGTTTCCTTGTATCAGGGACTTTACATCTGTTAAGGCAGGATTTTTATTTTAAATGGTGTGTTTAATTTAAGTTTTGCCACATTACATTTTAACTGCTTGGAAGGCATACTCTCTGCTAGGATGAGTATCTAATACATTTTCTAGGCTGTTTCAGTTCAAGGCCTCTTTTCAGCAGTGACTTGTGTTTGCAAGATTGATCCAGCCTCTGTGACGTGGATTTGAGACAGTTCACTGTTCACTGGGAACAGAGCTGATATACAGCTTCCTTAAAAAAGATGCACACTTATGCCATACCTAGAGTATCGGTAACAAGGGCAAAGATTTTTAGAAGTCAGCTTTGTGGCTTTAAACTTTGTATGTGTGTTTTTGAAAAAGTAATATTTAACCTAACCTTTTGCCCTTTGGGATTATTTCTTATTGTGATTGAGGTGGTAGTGGTATGAGGAGGATTTAATTTTATCTAGTAGAAACATCTATTCTTTTAAAAAATATTTTTAACATGGAATAAAATAAATAAGTTTTTCATTGTGGTAATAAATGACAATTTAGTTTTGTTTGCCAGCTTTGTGGAGCTTCTATAACACCTTGAATAATACTGATTTTCTTTAACTGGAAATTAGTAGTACTCAAGTATCTTATTTTGGTTAGTCAAAAAATTGATATGAACATTCTTTTTTTTTTTTTTAAAGATTTATTTATTTATTTTCCCCCCAAAGCCCCAATAGATAGTTGTATGTCATAGCTGCACATCCTTCTAGTTGCTGTATGTGGGACACGGCCTCAGCATGGCCGGAGAAGCGGTGCGTCGGTGCGCGCCCAGGATCCAAACCCTGGCCGCCAGCAGCGGAGCGCGAGCACTTAACCGCTAAGTCGCGGGGCCGGCCCGATATGAACATTCTTAATGGGATGTTATTTTCCAGAATGGCTAACTGTAGATTTACTTGAAATGTTGTTTATTTACTAATACTGGTCTTTAAAATGCACCAGCGTGCATTAACAAACTATTTAAAGTGAGTGTTTTTAATGCTGTGCTATTTTAAAATTTTTGTATGACTAGTTTCTCCATCTTGGGTGTGATAGATAGCTTTGTAAAGTTTTCTCAGCTGAAGGGTGGTAGCTACCTGTTAACGAGAGCAGAGAAAAACTGTCATGATGTCATCTTTTCTTATGAAAAGATGTGGAAAATAGACCTAGTATATGGGCCCTCCTACCTTAAGTAAGGGACTTACTTATTTGTTTATTCTTTCTGCTTTGGATTTGGGAAATTAAGAACATGGGCACTCCACATTATTTGTATACATAAGAAAAGTAACCCACTTTCCTTTGGAAAGCCTATGGATTTCATTTTCTGGTTCAATATTTAAAATATAGATATTTAATACTTAGTAAAAACTGCCATAATTCCATTGGAAGGATATTTTAAGAAACTTGTTCATTTTACTTGCCCTTTTGACCATCCTGATAGAATACGGATACCATTAAAACTTATAGGAAACATGAAATTTCAGATAACATACATGATTTGCATTGCATGAGGACTGAAAGTGGCAGTGTCTTGTTTTAACTCTATTTCCTCATCTAGGAATTTGTAAGTAACGTGTTTACATGGCAAGTAGGACATCAAAATAATGTACGTGTATTTTTAAGGACTTAGCAATTCCATTGTGGTATTTCTCCCAAATAAGAAGATAGCTAGTTAAAATAATGATATTGAGGGCCTAAATATAAGAATTTGCACTTCAAAGCATACAGTACGTCTGTGTTGTCTGTCATTGCCCATTTGGATTTTAAAACAAGAAAATAGTGTAGAGTATTATAATTCTGCTTTTCTTTACAGCTGTACCATAATTTAATTCTTTCAGATTGAGATAATTTTGGCAAAGAAAATTGCAGGGTAAATATCCTGAAACTATTGACCTTTCACAAGTTTTCCTGTCTACATTTTAAAAATCCTATTCAATTTATTTAGCAGTGAAGGGACAGTGCAAGGAGTTAAATGTTTACCATTAGAGAACAACATTGGTAATTACTTTGATTTCAGTTCCTTTTGATGTGCATTCAGAGGATGAAGAGGTCAATAATATTATGGCCATGCAAATAGAAAAGAGTTCCTTTTGACCATATTTTAAAAAATAGCAAAGGATTATTAAAGCATTAACCTTGATTTTAATGGCCTTGGTTGAGTGGTGAGATCACAATTTGGATGAGCCTGATTATTTACTAAATACAATACATAAATGCAACGGGTTCTTAACACCCATTGCACTCTGGCATTATCGCATTACTGCCATCCTTTGTTGCCTTGCAGACAGGAATATGAAAGCAATCTGTCATGTAGTGAGACTGGCTCCAGAAGCATTTCTCTGATAAGAAGACCCCCTGCCCTTTGCTAGTGTCTGGTCCAGTAGGCTTAGCCATGCGCTTAATCCCCAGAAAGTGGTTCGATTATTGCTGACCAGCAATGGCAAGATAGTTTTTTTTTTTCTTCCAAGCTATCAACCTTCCATTAATTCCTTAAGCAGAAATACGGTGCAATCTATATTTCCTTGGCATGTGTCACCCAGATGGTGCCGTGCTTATGTTTTCAAATAACCATGTTCCAAAATAACATAGTTTGAATAATAAATTCTACAAATCCTTCCTAAGAAAGAGAAGCATAATTCTCAGAAGCTGCATAAACTTTTACGTATGATGCTGTGGCTTATCCTTTTATGCAGAATATATGTGTATATGTCTTATATATTCTTTAAAGCGATATTTGCCTCAAGTTGTTTTTCCTTTTATTGTTGTGAGTCATTGTTAACATGTTATGTCTTAAAACAGTAGTCAGACACTCTTGGTCAGCAGTACTGAACTTGTCATTTAAAACAGCTGGTCTGAAATCCTGTGTGTAGGTGATGCTGTCAAGCAACCATGACTGTACATTTTGGTATTGATGGGGATTGCTGCAGCCAATTACTCCCCAACTCACATTACTCCTTTTCCTTTCCTCTGCTAAAAATGGGGAGAATTTTGAACATATGTCTCTTTTATATATGTGTCAAAAGAATTTGGTAAATTCTGACACCTCCTTAAGCACATGTTTAACATGCATATTTACTTGCATTTATCTACATTTACAGATGCTTTAATTTTTGTAATACTATGAGGATTTTGCATTTTAAAAAAATGATTCTTTTATGCTTTTATTTTTTTAACCATTAGATTTCCTATTATGAAATACCTGGCCCAGTAAATAGGACAACCGAGCGTCGTCTAGCTATCAATTGTGTTCAGGATATAGTTGTTTGCTGGTGGCCATTGGTCAGTGATGATGCTTGGCCCTGGGCCCCGCTTTCTTCTGAGAAGGACAGAGCTAATCTGCTGCTTCTGGGTTATGCTCAAGGAAGACTGGAGGTAAATATAAAGCAAATATATACCTTTTATTGAAGAGCAGATAAAATAGGATTATTGGTTTTTCTATTCTGAAATAAATACAAATACTTTTTGAAACCTACAATTTATTTTTCCAAATATTCAAAAAAAGAAATTACATATGAAATGGGATCCTTAAAAATATCATATCTAGAGAATACACAGACAGTTGCAGGGCTGGCCTGACTAGCACAGTGATAAAGAGCACAGGCTCCTGGGTTCAAATTCTAGCTCTGCCACTGCCTGCCTCTCTGTCCTTGAGCAGGTTACTAACCTCTATGTGCTATGGTTTCGTTATTTGAAAAATAAAGTTAATGAAGGTAAATGAGTTAGTACTTGCATTTAGAGCAATACCTACATATAGTAAGCTCTCAATCACTGATCACTGTTGTGATTCTTGTTATTATCATTATTAGTACTATAATTACTGTTTGCTCATGATTTCATGCCTGTCAAAGCTGTGTCATCAATCACCTTCTTTAAACTTCTGTTAGTCAGTTAACGAACATTAGTCAAGTGCTTCTTTTGTGCAAGACTCTGTGGTGCTAAATCATGGCTGGGGCAAGAATTTGTAAGAAAGGCTATAGGGCAGTGGCCTTCTCAGTCTTATATCCTACCTCAGACAGGAGCACCAAAAGGGTTAATCTAGGAGGCAAGGAAAATCTCTCACACTGTTCCTGACAGTATTCTGTCATCATTCATTATTGTGCACCGATGGGTATTTTCAGCTTGTACCAGTACTTTGAGTATGAAATTCTATTTTTCTTTTTTATAACTTAAAAAGAAAAAGCTGTGGGGGCCAGCCCAGTGGGGTAGTGGTTAAGTTTGCGCGCTCTGCTTCGGCAGCCCGGGGTTCACGGGTTCAGATCCCGGGTGTGGATCCATGCACCATTCGTCAAGCCATGCTGTAGCAGTGTCCCACATACAAAAGTGGAGGAAGAAGGGCAGAGACATTAGCTCAGAACTAACCTTCCTCAGCAAAAAGAGGAGGATTGGCAATGGATGTTAGCTCAGAGCCAGTCTTCCTCACAAAAAAGAAAAGAAAAGAAAAGAAAAAGCTCCTTCACTCCTCAGTTTTTTAAAGTTTTTGGCTGCGTAAATAGTATTTTCCTATATTTTCTCTAAGTCTATTGTCCTTTAGACTTTAAGAACTATTTCTGAGAATTATTATTTTCTATCCCTACCTATCTCTTCTGGTTTTATAAACTTTGAGGCTGTTTTTAAGACTGAAGAGTTCTTTGTAATTAATTAATTAATTAACCCTTTTCTGAGACTTTTCCAATTCTGTTGCAGTAACTAAAACCACTTGTAATGCTTCAGGTATGGATTTTGTGAGGCTAAGGAAATGCTTTGTTCCTATTCACTTCCTGTTCATGCCCCACCATTTTGTTGATCTTGGATCCAGAAACTGAGTAAAATACTGCTTTAAAATGACTTAATTTAATAAAGCTAATTAAAGGTCTGTTAAATGTTTTATCTTATAATAAAAGTAAAAATAGTTAAATCAACCTTTAGTTATACATTACGTAAATTACCTTTATTTGAAATGAGTGTATTATGTGAAATTAGAACAGTTCTAAAAGGATGTACATATGGTCTACATACCTCATCTCCTGGTGTCATCTAGATTATGGACTTTGGAGCTGGACAAACCTGGGTTTGCATGTTGATTGAACCATATACTAACTAAAATCAAGTTTACTGCCTCTAAGTTCTGCCTGCTGTTAGCTAACTCTGTGTTCTTTGGCCTTGGGTAGATCGCCTACCCTGTCTGACTTTAGTTTTCTAATTTTTAAAATGATGATTTAAACCAGGTAAGTCACCTCCAGGTCCCTGACAGCTCTAAAAAGTGCTCTTCTGGATTCTGAAGCACAGATCTGATTTAGCCATTGCCTGCTCAGATGCCTTCAGTGATCTGAAAGTAAACTTAGCTTTGGCACTGAAAAGCCCACCTGACTGGCCTTGACCTACCTTTCCGGTGTTATTTCCTTATATAAACCTATATAAGGTTTAGCCAAACGGTTTACTCACTGGCTCATTGTTTCCCACCCTCTTCCTGACACGTTACTGGTATTTCTACCTAAAAGGCCCTTCCCTCTCTCTTTCCACATCATTCAACAGCTATTGAGTATGACCGTGGAGTAAGCACTGTATTTCATGCTGGAGATATGAATAAAAATATCCCTGCCTGCAAGGATCTTAGTGTCTACCAGTGAGAGACAAATATGAAAACATGTTAAGTGCACCAAGTGTTAAATGGTGCTGTGGATGGATATGTGTAGGCTGTAGGGGGAATGATTGATTCTACTTAGGGAGATAGTAAGGGGAGAACGTTAAAGAGGCTTCATAATTTGCTCAAATATGAGATTGGTACACAATTTTACTTCCTTTTACTATCCTAAGTTTCACATCAAGGTTGTACTAGCCCTATGGAGTGATTTGATTAGCTTTTTCCTTTTCTCGTCTCTGAAACGGTACCAAAAGGAATTATCTGATACTTGAATGTTTGGTAAAACTCACCTATAAAACTACCTGGGTGTGGTGTCTTTCAAGGAAGGTAGATTTTTTCATAACTGATTCCATTTTTCAAGGGTTGTTTGTTTTTCAGGAATTCTATTTTTTCCTTGAATCGTTTTCCATAATTTGTATTTCTGGAAAATTATCCATTTTATGTAAGTCTTTGAATAGATTTTCATAAAGTTGTAGATGATATTTACACATGATTTTTAATTATTCATCACTGACTGTATAGTTAATGGTCCCTTTTTTGATCCTAATATATTAAGATATATAATTCATTTTTTTAGCAGATAGTTTTTGTCTTAGATTTGGCCCTTTCAGTCATTCTATCAAAATTAAACTGTTGGAAAAATTTGTAAAGATTTCTTTTTTTTTTTTGGTGAGGAAGATTAGCCCTGAGCTAACATCCATTGCCAATCTCCCTCTTTTTGCTGAGGGGAAGATTGGCCCTGGGCTAACATCTGTGCCCATCTTCCTCTACTTTATATGTGGGATGCCTGGCACAGCATGGCTTGATAAGTGGTGCGTAAGTCCGCACCTGAGATCGAAACCTGTGAACCCGCAATGCTGAAGCAGAGCGTGCAAACTTAACCGTTATGCCACCAGGCTGACCCCCTGTAAAGATTTCTTTTCCAGAACCTTATGTACACTTTTATGTGCAAAAGGTGAATGTCTTTTGGAAGAAATATCTGGGTAAGTAATGGTTTCTTTTTGTATGTGTGAAGACATAATCTTTTTTTTTTTTTTTGGCGAGGAATATCAGCCCTGTGCCAACATCTGCCAATCCCCCTCTTTTTTTTTTTTTTCCTGAGGAAGACTGGCCCTAGGCTAACCTCTGTGCCCACTTTATATGAGACACCGCCACAGCATGGCTTACCAAGCAGTACGTCAGTGCGCACCCGGGATCCGAACCGGCGAACCCCGGGCCGCCGTAATGGGGCGCCCGCACTTAACTGCTTGCACCACCGGGCTGGCCCCGACATACTCTTTAACTATGAATTGTAGTACATTTTTTAGAATATCATGAACTAAAACCAATAGTCTATAAAAGTAACATTCAGGCCTGTGTCTTTAAATTTTTTTTCACTAACAACCGATGGACTTCTTGAACTAATAATCAGAATAAAAAATACAGTATATTCTTAAACCCTAAAATTGAAACTAAAAAAGGAATAGTCTCATAGAGAAGAAATTTAATCTTTGCATCTGTTAAACTATAGAATTTTTTAAAAGCATTTCCCATCCAAGTTCAATCAGAAAAGATAATCAGCTTTTATTTGGACAGTCGCAAGATCCTCAAGTAGTGGTTCCTAGCCTTGGCAACACATTACAGTCACCTGCAGAGCTTTTACAAAGGGGCCCACCCGGACCAGTTACATCAGGATCTCCAGAGGGGGAGGAGGCATCAGTGTTCTTTTACAGGTTCCCTAGGTGATTCTCATGTGCATCCAAGTTGAGAACAACTGCTTTACAGCAAAGTAAAAAAAAATTTTTTAAGCCATCTTTTTTGCATAACAGACCATGGAAAGGATAAAGCCCACATACTGAACCAAATGAGAGTTGTAACAGTAGAGTCTAAGTAGAAAATTGGCTTACCAAGCAGCTAAAAAAAAAGAAAACAAAGGAAACATAGAAATAAGCTCTCTGTGACTGAATTATCTGTCTTTCAGAGGAGGAACGTTTTTTTAATTTATTTTATGGATATTAGAAAACTGCTGGTCTAATTTCACACCACAGAGCTCTAAACAATGGTACATATCTCAATTAGAAGCATAGTGCAGAGAGTTATGTAATTTGGAAAAACAATTCTTTCAAAAAATATACAATAGATAATATGCAGAAAAAGAAAATTTTTATCAATAAATTCATTTAAAAAGTTTTTAATGGTGTATGTGTGGATTATCATATATAACATAGTGGTCATTTTTATTTAAATTCCACATATTCTATACTTCCTTTTGGAAAGTTATTACCATCATCCTAAAACTATTTAATTCATTCACTTTGTCAAAAATGTGATGACAACACAATTTACTCTTCCCTTATCCTTGTATTTGAGCAAATATTTTAACTTTTGAGCTGTATGGATTTGATAATGCCTTCTGAATATGGTGGTAATTTCAAGATAATATTACTCAGAAAAGGTCACCTGAATTTGTTTACCAAATTAATCAAAAACATAGAAGCAGAGCTATTAAACCTTAAAACCTGCTGTCAGGGCTAGGGAAATATAACCTCACAAAGACAACTTTTTTCCCATAAAAATTAAAACTCTATTTGCAATGATTTAGAGGAGTAGCAACTGGTAGGAAATTAAAATGTGACCAACTTTTAACATAATGTAATTTGATAAAAGAAGCATTCAGAAAGCATTATAAATGCATTCAGCTCAAAAGCCAAAATGTTTCAGAAACATCTCTTCCAAAGAAATGTATGTACTGCATTAGCTTTCAACCAAATAACCAAGATTTTCTATTTTAGGGATAATGGTTTTTAAAAAATCTCTATTATAAAACACACATAAACAAAACCACACAAAATAAATGTATAGTTTAATGAGCTATTACAAAGGAAACACCTCTGGAACCACACTGAGGTCAAGAAATAGAACTTTGCGAAGCACCCAGAAATACTACCACGTACTCTGTCGTGATCTCAACCCCTTCCTGGTCCCCAAAAGTAACCTCTATCATGACTTTTAGTCACTTTCTTGTATACATATGGAGTTTTTTGTCAGCTAAATGTGCATTCCCCAAAACTGTAGTTTAACAGGATCCATTTAAAACACTTGAACGAGTCTGTTAAATGTCTTTTACTCTACAAGTTCCCCCTCCATCCCTTTCTTTTCCTTAAAATTTATCTGTTGAAACTGCAGTGTCCCACAGTCTGGATTTTGTTGTTTGCATAATCATGGTCTGTTTTAATATGTTTCTCTGTCTTTTGAAAATTCTCAAGTTAGTAGTCAGTTTTGGTAAGACTGTATGGGATAGTGTGTTCTTTTATCAGAAGGCATGTAATGTCAAGTTCTCTCTCTTTTGATTGTCTCTCTTTCTGATGTTAGCAGCTATTGATGCTCAATGCCTAGATCCGTTAATTCATTAGGATTGCAAAATGGTGGTATTCTAATTATATTATTATTTTTTAATTTATTAATTGGGATACTTTTATAAAAAGTATCCACTCATCTCCTATTTGTTTTCCCAATGGTTGAATTCATATACTGTAATCAGGATAAATGTTTCTTTTCTTTTATTTACCAGTTTTCAATATAATGAATTGATTCCCTATCACTCCCTGAAGGTAACTAATTATTTTTGTTTTGTTTTGGTTTGGTTTTTGGTGAGGAAGATTGGCCCTGAGCTATCATTTGTTGCCAATCTTCCTCTATTTGCTGAGGAAGATTGGCCTTGAGCTAACATCTATGCCCATCTTCCTCTATTTTGTACGTGGGACACCACCACAGCATAGCTTGATGAGTGGTGTGTAGGTCCGCACCCAGGATCTGAACCTATGAACCCCGGGCCTCTGAAGCGGAGCGTGAGAAGTTAACCACTATGTCACCAGGCCGGCCCCTAGTTTTTGTTTTTTAAATAGTATTAATTCATAGATTTAAACATATTTGACTTGATGGGTTTCATAAATTATAATTGTTATACTTTTGGAAGCTCAGATTGTCTTATCTTTGGCCTGTGGGAGTGTCTTCAAGTTTGTTCCTCTTTTTGTCATGACCTCAGTAGTCTTGGGTAGCTTCCTTCCTATCTGGTATGACAATATGTTCCATGCTCCTCTTGTACATTTTCTGCCCCAGACCTGGAATTAGCCATTGTTTCAATAAGCTCTGTTTTCTTTTGGTGGAAAATGGTATTTTATTTTTTTTATTTTTTAATTTTTTGTTGAGGAAGAGTCACCCTGAGCTAACATCTGCTGCCAGTCTTCCTCTTTTACGCTTGAGGAAGATTCGCCCAGAGCTAACATTTGTGCCAATCTTCCTCTATTTTGTATGTGGGTCGATGTCACAGTATGGCTGATGAGTGGTGTAGGTCCGCACCTGGGATCTGAACCTGCGAACCCGGGCTGCCGAAGGGGAGCATGCCAAACTTAACCACTACGCCATGGGGCCTGCCCCCATGGAAAATGGTATTTTATACCAAGTTTGAGAGCTAGGGATATTGTGTTATTGTTATTAGATTGGTCATTATTTCCAGATTTCTTTAGTAGAAAGAGCTAGAGATTTTATGCGTGTATGTGCTCAGAGTGAGTTCATGTTGGTACTTCTTTTTTTTTTTTTTTTTTTTTTTTTATTTTTCCCCTAAAGCCCCAGGCGATAGTTGTATGTCATAGTTGCACTTTCTTCTAGTTGCTGTATGTGGGACACGGCCTCAGCATGGCCGGAGAAGCAGTGCATTTGTGCGCGCCCGGGATCCGAACCCTGGCCGCCTGCATCAGAGCGCACGCACTTAACCGCTAAGCCACGGGGCCGGCCCATATTGGTACTTCTAACTCCAATTCAGGATTACAGGGTTTTTAATTTAACCTCTTTTTTAATTTTAATTACGTCTATATCTCCTCTCTTCCATACCAAAATTCCTAGTTTGCAGGGAAACGGGATGAATTATAATATCCCATAATTACTTGTTTACATTATGCCACAGTACACAACTAACAGTCTCAGAATAATCATACCAATACTACCACCACTAATATGAATGAATTACTGAGAACATTCAAAAACTTTTTGCCTGTGTTCTTCTCATTTCTCCCCCTTCCATTTTTAAATAGTTGTACTTTATATACATTGTTGGAGCATATAGTCATCACATATAATGGTCTGTCTCTTTTAATCCTCATCTAGTCATCCATGAGTCTTTGGTTTTACTATTTAGTTGAACTGTCTCTTTCATGTGGGGATTTAGAGAGATTCAAAAACTACAGTGCCGGGGCCGACCCAGTAGTATAGTGGTTAAGTTTGGCATGCTCTGCTTTGGTAGCCCAGGTTCACAGGTTTGGATCCTGGGCGTGGACCTATACCACTCCTCAGCCATGCTGTGGTGGCAACCCACGTACAAAATAGAGGAAGATTGGCAACAGATGTTAGGTCAGGACTAATCTTCCTCAAGCAAAAAAAGAGGAGGATTTGGAACAGCTCAGGGCGAATCTTCCTCAGAAAAAAAAAAAAACTATAGTGCCACCATTGCCACTTTGCCAGAATCAGGGATGCCATATTCATGGTCATGATAAACACTTTTTGTTTGAACTGTTTGTGGAAGGTTTAACGCCTGTGTTTATATTCACGTTTTTGCATGCAGATGTCCAGTTGTTCCTGCCCTATTTGTTGAAAAGACTGTCCTTTCTCTATTGAACCACCTTTACTCCTTTGTCAGATATAGTCAGCTGATCTGGGGTCTGGGTCTATTTCTGGGCTCTCTATTCTGTTCCATTGATCTATTTGTCTTTTCTTTCATGAAATAACTTTTTTATGTATTGTGTTGACTGTTATAACAAATAGTTCTGTGGACTGGAGGATTTTATTAATACAAACATATTAGTTGATAACTTTTACGTACCAAAAAATATGAGTAAGGGAATGTTTATACTTTCTAGTAGTTATGTCTATTTTTCTAAGCTTGTAACACATTTATATATTTATTTGGTATACAAATGTAAAATTTCATTGAAAGCTATTAAAAATAAGAGATGTATCCATTTGAAAACAATTATTACTATTTTGTTTTTAGTTGATATATTTGGATAAGTAAAGATGTGGAGCAATACGGAACTCTCAATCACTGCTTATTGGAAAGTAAATTACCATAGAGAACAGCTTAGAAACAGCTAATGTGATTGAGTTGGGAGTCTCCTACATGACGAAAAACTGGCCCACGTGTACAAGGAGACACGTACAGTAGTATTTGTAGCAGCATTGTTTGTAACAGCAAAAAAATTAGAAACAACTTAAAAGTCCACTAACAGGAGAATGAAAACGTATTTTGTGGTGTATTCAGAGGGTAAAATGCTATGCAGAAGTTGAAATGAAGGAACTAGAGTTATATAATTAAATTCCAAAAGAGTAAGTTGAACAAAAAGGAATTAGAGTATGATACAGTATAGTGATATTTATATAAAATTTTAAAGCATTCAAAACAGTGCTATGTGTTGTTCAGGGTTGTTCTACATTAATGTAGAATAATATGCTTAGGAATAAATACCAAATTCATAACAGCGTTGCCTCTGGGGAAGGAGGAAAGGGAATGAGGTCTGGCAGGTTTCGACGGTATCTATTTCATTTCTTTAAAAATATTGTAGCAAAAGGATAGTATTTCATAAAGCTGGTTTTCACATTTGTCATATTTTCTCTACTTTTATGTGTGTCTTGAATGTTTCATAATAAAGTGTACCTTTTATCTCCTGTTCCTAAAAATTTCTGCAAGGTGGGAGGGGAAATGTAGATTTCAGAATAAATCCTAGTGATAAGCTAAGAACTTTTCGGTGTTGCATAATCTTTTAAATAATCTGGGTACCCACTGGTGAAAGTTTTCAGTTCCAGAAAAGGCCACTCTAAATAAACTTTTTTCCTGATTTACATATTGGGTGACTTTAAAAGGCTCATAATAGGTACCCGCTCTAGCTAAACATGAACTATGAGAATCTTGAGCCTGTCTCCAGCTCACTATGATCGCTTTTCTGCTTTATGTGCTTTCTTAATGTTAAAATAGCTTCCAAAGAAGGCATCAGTCATATTGACTGCTTATGCCTTTCCTTCTCTATACTGTTCTTCCTTTGATGACTTTTGGATCAGTTCTATCTACTTTTTTCAAATTTCGCTTTTTTAAGAATAAAAATAAAATCATCTCAGTGTGCATTCTTTTTTTGTGTGTGTGAGGAGATCAGCCCTGAATTAACATCTGCCGATCCTCCTCTTTTTTTGCTGAGGAAGACTGGCCCTGGGCTAACACCTGTGCCCATCTTCCTCCACTTTATATGGGACGCCGCCACAGCATGGCTTGCCAAGCAGTGCGTTGGTGCGCGCCCGGGATCCGAACCGATGAACCCTGGGCCGTTGCAGTGGAGCGCGCGCACTTAACTGCTTGCGCCACCGGGCCGGCCCCTCAGTGTGCATTCTTTCAACTAGTTTCATCCTTAAAGCTGACTGATTTAAACTTGACTGAAACAATCACTTTAGAAATGATACTAACTTGTTTATCCTTGAAATTGGGAAATTCCAGGACCTTTAAGACTCCTCTTTATATTTTCTGCTCTTTCTTAGCTTGAATTTTTCAGTTCTTACCATTCTTTCTGTATCACACAGTTTTCTTTTAAAAAAACACAAAACAAAAAGCAAACAACAAAAAGTAAAACATTGGACCATAGTCATCCATCTCTTGTCTAGTATCACAATCTCCCCTCATTGGCCGCTTCTGACATTGCATAACCTGCGGTTTAGCTAACACACTGCCCATGTTTCTGTGCTTTTCTTCCTTGTACCTTAGAATTAAGGCAGAGATCTTTTCCTTTAGATTTTCAGACTTTCAGCAGGTCACCACACATTATGAAAGTCTTTATTTTTTCATCCCTTAATTATCTATAACTGTTCTTCCCCCTTCTCATTGTTTGCCTATTCACTGTGCGTTTGTTAGAACTTTTTACCCTGTTCTTTATCACAGGCATTCCCACTTGAATTCTAATGACCAGTTCCTGAAGCCTCTGGCATATATTTTAAGAATCTTTAAAGAGTTATTAGAATTCAGAATTCAGCAAATCAGGGAGTACCTGAAGATAGGATTAAGACCAAGACCTCAAGGTTGCGAAGAGAGTAAATCTTTAAAGTTCTCATCACAAGAAAAAAAATGTAACTATATATGGTGATCGGTATTAACTAGACTTATTGTGGTGATCATTTTGCAATGTATACAAATATCATTATTTTGTACACCTGAAACTAATATAATGTTATATGTCGATCATACCTCAATAAAAGGAAGGAAGAGAGGGAGGGGGGGGGGGAGGAAGAAAAATGACGAAGAACTCAATGAGGAAAGAGAATTCTTAACCATGAAGTTTGTAGAGGGTAACAATGAGCATGCCTCATGGAAGATGGGCGTAGACTTCAAATTAATCTTGCTAGGTTACATGAATATCACCAGCCACATCCTGTCTTTTTGGATTCTTCTCTCTCCTTTGTGCTTTTTCTTCAGGGCATTGTCACTTAGCATTTCTCCCTTCACTACACACTGTATTTTTTTTTCCTTTATCTTAGCATTATATCTTGGCCAAATCATTTTCTGACTAGTACTTCAATCTAAGTTCATTTTGGGAGGAAAAACTGGCTGCATAAATATGAGAGATGTCTTAGTATGTGCAAGTTTGGATTTTAAAATGCCTGTATTTTTTCTTGGTATTTTGCAATAACTACAAAATTGTATTTGGTCTTTTCAACTTCTTATTTGCAAATGATCTGCTAACAGAACGTGCTATAGCTAGAAAACATATAATCACATTTTTTTTTTCTTGAGGAAGATTGTCCCTGAGCTAACATCTGTGCCAATCTTCCTCTATTTTGTATGTGGGAGGCCACCACAGCATGGCTTGATGAGCGGTGTGTAAGTCCGTGCCTGGGATCCGAAGCCACAAACCCCAGGCCGCTGAAGCAGAGTGCACATACTCAACCACTATACCACTGGGCTGGCTCCTAATCGCATTTTCTTACATACGGTTCCTCAGTCAATAGGGTATACTTTTGTAACTTTAAAAGGCTTCTGAAAATGCAGGTGTGACACTTCATTTTCATAATCTTATTCCATCACATTAGCATTTTCCTAGAAAAACTGAATGACTGAATTTTCTTCCGCTGAACCTCCTTGCTATATTTTAGCTGAGCCCATTTTTATTGATGATTATCTTTTTCTCTCAACTTTATTATATACAAAATATCTTACTTTAGAATTCTAATTGGAATCCCAGGCCACTTTTCCTTTCAATTAAAAATATTAATATCACATATGGTAACATCCAAGTATCATTTCAGTATTCTTGATTGACCTAAACTTTTGCACTGAGGTTCTGTGCTGTGTCAGTCAAATTATTTATAAACATTTCCCTGGGCAGATTTCCTGTCACTATGTACTTATTATTGCTCCTTGTTTATTTCCTTATAGACATGATACCTTTATCATGGCAGTATCTGTATGTACAGGTTTCTTATTTTCATAGACTGAAATGTTTCTCTTATTCTAATAATATTGGTTATCTTTAAAAATCACATAATTAAGTATGAATTTAAATAAATTTAAAATCATGAAATTAAATATGAGTTTTGTATGTCTTATTTAAAATATATTCAGCCAATAGTGTTTATTGAGCAACTACCATATGCCAAGCACTGTGCTAAATATTGTAAATAAATGAAATCAGTTTAATATTAACTTCCAAGCCACATCATTTCTATGTTTAAAATTATCTTCCACATTTATAGTTTGCAACTATATGTGTCAGTCATGAATTCTAAATAAACAAATTCAGATTTTATTTAGGATCGTATCTCTCATTCTTTTTATCTGCTGTCCTTGCCAAAGAATCCAGGACTTTCTCTTCAGGAACAACAATAATAGCCACTATTTATTGAGGGCTCCTCTGTCCCCTGAATATTATTTACAGTATTTTTAATTCATATGGCAATCCTGCAACGCAGGTGAATAAATCTTCATTTTACAGATGAGAAAACTACAGTTCCAAGAAGTTAACTTCCCCAAGATCCCCGAGCTCTCTATGGCCAAAACAAGGAGTCAGACCCTGGTATGTGCTGCTTCTATGCAGTGTTACTTGTGGCTATTGTACAGAGTCAGGTCCAGCTTGGAATTAAATTCTGAAACTAAGTATGTGAAATCCTTTTAAGCATAAGTATTTTAGATTTTAATGCTAATGACATCTCGTTATATTTTAAGAGTCATATAAACTTAACCCTGTTTATTCATGACATATTACTTTCAAAAGATTCCATACAACATCATAGAAGAAATTTCAAGTTTTCCTTTCTATCTTCTTCTGTATAAACAGATGCAAAAACTAGCAATAATGTTTTGTGTTTGTATAATTTGTGTTGTGAGGAAATAGTTTAGTTGTTTTTGTGTGTGTTTGTGAGGAAGATTGGCCCTGAGCTAACATCTGTGCCCATCTTCCTCTATTTTGTGTATGGGACGCCGCCACAGCATGGCTTGACAAGTAGTGTGTGGGTCTGCACCCAGGATCCCAACCCACGAACCCAGAGCCGAGGAAGCGGAGCGCGCCAGCTTAACCACTACACCACTGGCCCGGCCCCAATAGTTTAGTTTTTATTTCCTTCATTTAAGGGATATTTTTACATTTACATATACAAAGTATGCTCTTTATTTTCGGTACAACTCAATCCAAGAAAGAAGCATCTTTAAATGAAGTCTGCTTATTAAGAACCTTGCCTTCCAAATGTCCTCATTCAAAGCAGGGTTGCCTATATTATTCACTACTTGACAAAAATAGCACAGGCTTCTTTCTTTCTCACCCTAAGGTTGACAGGCTTCATTGTCATTTGCATAATTTGTCTCTTCAGTCCCTTCACCTTTTTCTCACTCTTCTCCCGTCTATGGGATCCCTCCACCACCCTTCAGGTTCCTAATGCCCTGTGGTTCTTTTCATTCCCTCCTCTGATTACATAGAGGAAGAGCTGGTACGTTCGTGTAAACTTATTATCTGTGCTTACAAGGCAGTGTGTCTTGCAGAGACCGTGGTTTTTTAGAGTCAAACAGACCTGGATTTAAACTACAGCTCTATCACTTATTAACTTTGGGACCAAGGGCAATTTATACCATCTCTCTGACCCTCATTTTCCTTATCTCCAGAATGTAGATTGTAATACCTAACTTTGGAGTATTGAAAAGATTAAATAAAACAATGTATAAAAAGTGAGAGCACGAAACCTTATTTTCTTTTTATTGTTATTGGTGGAGTTACTCTTTACTGAAACTTATGTAGACTTGTGTTTTCTAATCTTGAAACTTTTATGGTATCTTTATGCCATACAAGACATTTTCCTCCCTTAAATGAATTCACCCATTTAGTTGGGAAGACAGCAGGTGATTCTCTGACCTTGGCTAGGTTTTTTAGAGTTATCTGGGTTTGGCAGTGGAGGAAAAGATGTACATTGTACGCCAGCCGAGTGTCCTACAATTCAATTCAATTCTGACACTACCTACCTGGAGATGGCATCAGATTCTACCAGTTAAGGGTTCAGTCCTACAAGTCCACTCCCTCCCCCATCATTTCAGACGCCAGTCGCAAGCCTGGGTTGTCACCTGTGCTTCTAACCAACCGACTATAAATCAGCGGTTCCCAAGAACCCTCGTTAGGTTCGATTAATTTGCTAGAGCGGCCCACAGCACTCAGAGGAACATTTTACTTACTAGATCCCCATTTTATTATAAAAGGATATAACTCAGGAATAGCCAGATGGAAGAGATGCATAAGGCAAGGGACAGGGAAAGGGCAGGAAGCCTCCACACCCTCTCCAGGTGCTGCCACTCTCCCAGCACCTCCACGTGTTAGCTTTCCATACCCTGTCCTTTTGGGTTTTTGTGGAGGCTTCATTACATAGGCATGATTGATTAAATCACTGACCATTGATAAGTGATTCAACTTCCAGCCCTTTTCCCCTTCCTGGAAGTCAGAGGATGGGACTGAAAATTCCAACGCTCTCATCACATGATTGGTTCCACTGGCAACCAGCTCCCATCCTTAAGTGCTTTCCACAAGTCACCTCATTAACATAACAAAAGACACCTTTTCACTCTTAACAGTTAGGAAATTCCAAGGGTTTTGGGAGATCTGAGCCAAGAACTGTAGGTGAAGACCAGATATGTATGAGAAATACAATGTGGTCATCTGAATGATCAAATATATATATTCCTTGTAACTCACAATATCGTTTTCCCCTTTTAACCCCTTTTTTCTTAATGAAACTACAGAGCCTATTGGAGAAAGTCTCAAAAACTTTTGGAAAAGAGGAAGCCTGGGAACCTTGTCCCTGGACCTTGAGACTAACTTGTTCTATGCCGAGACTGCCGTCTGGCCTGGCCCCCCTTTTAGGCTGTCTTTGTATGAGTACAGGCCCTGTTCAAAGTCACTTGGCCTCTCAGTTTTCTGCCCTGAGGCTTTTACAAAACTTTAAGCTTTCTGGAAGGATGATATTTCAACCAGCGGTAAAGCATTATTTTTTTAATTCGTAGTTTTAAAAAGTTTATTGCATACCTACTACCAGCATAGCTTTTGGCTAACTGCTACACAGGATACAAAAATAAAGTGTAAAATAGATGAGACAGTTTCTTTTTTTAAGCTTACAGTGAAAATGAGAACATATGACCAAATATCAGAAGTAAATAAAAGGCCAAATATCATGAGAGAGTCATTGGCCAAGCTGGAGTGGGGAGGAGGGTATGGAGGTGAGATCAAAGGAAGGATGCCATTCAGCTGGAAGGAATCCGGAAATAGAGATAGCGTTGGTCTAGTTCTTTAAGGGTGAGTATCATTGGTAAGAAAAACTGAGTCTCTTTGGATGAAGAGTGTGGATTTCAGGCAAAGAATGTGAGTGAAGTTGTGAAAAGATAAATTGAGGCATATTAAAATTTTTAAGAGTTTATTTGAGCAAAAATCTATTCCAATTCGGCAGCACCAAACTGGAAATGATTAGGAATACTAGGCCAACAGGAGCCAGGGGAAAGACTTACATAGAGAAAGTGCAGAAGCAAAGAAAGAAAATTATTTGATTGGCTATAGCTTAAAGCCTAGCTGGCTGTTTGTGATTGGTTATCTTTAGTGTTTTGATTTTGTAACTTTGTGGCATTTACTGGCTTAGATTTTGCTTTGCTTACATAGGCTCCCATGGCATTAGAGCTCTATCAGTCTAATGGCCTCCTTGTTTAACTAATTTAAGTTATAGAGCTGGGAAAACGCAGGGCAGGTTTTAGTTTGAACTCAGAATAGAGTAGTGAGGGGAGACTATATGATATAACACTAGATTTTGCAAGTCAGATCCCGTTCCTCCTCTGTTTATAGCTTCTCCTCTCGTTTAGATAAAAAGCCAAAGTCCCTGTAGTGGCCTACAAGCTACTACACAATCTGTTCCCCTCCCTCACTTCCCACTACTTTCTTCCTCCCTCTTCTCTAGCCCTGTTTGTCTCCTGCTGTTCCTTGATGAGGCCAAGAGCACCACCTCAGGGTGTTTATTTCCCCTGCCTGGAGCTCTCTTCTCCCAGACGGCTCTTCCGACACCTTTATCAGAGAGGCCTGTCCTGGGATATCTGTATTCCCCACACACACACTCCTGCCACTCCCCATTCCCCTTACTTTGCTTTATTTTTCTTCATAGTACTTAGGACGTACATATATAGGATCATTAATATCATATGTGTATGTTTGCTTGTGAATTGTTGCTTTATCTTCAGCCATTAGAGTGTATGTTCTCTGAGGGTTAGCACCTACTCACTGCTGTATCCCCAGGACCCAGGACCAGTGCCTGGCACTTATAGCTCATACTCAAATATTTATTAGACAATAAAGAAAAACAAGAGCAGGAAAGAGAGTGTGGGGGAGGGAAGGAGTTGGATATGGGTCCTACAGGGTTTTGCATTCCAGGCAGGGGAATAAAAAGTTAATTCATTAGTCAGTAGGTAGTCAATGAAGGGTTTGAACAGGGGAGTGTGACCAAAAACATTTAGTTTAGGAGGTTAGTTTGATGGTGATGTGTAGGATGGATTTTTTTTAAAATTCACATCAACCTCCTATCCCCTCCCCAAGCCAGCACTATGTAACATAGCTGTTTGTGGTTTCTTAAAACAAAATAACTTTTAATTTTCAAATAGTTTGACTTTCAAGAAACTGCTAAAATAATTGCTAAACCTGCCAAAAGTGATTTCCCTTCCTGTACTTTCCCCTTAGTTTGCCCCAATGATAGTATCTTACATTATAGTACATTGTCAATCCAAGAAAATGACCACAGTACAATACTCTTAACTCAGATACAGGCCTTAGTTGGATTTCATCAGATTTTACATGCACTTTTGTGTGTGGGTGTGTACACGCTCATGTGTGTATAGTTTCATGAAATTTTATGTGTGTAAATGTGCTTTTTAATGTTCTACATCTGATTTTGAAGTTTTTGACAAAGTGTTAGAAAATATTCTCTTTAGGGGCCAGCCTGGTGGTGTAGCAGTTAAGTGCATGCGCTCTGATGTGCGGCCCAGGGTTCAGATCCCAGGTGCGCACCGACACACCATTTGTCAAGCCATGCTGTGGCGGCGTCCCATGTAAAATGGAGGAAGATGGGCACGGATGTTAGCCCAAGGCCAGTATTCCTCAGCAACAAGAGGAAGATTGGCAATGGATGTTAGCTCAGGGCTAATCTTCCTCACAAAAAAAAAAAAAAGAAAGAAAGAAAATATTGTCTTTAGTACCACTCTCCAGATTCTTGGCCTCCAACACTTACATATGAATAAAGTGAATGGCCTGTTATTTTATTTCTTTATTCTTCTGCCTAGGTGTTTCTTGTAGCCTTTCCTTTCTACAGCAAAGATCCTTTTCTTTTTCTCCCCAAAGCCCCAGCTCATGGTTGTATATACTAGTTGTAAATTCTTCTAGTTCTTCTATGTGAGTGGCCGCCACAGCATGGCAACTGACAGACAGGTGGTGTGGTTCCATGACTGGGGAATGGACCTGGGCTGCCAAAGCAGAGAGCAGTGAACTTTAACCACTAGGCCATCAGGGCTGGCTCGCAAAGATGCTTTTTAAATTTTACTTCCTCAGTATTGACAAATTATATTACTTACCAGGTCTTAATTTTTTTATTTTAAAACCAGTGCATTACATTATTCTTTCTTTCTATTACTCATTTGTCAACTTAACAACCTTTCATAACATTTCTGATAGTAAAATATTTCTACAGAACTGTTAACAGAGTTCTAAAGTTTTTTCCTTTGCCTACCCTGCCCTACTAATTAAAAATATATTTCTGGTGAGTAATTTACCAATAATTTCAGAATTGAGAAGGAGATTAGCTAAATTGTTTAAAGTCTTTTATTCATCCTTTTAAAAATCAAACTTCTGACATTTTTAGATATTCTGCTAACCATATTATTTTACTAAAAGCCCTCCTTATTAGCTTTTATAAATTGTGAGATGTATTTGTTTTAAGTTATTTACAGATGTTCTAAAACAAAATGTTAAAGTTAAAATCTTATAGTTTAATTTCTGCAGCTGTGCTATATATGTGCTATATATGTTATATATGTATTCTATGTGAGATATATATACACACTCATACATATACACATACATACTTGTATGTTGTTGATGTTTAAGGTGATAATTGATGGTCTTCAATAGGATGCTGGATTAATATGCAGGCCTATGTGTGACAGCTGAAGAAAAACCAAGGTCTATGTGAACATACTTGATACATTTCTTACAGGTTCTAAGTTCTGTCCGCACAGAATGTGATCCGCTGGATGTTTGCTTTGGCGCCAAACAGCCTTATCAGGTGTTGACAGTGGAGCGCTCCATCAGTGTAGACAAAGAGCCCATGGCTGACAGCTGCATCTATGAATGTGTTCGGAACAAAATCCAGTGTGTATCAGTCACCAGAATACCACTAAGATCTAAGGCCATTAGCTGCTGCAGGAATGTTACTGAAGACAAACTGATTCTGGGCTGTGAAGATTCTTCAGTAATTCTTTATGAAACTCACCGTAGAGTGACTCTCTTAGCCCAGGCTGAACTTTTGCCTTCATTAATATGCTGCCACCCAAGTGGCGCCATTCTGCTAGTTGGCAGCAACCAAGGGGAGCTGCAAATTTTTGATATGGCTCTATCACCTATTAACATTCAGCTCTTGGCTGAAGACCGCTCCCCCAGGGAGGCTCTGCAATTCAATAAATTCTTTGATGTTTCCAGCGGTCTTGTTCAAATGCAGTGGACAGCTCCTCAGGTCGTTACTCAGAAGCCTGAAAGTGGGGACATCTATGATCTCCTCTTCCTCAGGTTTGACAGAGGACCTTTGGGTGTACTTCTCTTTAAACTTGGTAAGTCAAGGAAGTTGGTGAGTAAGTAAATTAAAGTATTTATGATGGTGACATTATAATTAAGATAAAACTCTTCTTGGAATGTAGATTTTCTGTTTGTCATCCCATAAATATGCTTGCCTTTCAAACATTTCATATAGTTTCCTTAAAAAGCTTTGTGGATGATTTTCTAAATGTCAAGAAACATTAGATATTGAAGAATTTGGAAATTGCACTAATTATCCATTATGATGAATAAAAAGCCTTAACTTTTCACATTTGATACTTTCCAAAATAAACTGTCTACTAAAAAAACTCCTTAAGAAAGAGGCATGTGAATATTTTAAAAGTATTTATGATGTCCATTAAAAAAATTCTGTGTTGTAAGAATATAATACTTTTTCCATTAAAGTTATTTTAGATGATAGATGTCCATTGCTTCCCAAATTGGAACTGTGTAAAGCAAGTGCTTCAAAAGAAGAGAAAGAAAATATTTAGTTAGAGTTTGCTAAAGATATTTGTATAACTTTTTTTGTTTTTCTTTTAAATAAAAATTTTCAAAAGGATTTATCAATATTATGAAAATTATATATTTATGTAGCCCATTTCAACCAGGAAACTTTAAAACAAAATTTTATTATGATTTTTTTGCCTTTTATAGTTTTCCACTACCAGCTATGCCCTGAAATATATGGTATTCTTTAAATAGTTTTGTATAATTTACCATTCTTAAGAAAACCTCACTTAGGTTTAAAAAACAGATTTTAGTTAATACACATTATTTGTATTTGAAAATATAGAAAGATAAATACATTTTAAAACTCCTTACAGGATTTGGCTCTGTGGTACAAAGTTCAATTTTTAAAGACATTGTGGTGTTTGTTAAATAGCTGTTAGTTTATTTTTTTATGGATCTACTTGCCTCTGAAATTGAATACTTGAAATAAATCTAGTGAAAATGACTTGATTAACCTGAAAGATATAATGGATATAATGTGAGGGCTATTTTCTTTCCCCATAATAAAAATGCAACTAAATCTATTTGTAGTGTTAATATTGTCCAAGAAAAAAATGTTTGGAATCTCATTTATTGTGAGATAATCCAGTTCTACTTTGCCCGATTACATGTTTAACAGTTATATGTCTCTGTACACAACGCTCATTAAAGTGGACGTTAGATGTTTTGCATGTCTCTTAAAACACACACACACACATACATCCTTCCTCTAAATTACCCAGTTACCTGTCAAACAGAAGGCTGTCTGCCCACATATACCTACCTTTTCTTCAACCTTGCCTTTTGGGCCTATTCACAACAGCTTTGCAAAAAGCACAGCTTTCTCTTCCTATCTCTAGCACATTTGCCTTCTTACTAAAGTAAACAGGCTCTCAGTGTAGGGATTTAGAGGGCTTCCTGCTAATTGCCAGCTTGTAAACTTAATTGGACTGTCTCCCTGGGCACTGTTCCTAAATCAATTAGGCAATGAGTTGGCTGTCACCTCTTTTTCCCAAGAAGGTCTCTTGGAAGAGAATTATCCAATAGAAGTCAAGCATTCAAATGAAAAGGTGATAACTTCTGCAACTGACATTTATCATTTAAATTTTATTTTTAATATGACTCTTAAGTTTTATAGGATAGGGAAACTTTACAATCTTACAGGCTCTTGAAAAGAGCTAAATAGGGAGATTTCCAGAATTTTTTAAAATGTATTATAAGATTAATGTTTATTTTAGATTATTTATTTTTCTTAGGAAGAGTACATTCCTTGAAACAGTAGATTCTAACTAACAGATCTTTTTT